>NC_134404.1:213138546-213486879 GCF_038048845.1 Mixophyes fleayi
AAGAATCTCTGGTTTTATCTCACATTAAAGATAAACCATTACCAGATGCAGACATCACTCTTTTTGTAGATGGTTCACACTATCACATAGATCCTGTCCCGTATACAGGGTGTGCTGTAACCACACACACAGAAATAGTGATTCAACAGACTCTACCGAGTCACATGTCAGCACAAGAAGCTGAACTAAAGGCCCTGACACTTGCATGCATATATGCAAAAGGACAAAGAGTAAATATTTACACTGATTCAAGTTATGCATTTGTAATTGCGCATGATTATAGCCCTGTATGGAAAAGTAGGGACCTTATGGGTTCAGCAAGCAAACCAGTCAATATGATGAACATACCAGGGCATTGTTCACTGCATTCCAGCTGTCCTCCAAACAGTGATGAAGATGAAGACACACACAGAGATACTACCCCCGAAGCTAAGTGAAATAGACCAGGCCGCACGAGAAGCCGCCATAGCCCCAGTACCCCAAGGGGAGTCTATTTACATGGTGACCCCCTGACCCCTGTTTGACCAGAGCACACTCCAACTTATGGAAAGACAAGCAACAGAAAATAAGAAAAAGACTTGGGCAATACATGGAGCACTAGAAGTGCAAGGAGTGGTGTAAAGGTCAGCGTTTGTGTCTGCCAAAAGTAGTTTATCCCATTATGGCCAATATAGCACACGAGAAAGTGCATCTGGGAAAAGATGCTATGGTTGTACTCACTAGCAGCTTATGGATAGTACCAGGGTTCGCCCAAGCAGCACAGTCGTTAGTGGCAGAATGCCTAGTCTGTGCACAAAGTAACCCGAGTAAGTCTGTCCTATGGAAAAGCACACCCCAGACATAATATCCCTATAAGATACAGATAGACTTTATAACTTCCCAAATGCTCGGGCTTTGAGAATGTGCTTGTCTGTGTCAACTTCTTTAGTCACTGGCTGGAGACATGGCTGTATAGAAAAGCAAATGCTAAAGCATTAGCCAAGAAAATTGCGAATGAGGTAATCTGATGATATGGTGTACCAGAGGTCATTGTAAGTGACAGAGGGATACACTTTACGGGGCAAGGATTCCAGAAACTATCACACCCCCTACAGATCCCAAAGTTCAGGATGTATGGAGCGCCTTAATGGTACACTGAAATTGAAAATGCAGAAAATAATGGCTGAAACAGGTCTGCCATGGATCTCATGTTTACCTGCACTCAGTAAAAAATGCTGCTAGGAAAGACACAGGTTTAACACCATATGAGATATTGTTTGGCACAGCAAACAGAACAGGCTGTTATTTTCCATAGCAACTACACCATGTATATAGTGATTTGTTGAATTATGTTGCCTTATTATAGAAACAACTAACTGAAATACATGGTCAAATATTCTCCTCCATTGCAAACCCTAATTTTGATACAGGTACCCATAAACTGCACCCTGGGGGGCTGGGTGGTCGTGAGAAAGCACATCAGGAGAAGTCTTGAACCCAGATACAAGGGTCCTTATCAAGTCCTGTTGACGACTCCCATGGCAGTGAAAGTACAGGAAAGAGACACCTGGATTCACGCATAACACTGCAAAGTCTTCAAATCAGGGGAGTCTTGTTCTGATAAATAGAAATGACTGTCTCATTGTATTGATATGTCTTGCCAGAATAATTGTGACTGAAGTAGGGATTAAGGCCTCCCTAACCCAGTATGAAACAGACAGTTAAGTGACATGTTGCCTATGCCACTGTGAGAAACATATGGGAAGGAGTGCTCAACAATTTGCACTCATAGTAGAGTAAACTCTGAAAATGTCTTTGTGCAGATGCATAACCTCATTGGTAAAGTTGTCAGTAATGATTCATGTTGGATATTGGAAATATTGGCATTAGTAGCAAATGGTTTAGCAATCCTGTTGATCGTATAGGTGATAATGAAACTAAATATATGGCTGATTAAGAAGTTACTGACACTTGATTGTTGTCTCTCCAAAAAGGGAACCACTGAAAATCCCGAACCTCTGATGATCACAGAAATTACTTCTGAAACCTGACCAGACTATGAGTGTCATGAATTATTTGGACTAGCAAAGCCAAAGAACTGCAGAGTTTGCAACAAGAAACTACTAAAGATTGAACAAAGGACATGCAAGGCCTGCAGAACTACTATAGACTCATTAACTATCTTTTAAGAAACCATCTTTTAAGAAACCATCTTCTAAGAAACCATCTTTTCTAGACATGGACAAATGCATCTCCTCATAAATCAAGTTAGGACAGGGAGGATCACAGGCTTATTAGTGGGGGATGAGTTGACAGATTCCTAAGGGGACCAACTCTATGCATGTGGCCTCCTACATGTGTATAAGTACCTGCTTATTAAGAATGTGGTTCTATAGATAGGATTAGGTAGGTAGGAGGAGAAAGGGTCGAAAATTGAATAAAAGATGGGAAATGTTAAATATGATTTTTTGTTAAGGCCTCATAAGGCCTTTGTTCAGCCATTTTATTGTAACTTGTATAGAAATATTATTTGCTAGAAGAGATTATTCATTTTTCTGTTAACTTGCAGTTTTGCAATATGTGAGCCTATGGCCTTGAAGTTGAACTAATAGAGAACACCTGAAGAATGTAACCAGTTATGAAAACAATAATGAGCTTCATATCCAGCTGGTAGTATGGGAGCTGTATCCATGGTGTTGCACATAGCATATCTCCAACTCCCCTTGAGATAAGAAATAATAGGCTCATCTGTCCTTAGAAGGGGGAGAAAAGTAAACACCTCAAGAATACGTGAGAAAGTTAATCAGTAGCGCTTCTCATAAACTAGTGGTATAAACTATTGTATGCATATGACGTAGGATTCATTTATTCAGTAGCCTATAAAAACCTGTATCTTTGTATCAATAAACTAGAGAATATTCCTTGCATACAGAACTTGGTCTGTGTCAATTCTCTCCAGCTGATTGAAGCGCTTCCAGATATACTTGACACCACAGGCTGACTTGGGTCAGAATTTTAGATTTAACAATGTCATGTAGCAGTTGCAAAGGGATGATTATTTCTCAATTCAAAGTTAAAAGGTAAGCTGCTTTCTAGCAAGTTAAACTGTAAGTTGGCAACAGATAATCAAATGAGCAGTCCCAGTCAAGTCACTGTTAACTTATAAATGCAATAAGCTAATGCTAGCTACTTAAAAAATTGCACCTGTCTGTAATTTCACATTCTTGTGTAGCACTGTGTACTTATGTAATGGTGAATGTGTACCCAGCAATATTGCCCATTTATGGACAGAAGAAAGCAAGGATTTCAAGTGCATGAGTGTAAGAGAACACATTTCAGTTAGGGTTCTATAAAACACAGCTTACCAAATGTTACAGGACGTGTCTAGAGGTAGACAAAATAATTTAAACATTTTTGAGGTTTTTTTGGGATTATTGCAACTTCATCCCCCATATAGCAATGGTGGTCCTTAAAAGTTAGTATCGCCCGCAGAGCAGAACAGAATGGAAAAAAAAGACAAAAAAATACACATCAATAACCATTATGTATGCAATATATTCGCATGATAACACACATATTCCCAAACACATACATATAGAAACAAACTCTGGATGATGATATACATGAAATGTTGTATCTTAGAAGAGTGGCATCTATAGGAAGCATTTCAACTCAAAATCAGCGTTATGTCCTTTAGGAATGAGAGTATCCAAGTCATAGATCCATCTCATCTCTGACTTAGATAGCATTGATAAGGTGTCTTTATATTTCCAGCTTGCTTCAATTTTTTGTAACCCCCAGAAGCCTGTCACCTCTTTGTCTGAGCATGAATGATGTAGCTTAAAGTGTTGAGACATGTGTTTCTACGCCCCTTCGAATATTGTAAAGATGTTCCCTTAATCTTATTTTAAGGGGACGGGTTGTTCTGCCTATATACACCTTCTCACAACTGCATTTGATGGCATATATTACATTGTTAGAGTTGCATGTTATAAACTGTTTGATGTGAATCTCTTTATTATTGAGAAACAAAGTGGACGTTTTGTTATGTTCCATTTTGCAGGTTCTACATGCTACACATTGTGCACACCTGTAAAAACCCTTAGTTCTGTTAGACGTTCTTTTATGCTCTGGTAGGTGGCTTCTAATGATCCTATCTTTTAGATTAGGGGCCTTCCTATATACAAAAGTCGGTTTGTCCGGAATTATATTTCCTATTGTTGCATCTTGTTTTAACAGGTACAAATATTTATTGATTGTCTTCTCTATTTATCTATGATTAGAATTAAAATTTGAAATAAAAGCCCATTCACATTTGTGACTCTTGTTGTTTCGGCTCTTATCTTTTGGAATCAAAAGATCTTCCCTTTCTCTTTCCATGACTACCTTCTCTGCATTATCCAAGGTTCCTTTCCTATAGCCCTTCCGACTGAAATTGTCTTTCATTTCCTTAATCTGTCCCTGAAAAACAACTCCATCCGTGCAGTTCCTTCTAGCTCTTAACATTTGGCTCAGAGGTACATTGTCAAGCCAAAAACGATGGTGATTGCTATTGTAGTTAATGTAGCCATTTATATCTGTGAAATGTCTTGGTTTGTAAGGTATTTCCATCAACATATATGGTAATGTCGAGAATATTTACGCTAATCTTACTCCATTGAAATGTCAATTCAATGTCACATTCATTATTATTTAGATGACTAAAAAACTTTTGTAAGTCAACTTCTGAGCCCCTCCAAACAAAAAAAGACGTCATCTATGTATCGGCGGCATAACACCAGGTCCGCCCCAAAGCCATGTCCTGACCAAACACATTCCTCCTCCCATTTGGCCATAAAGATGTTGGCATAGCTTGGGGCGAACCTGGTGCCCATCGCAGTCCCGACACATTGCAGATAGTAATCGTCTTGGAATCTGAAATAGTTGTGTAATAACACAAATTCTATTCCCTCCATAATAAAACCCCTTAATTCTTCTGTAAATGATGTCTCAGACATGCTCCTTTTTACTGATTCCAACCCTATACTGTGTGAGATGATAGTATATAAGGACTTGACGTCCGCTGTGACCAGGATCATATTCTCATCCCAAACTATTTCTGACAGGGAACTTAGAAAGGTGGTAGTGTCCTTAAGATAGGTCTTGGCCTTTTGTGCCAGTGGTTGTAGATAGTGGTCAAGGACTTCTGATAAATTAATGGTAACCGATCCTGATCCCGAGACGATGGGCCTACCAGGAGGATTCTCTTTATCCTTATGTATTTTGGGAAGCACATATAGTACCGGAGTTCTGGGATACTGAATGAATATATAGTTTGCTGTATCTTCATCAACGGCTCCCATGTTTTTGTATTTGTCTATAAGAACTTTCAGATCCTTACTGATTTGTTCTAAAGGATCCTTTTTTAATTTTTTGTACGTATGGTTCATATGAAGTTGTCTTTGGACTTCTTGTATGTACTTGTCCCTGTCCATTAGGACCACCTCTACGCCCTTATCGGCTGGTTTGATGACTATTTGTTGGTTATCCCTTAAGGTTTTAATGGCTTTTCTCTCCTTGGCATTTAGATTAAATGATTTTTTCTTGGCCATTGATTGTTTCTTCTCTCCACCATGGCTATATGGGGGATGAAGTTCAAGATTAGGATGTATAGCATAGTATACATCATGTATTAGTCAGTATAGCGGGTGCACAACCATTCCGATGCTGTTCATGCCTCGTAATGGTAAGAAGGCGTAACCGGAAGCACTATGAGCAGGAAGCATCCAAGCCTCTCTCCGGTATCCACATTACATCGGACACCGATATAAAATGAGCATTGGACTGTTTCTATCTTTACCTTGAGAAAGACTTTATTCGTAAGTCGAAACGCGTTGGTTTTATTTGGAGGACAGTGAGACCCGACAGAGTGGGGGATATCGGTGGAGTTTGTGGTGGTGAGAGGACTTTGATGCTAAACACTTACCTTGTTGAATGCGATTATGCCTCCTTTCCCTGGTACGGGTCCATCTGTCTATGTTTTTACCCACATTGTTTTTAATTAAAGGGTAATACGCTAGATTTGTTTTCTTCCATTTTTTTCCGGGTGAGAAACTTCGTCAGTGAGAACTGTGATGGCGAGGGAAAATTCACTCAATACTTGAGGGCATGATTACAGCTGTGTTTGAGTAAGCATACACCCGAAAGGGAGGTGTCACGAATCAGGGTGCCGTCTAATATATCTACACATGCGATTTTATCTGGATACCTCAGTTACATGTTGTTTAATGATATATGTTAAACACATTGCATTATCATCTCAGTTTTTTTGGTTGGGGTATGCAAATACCTTGTATTTCAGATAACTGCTAAGGACATGTACTGTATTTGTCTATCCACAATCATCCAGCAGTGTGTGTGAAGGGCACCCCATATCAATTGTCTGGGAGACCTTACCAGACACGTCCACCCTCAAAGTACATACCCATTGTGCGTAGAGGCAGCGCCACATGTATGTATACATTTGTGTGTCGGATAGGTAAAATGGTTGCATAGGTAAAATGTTTATGGTCACGTAAATCCATAAACAATTCCTTCAGCCAGGAACAGCAAGTACAAGTGAATGGTGTCCAGTTGTTTTTCATCTATATCATCATCATACCTTCCAATTCATATGTTCCCACAATGTTACACAAGCCTATGCTGAGTGTAAATTACACAGCAAGTTCTGATCACTGGGAAAACACAATTACAGTGATAGATTTTCTTCTTCTTCTTGGTGTCACGAACAGCACTCACCTGAGTCTGCGTGACGCATATGTGACACAGGGTCAACCACAAAGACAACCACCTGGTCTGTCTAAAATGATTAAATCCTTCCCTATCTATGCCACACACTAGCTTTGCGATACTAATTACCACCACCAAGGTTGTTTCGGATAAGAGCTGACACTCTTATTTAGGAAGCCTTCGGTTCTCCCTAGCATTAATCCAACACAATTTACTTTAATCAGAGTTCACTTAAACCACAAGGTTTGCACAGTTTCAATTAGGTAGCGTCTGGACCAAACTGTCGCGTGAATTCATAAGAACACAGAGACTAGAACTTATTAAGTGTAATTTAATATGGAAAATACATCCACAATGCTTAAGATAAAAAGATAATAAAATGACATACAAATAGAGTGCAATTGTTTCTTATAAAATAAAAAGGATAAAACACAGAATTGATACCTCACTTAGAATCAAGTTTGTGGTGCCGGGAGGAGCAGGAAAAAATGGAACCTCTTCAATTAAACTCCCTCAGAAGAAGAACCCAGGGTTACATTTTCAATACAGTTTTAAAGTCAAGCTACAGGGCCCCCCAGCCCCCTTCCCTGTGAGGTCAGAACCAACAGGAGGGGAGAATGCAAATTAGGGTCTTATGACTTTGCTGTTTGAATACCTCTAAGTCAAGTTTTCTTTACACCGTCCTAACTTTTCAACAGTATGGTTTACGAACATGATTTTACCTTCACACAACAGGTCCTAAGTTTCCCTTCATCTGCATACCACACATGCCTCTGGTATGTATGATATTGGAGAAAATGATATGATCTTTTCCTGTGCCCTTATTCAGCTTGAATCTGTCATTAACATACAACCCAGTCTCTGCAGTCGGCCTGTCTGGGGCCTCCCAAACATGTGTGAGATTTCATTGTCTTGCAAGAGATCTCCTCAAAGGCATTCACATTTGCCATCCTGCCATAAATGGTATAAGGTGCTATCCTTATCTACCAGCCCCCCTGGGTGGTTTAACATCCACAAAACCCATTGATCTAACAGCTTCTAAGAGCACCAGGTCACACTATTTCTAGGAAGTAATACACAAACATATATTTGCAGATTTATGCCTAAACATTAGCTTGCACATGACACCTTCCCTTTTTAAGAGATGGCATGGGAATTGACTGACAGGTCATAGCCCAAGCCATCTCCCACAGATCCCACCTGGTTCAAATGGAATAGCTGTTAGCCGGGTCTCAATAGGTTCTCTGGGGAGAAGGGTTAAAAAGGGGTTACATATCTCAGACTGCTGGGAATTCTGGTCTGGCAATATCTGTGGGCTAACCTCTGTATTCTTAAAGGGTCCTATCCCTTGCGCTGCAGCTACTAGATCCAATGGCAAGTCCTTCTTCCCCTCATCTGGCAATCTACAGACTGTCAGGGCACACGCATCACTGTCATTAGGAGCCTTCAACAGATTATCATGAAAATTTCTCTCTATCATCCTGGCAGGGGGATCATACCACTGCTTCTGGCTTGTCTGGGCCTGCGTCATGTTCTTATGTACCAACCCTGTTGCAGTGTGCACTTTGTCTCTAATTCTCATGTCCTCTAAGTTAAAGCCTGAGGGAACAATGGCCTGGGATTCCTGACACTGCACTTCTAGGTGGGGACACACTATGCAATTCTTATCTTGGGGGCTACGGAACAGGATGCTCCCCTCCCTCTTGGACTCATCTATCTGGGGGTGTAGAGTAACAGGGAGTTTGGGCCCCTCATCTACCTCCTCTAAGCTGTTAGACAGCTGGTTAAGTGAGAGTGGGCTAGCCACTGACCCCCCTGTCTCTATAGAAAACTCAGATGAATGGTCAGAACTCAGATGTAGATCTGAGTGGTGAACATTCGAACTACAGGTCCCAGCAGCAAGGTAAGGATTGCTGTCACTCGCTATTTCCCGTTGGTCAGGACTAGGTGTCTCCCCCCCATGCTCACCAGCTCTGTGTGCAGCTGGTTTAGGCACAGAATATACATCTTCACTCTGCCCGCCCTCCCAGTTACCTTGTACAGCATCTTCTGGGCATATTACCTGGGTAGAAACATTGTCTTTCTCTAGCACAACAGAAGTAATCACATGGGCATCTGACCCATTTCTAGTAAGCATAATATTTACACCAGTATTAATGCCAATTTCTGCAATAACAATGTCCGCTGTCCCTATCCCATGACAAGATGTCAGTGTGAAGACAGGTTTGGATTCTAACACAATACTGTTATTGGCATTATCCTCATTATTCGCATTAGGTACAATAATACATTCTCTTTCCTTGTCACCTCCTGGTGCCTGGGAAAAAACATGGTTACTCTCAGCAGGTTCTGGTACTGTAACATGGGCGGCATTAAAATCATTACACACTTCAGGTATAATATGGCATTTCCGTTCCCTGTCACACCCTGCTGCCTGGGAACAAACGTTGGTATTCTTAGCTGATTCTAACACAGTGACATTAGCATCATTACCTACATAAGGTATAATAAGACATTCCCTGTCCCTGTCACATCCTGGTTTACACCTTTCAGGTGCAATTGAACAGACCTTTTCCTTGTCACCTCCTGCTACCTGGGAACAAACTTTGGTACTTTCAGTTGATTCTGACACAGTAACAGGGGTGGCATTGACATCGTCATTACAGACATACTGAGACAACATTCTTCCTAAATCTGTCCCCAGTAACACATCTATAGGCATATTATCCGAGACCCCGACATCCCTTATACCTCTTCCAGCACCCCAATCAAGGTAGACTTTGGCTACAGGTACAGTTAGGTGAATTCCACCAACCCCTTTCACAGAAATACATTTTCCTGGAATGAAGTCCTCTAACCCTATCAGTTCTGAATGAACTAATGTAACATCCGCACCAGTGTCTCTTAACCCCACAGTTACCTTGTCACCCACAGTGACTGTTTGTAGGTTGTCCTTCCGGCCCCCTTCTGGTCCCGCAACACACAGGACAGCTGGTGAAGATTGCAGGGAAGGTACCCCCCCAGCGGAGGGTGAACTGGTCTTCTTCTCTGGACAAGCGGTACTAATGTGCCCCACCTGGTTGCACACAAAACACCTGCGGGTGTCTCCCACAGCAGGCTTTACCCCAACCCTCCCAAAAGATGAAGAAACAGTGGGTGATGGCGTTGAGGGGGGTGGCGTTGATCCTCCTGGCCGGCCCCCTTTCCAGGCCGACTGCCCTGGCACAAAAGTTCCTCTTTTAGCTGCAGGTGCCCGGGTGACAGTGTACTTGTCAGCCAGTCTAGCTGCTTCCGCAGATGATGTAGGGTCACGATCCACTACCCATTCCTTCACATCAGCTGGGCACAAAGTCAGAAACTGCTCCTGGATCATCAAATCTTGCAGAGCATCAAAGGTGGTGATCTGTAGCCCTCCAACCCACTGTTTGAAGGAAGCACACAGCTGGGCCACAAGTCCTGAATATGTGTCAGAGGCACTGCGTTTTAAATCTCTGAATTTCTGCCTATGCGCCTCTGGGGTGATGTTAAAACGTTGCAACAGGGCACTTTTGATTGCCTCATAATTTCCGTCCATCTCAGGTGGAAGATCTGCAAAGGCCTCTAATGCTTTACCTCGCAAACCAGGGGTTAGATATTGTGCCCACTGATCTTTGGCCAGTCCATACTGTCGGCAAGTCTTTTCAAACCCTCGCAAAAAAGCATCTACATCCCCGTCTTTTTCCAATACAGGGAAATTCTCAGGACGGGGTCTGCTAATACCAGTGTCTTTGGCTTCTAGCTGGCGTTTGAGCTTGGCAAGCTCCAGCTCATATCTCCTATCCGCCTCTCGCTCAGCAGATTCTCTTTCTGCCTGTCGCTCTGCTTGGCGCTCCGCTGCCTCCATAGCAGCGCGCCTCTCTGCTGCCTCCATAGCAGCGCGCCTCTCTGCTGCCTCCATAGCAGCGTGTCTCTCTCTCTCCTGACGGTCAGCAGCTTCCTTCTCCTGGAACTGCTGTATAAGTTGCATTTTAGTTGTAATGTCCGCTGGGCCCAAATATTTCAGGGCGGTTTGCATATAAACGTCCATAGCAGTGTCCACACATGAACCATTAGAATCATCCGAAATTAACCGTCCCTGGTTTTGAGGAATATCCACAGTCAGGTCCGCTCCTGAGTCCTGGCTATGCTCTTCCTCGGACACAACTGTGAGTTGATGTTCATCCCTCTGTACAAGAGCTTCAATCAATTGCTCCTTACTTTTGCCACTGGTGGGAATTACTGCATCCTCACAATCTGAAATCAGCGCCTCCTTTGTCAAACGTTTATATGCAGCAGCCATTTCCTCAGTTTAATGCCAAATAAAAAAAGATAAGAAAAAAAAGAGAAGGGGAGGGAAAGAAACAATTGCTGTATGTCTTATAATGTTTTAAGCATTGAGTTTAGTCTCTGGTGAATTAGTCTGTATTTCCTCTCTCAGGGATCACACAACCCTAATTCACTTAAGTTCTTAAAAAAAATAATTAAAAATATATCCCACAAGCTTGCCACCAATTTGTCACGAACAGCACTCACCTGAGTCTGCGTGACGCATATGTGACACAGGGTCAACCACAAAGACAACCACCTGGTCTGTCTAAAATGATTAAATCCTTCCCTATCTATGCCACACACTAGCTTTGCGATACTAATTACCACCACCAAGGTTGTTTCGGATAAGAGCTGACACTCTTATTTAGGAAGCCTTCGGTTCTCCCTAGCATTAATCCAACACAATTTACTTTAATCAGAGTTCACTTAAACCACAAGGTTTGCACAGTTTCAATTAGGTAGCGTCTGGACCAAACTGTCGCGTGAATTCATAAGAACACAGAGACTAGAACTTATTAAGTGTAATTTAATATGGAAAATACATCCACAATGCTTAAGATAAAAAGATAATAAAATGACATACAAATAGAGTGCAATTGTTTCTTATAAAATAAAAAGGATAAAACACAGAATTGATACCTCACTTAGAATCAAGTTTGTGGTGCCGGGAGGAGCAGGAAAAAATGGAACCTCTTCAATTAAACTCCCTCAGAAGAAGAACCCAGGGTTACATTTTCAATACAGTTTTAAAGTCAAGCTACAGGGCCCCCCAGCCCCCTTCCCTGTGAGGTCAGAACCAACAGGAGGGGAGAATGCAAATTAGGGTCTTATGACTTTGCTGTTTGAATACCTCTAAGTCAAGTTTTCTTTACACCGTCCTAACTTTTCAACAGTATGGTTTACGAACATGATTTTACCTTCACACAACAGGTCCTAAGTTTCCCTTCATCTGCATACCACACATGCCTCTGGTATGTATGATATTGGAGAAAATGATATGATCTTTTCCTGTGCCCTTATTCAGCTTGAATCTGTCATTAACATACAACCCAGTCTCTGCAGTCGGCCTGTCTGGGGCCTCCCAAACATGTGTGAGATTTCATTGTCTTGCAAGAGATCTCCTCAAAGGCATTCACATTTGCCATCCTGCCATAAATGGTATAAGGTGCTATCCTTATCTACCAGCCCCCCTGGGTGGTTTAACATCCACAAAACCCATTGATCTAACAGCTTCTAAGAGCACCAGGTCACACTATTTCTAGGAAGTAATACACAAACATATATTTGCAGATTTATGCCTAAACATTAGCTTGCACATGACACTTGGTTATAGCAGAAGACTGCAAATCTTAGTGAACAATGATTATCTGTATCCAGCAGCATTTCTAAAACTTGTGCTCTTGCCTAGCTTGTGCATATCCTAGGCTTTGATATCTTGCTAAAAGTGAAAATATTTTGTATGGTAAAAGGAATTTGTGAGATTCGCTTGACATACGGGCTACAAAAATTTGGAATACCTCTTTAATTTATACTGTCTCTTTTCTCTAAACACTGTAAGTAATTTTGCTATAATATGATTCTGCATGGTGTAAAAATAATCCAATTGAAAATGGTGGCCAAAGCCTAATTACATCCACCATTCTAAAATTTGTATATATATTTTCTAGTTTTGCTTGGCAAAAATTGTTTGCGGCATCTTGTTAAACACATGTAAATAACGGATTCTGATTATTATAAAAAATGGCTATTAGACATGTGGTTGCACCTAATATAGATCTAATAAATTTGTTTAGATGTTTAAGAAAGACAGGAAAAGGCAGGGGGTTATGTGTGTTTTGGTTGGAACAAAATATTTGTTGCTGTTATATGTACAAGAGATTTTGAACCTAAGACCAAAATATCAGTGTGACCAAACATGACCACCATATATGAAGAAAAGAGCCTGGCTGTTGACAGCCTTTCCAACATAGTGGATAAATACAGAGATAGATATTTTGCAGCCTGGCTGGGATCAGGTGCCAGTGGTATAAAGGCTTCCTTGTGTTTTCTTTTATATGCACACCCATAGACAATTTTGCCACACCAATCCATATTCGACTAATCAGCATCCAGGACCTAATCCTTATCCCTTGACAATCTTTCTGGCTTGTGTTAAATATCAATATTGAATGAACGAGAAGATGATATGAAGCCTCCAGATTAGTGAGTACTCAGACAAGTTATTGGTCTATTAGAAATTCTGGCACCAGAGGTTTGAAAAGTGATATAAGGATAATTGGATGGAGCTAGAGTATACAGTCTGTTACAGCATGATCAAATTGTAATAAATAGGCTAATTACTGGTCGGGAGTGACTGAATCTGTCACCTGTCACACTGCACCCTCCCAGTACAGGTATAGGTACAGAACAATATAATATGTACAAAACAATATACAGTGTTGTCCATAAAATACATTTATTAGGATGTTATGAATGTCTACTGAACATAAAAGGCATTTTTACTGTTGATCCTGATTGCAAACACATGTTCTAGCATGCATACACAGCTGTCATCACTAGTAGTCGGCACTTACACTTGACCTGTAGCTGGTGCAAGTGATACAACAGAAAAACACGTACCTTTGAGATGCCCAAAGCTTGAATTGGATGGTGCAGTGTGTGCTTACTGTACATTGACAACGTCCATAGGCCTGTTCCCCTCCCTGTTACACCCATAAAATCGTAAGGCTGTAGTAAGGGTCCTTTGCACTCGAAAATTAATTGGACGTTGCTGTGTTCACTGGCGTATGCTGCAGTTCTGGGCATGCAGAGTGCTAATTTACACAAAATACGGCATGTATTGGCATTTACAGTCATTAAAGAATCAGGCACTGAGAAGGTGGATGTGGTGGTAGATGATATAGGTCTGTGCCCTGTGATGAGGTGGTCTCAGTGCAATGTGTGTGCAGTCTATGGCCCCCAAGACATTGAGTAGTCCTGACAGCCATTAGAAATCTATCTTCAGTTCATGCCACTCAGCATTCTGGTTGGGAAAGCAGATATATGTGAGAACCAGTTTGTTAAGATCACTTAACACTTGAGTAAAGTGCCTTGAAAATGTTGTTTGTATGAGACTTACATCCTGTGAGCACACAGACTTGAATGACCCTTTAGCCTAAACATTTGCATAACCTTCTGATCTGCGAGGGAGTCCAAGTGTGTTGGAGACACGTGCTCTGTGAAGCCTGCACGGACCCTGGTGCTGGTGATACTTTCCTTCTCCTCTGCTCTAAATCTAGTAACCTGTGCTCAGAAAGCAAATAATCTAGTAGATTTCCTATACTAGCAATATTGCCACAACCACAGTATCAAGTTCGGGGCGCTTTTTATAGGCATCCTACGCCTACATAGGCCAATGGCTAATGATAGTTTTTGTAATCTTGCCTCTCAAAACCACCTTTATTTTCCAGTGGTTTTTAAAACTGCTACTTGATACATCTCACACTTTGTATTCTTATCGCGACTAAAAGTTCAGGTTGTGATTTCCAATGTGGCACTTTTGAAACCAGTGATTTCAGTTTGCTCTCTTATACCTTTGTGGTTTTCAAACTGCCAAATAAATTTGCTGAAAATAGGTGATTTTACAAAACTGCAGCTTGATACGTTTCCCCCTTAGTGGTTATAGTATAGAAGTAAAGAGATATAATTAGCTTATAACTAAATAATTAATTTCAAGATAAAAATTTAAAATATGTATTGGTTCTATGTTCCCGAAATGCTTTGGACTTCTCTGGATAACGTTTTTCTATAATTTGAAGCATTATGCTTAAAATACAAAAACACATTTAAAAATGAACTACCTTTCCCCACACTGCCCCTGCCATCCCTCTTTTTTAAATTGTTTAGCAGAGCTCCTCATAGTGGACCTCATTCAGATTAAGGAGCAAATCCAGCTAAATGGTTTTGCTAAGGTGTACAATTGCTTGTGTAAGGTGTACAATAACAACAGTCTCATCTAGATATTATATTACAATGCATGTACATAAATACACGCCAACACTATCACTACACAACAGGAGGTGGAAGTTACACTAGTTGCAATGTATTCATTAAAATCTAAACACACAAATAGTATATAGATTAATAGTATATATATAAAATATGTCATAAATACTACACTAAACACAATAAGTACACAATATGTAATAGTGCATTGCACTAAGCACAATGCATGCACATACACACATTTGCATACAATGTTGGCAGAGACACAGCATACTTTGCATAAATACTGTATAATAAAAGAGGCAGCAGATATGACTAGTGTGGCATTTAGGGCACAGTGCTTATGCTACCCTTGGGTAGCGTCCTATATATATTAGAGATGAGCGCACTCGGATTTATGAAATCCAAGCCCACCCGAATGTTGCCGATCCGAGTCGGATCCGAGACAGATCCGGGTATTGGCGCCAAATTCAAATCTGAAACTGAGGCTCTGACTCATAATCCCGTTGTCGGATCTCGCGATACTCGGATCCTATAAATTCCCCGCTAGTCGCCGCCATCTTCACTCGGGCATTGATCAGGGTAGAGGGAGGGTGTGTTAGGTGGTCCTCTGTCCTGCTATATCTCGTGCTGTTCAGTTAAGTTCTGTGCTGTTCAGTTAAGTTCTGTGCTGTGCTGTGCTGTGCTCAGTCCAGTGGTGCTGTGTCCTGTGCTCTGTCCTTCTGAGGTCAGTGGTGCTGCTGGGTCCTGTGCTGTGTCCTGTTCAGTCCATTGTTGCTGTGTCCTGTGCTTTGTGCTTCTAAGGGCATAGTTATTTCCCCAATATTCCCAAGTGTTTAAAAAAATAAAAAAAAGTTATTTAAAAAAAAAAATACAAAAAACTAATTACATTTTTTTTTAATTACAACAAAATTTGCACAACCAATCCTGCAGTATAAGCCCATTGGTACTGCAATATTACCAAGTTCACACATTCAGCAGTAAAAGTCCAGTGGTTCTGCAATATTACAAAGTTCACACATTCTGCAGTATTAGTCCAGTGGTGCTGTGTCCTGTGCTCTGTCCTGCTGAGTTCAGTAGTGCTGCTGGGTCCTGTGCTGTGTCCTGTTCAGTCCAGTGGTGCTGTGTCCTGTGCTCTGTGCTTCTAAGGGCATAGTTATTTCCCCATTATTTCCAAGTTTTTGAAAACTAAAAAAAAAGTTATAAAAAAAATTAAAATAAAAGTTTTTTTAAAAAAAATAATTATAACCAAATTTGCAAAACCAATCCAGCAGTATATAAGCCCATTGGTACTGCAATATTACCAAGTTCACAAATTCAGCAGTAAAAGTCCAGCGGTACTGCTATTACAAAGTTCACTGATTCAGCAGTGTATAAGTCCAGTGGTACTGCTATTACAAAGTTCACTGATTCAGCAGTGTATAAGTCCAGTGGTACTGCTATTACAAAGCTCACTGATTCAGCAGTATAAGTCCAGTGGTACTGCTATTACAAAGTTCACTGATTCTGCAGTATAAGTCCAGTGGTACTGCTATTACAAAGTTCACTGATTCAGCAGTATAAGTCCAGTGCTACTCTCCTGTGCTGCATATAATTTTTAAAGGCTTTGCCGAGTGTGTGTGGCTTAGGGGTACGCTCTCTTGTGCTACATATAATGGAAAACCAAAATTTGGAGGATAAAGTAGGGAAAGATCAAGACCCACTTCCTCCTAATGCTGAAGCTGCTGCCACTAGTCATGACATAGACGATGAAATGTCATCAACGTCGTCTGGCAAGCCCGATGCCCAATCTCCTAGTACAGGGCATGTAAAATCCAAAAAGCCCAAGTTCTCAAAAAATAGCAAAAAGAGAAACTTAAAATCATCTGAGGAGAAACGTAAAGTGGGCAATATACCATTTACGACACGTAGTGGCAAGGAACGGCTTAGGCCCTGGCCCGTGTTCATGACTAGTGGTCCAGCTTCACCCAAGGATCTAAGCCCTCCTCCTCCCCCCCCTACAAAAAATTTAAGAGAGTTATGCTGTCAGCAACAACAACAACAAAACAGCAAAGAACTCTGCCTTCTAAACAGATGACATCACAAATCCCCAAGGCGAGTCCAAGGGTGTTGTTGGTTGTGAACCCTGACCTTCCCATCACTGTACGGGAAGAGGTGACTCCATCCAGCATTTGCAGCACGCCCTCTGCATATGCTGGAAGGATCACCCACAGTCCAGTTACAGATTTGGCTAATGAAGGTGTGAATGTTGTACACCGGGAGGAGGATATTGATGTAGCTGGCGCTGAGTAGGATGTTGATGATTATGATGCAGACAGATACCAAATTGCCTTTTCTCAATTTCTATTTATATTCTAGATTATATAACGGCTGAAAAGTTTTCTGTTTTACTCCTAGTGGAGAGGGGATCTGATGCAGACAGATACCAAACTGCCTTTGTCCATTTCTTTGTATATTTGAATTTCTAGTTCTACAGTCTATGCAGGCTGCTTAATTTATATTCAACTACAAGTGTAGGGCGCGGGGGGGGGGGGGGGCATAGATATCCACCAAAGTAACGTGGTCCATTTAATTTCACTTTCTAGCTCCACAGTCTGTGCAGCCTGCTTTTTTTTATCTTCAAAGTATTTATATTTACAAGCCTTGCAATCTAAATTAACTAGAGGTAGTGACGTGGTAGAACTCCAAAAGGCAGTTTGGAAGCCCCTGTACAAACTGGCTCTATTTTTTAACTGAGTTGTCCCCCCTCCAGTGTGTACTCGGAAAGAGTTTTTAGTGCAGCGGGGAACCTGGTCAGTGAGCGGCGAAGGAGGTTGCTTCCTCACAACGTTGAAAAAATGATGTTTATAAAAATGAATAATCAATTCCTCAATGAAGTACAGCACTGCCCTCCAGACAGTACAGAGGGACCTGTGGTTGTGGAGTCCAGCGGGGACGAATTGATAATGTGTGAGGAGGAGGAAGTACACACTGTAGGGGGAGAGGAATCAGAGGTTGAGGATGAGGACGACATCTTTCCTCAGTAGAGCCTGTTTACTTTGTACAGGGAGAGATGAATTGTTTTTTTGGTGTGGGGGCCCAAACAAACCAATCATTTCAGCCACAGTTGTTTGGTAGGCCCTGTCGCTGAAATGATTGGTTTGTTAAAGTGTGCATGTCCTATTTCAACAACATAAGGGTGGGTGGGAGGGCCCAAGGGCAATTCCATCTTGCAACTATTTTTTTGGCATTATGTGACCATTCAACAGTCGTTTGCCATGTTCAAAAAGTAAAAGAAAATGCCTACAAATTCAATAAATTAAATCAAAAGTTAAATGCCCTGTCATTATTTAAAACAAGAGGTTTTGACGTGCTAGAATTAGTGTAGTGTTAAGATGTTATAATATAAACACTACACTTGGAACTTGGAGGAGGTATTGTGGCCCCGGTATCAAATTGGGTACCGGGGCCACCCCACTACGCAGTCCAGATACTTGTTTGGTGGAATTCAGACCAGTTGAGGGTGTATTTATTTTATTGTGGTCCCGGTATAAAATTGGGTACCGGGGCCACCCCACTACGCAGTCCAGATACTTGTTTGGTGGAATTCAGACCACTTGAGGGTGTATTTATTTTATTGTGGCCCCGGTATCAAATTGGGTACCGGGGACACCCTACTACGCAGTCCAGATACTTGTTTGGTGGAATTCAGACCAGTTGAGGGTTTTATTATTATATTGTGGGGACCACTCTATACCACACTACCACTCTATACCACTCTATTTAATACTTTAATTCTATTTAATACTTTAATTCTATTACTAATTCCCATAAAGAGGAACTGCCGCTTCTATTTAATACTTTAATTCTATTAGTAGTTACCATAAAGAGAAACAAAATAAACAAATTTTACCAATAGTATAATATGACTTACAAACACTACACTTGAAAGATGGTGCCTTTAAATGAAAAAGTCAGTCTTCATTGCACAACTATGTGCAACAGGGACAGTTTTTTGGTTTACAAAGTCAACCAATAACACTTCGACCCTGTCTGTCTTTAACATACTTGATGGGATCTCAATGACGAATGGTCTGTACCATGGTTGGAGGAGGTATTGTGGCCCCGGTACCAAATTGGGTACCGGGGCCACTCCACTATGCAGTCCAGATAGAGGTGTATCAGATATTAAACAACGTTAACTGTTGCTGCAAAATTTTTAAATAATGTTGTGGGGAACACTACACTACGCAGTCCATTAACTTTTTGGGTGGAACTCAGACCCGTGTAGGGTTTTTTTTTTTTAAATCCAGTATTTTTATTGAAAGTTTTTAAGATATAAACATACTAAACAACAAAAAGAAAAGAAAAACAATCGCATACATATCAGAATAAAATGACGGAATTTACAAGATTACATTAAAGCATAATAATAATAAATGTGCTATATTCATTCAGGATCATACATCGTAAATGCTTATACATAAGTATGTTACACATGCAGGGTTTATTACATGGACTCAGATACTTATTATAAGAACTGCGGTAGCCATACATTTAAGTAGATAGAGCATCTGTACTAGATGACAAAGGATAGAATGGAGACTCTAACCATCTGTACCATATATTCTCAAATTCCTTCAGAGCCTGTCTTCTAGTATAAACAAATCTCTTGTGCCTTATGGTGGTATTGACCAGTGCCTTCCAATTTTTAACCGTGGGACTCGTCGGGGCCAACCACAGCCTCGCTATACAGACCTTAGCCAACATCAATAACTGTGAAATGTACATTTTTGTCAGTTTATTAACTTTCCCCTTCAATCGGAGCCCAAAGAGACAAGTGGCCGGTGAACTAAGAGACACTTCAATTCCAGTAACCTGAATACATCTCCTGATCCTTCGCCAGAAGATTTGTATACATGAACACTCCCATAGAAGGTGCCAAAAGTTAGCATTGATCGAATTGCATTTCGGACAGTTAGGTGTAGCATCTGGGCGAAATTTTGCCAATCTAATAGGGGTAAGTAGGCCCTGTGTAAGATAAACACCTGTATTTGTTGAAATTTTAATGATAAAGTATAACCTTTAGTACTGTCTGTAACCATTTCCCACTCCTTGTCTGATAAAGGGCCAATATCTATTTCCCACTGATTCCTCAAACCATCCAAATCATCTGCAGTAGATTCATACAGAAGACATGAATACATTCGAGAGATCAGACCTCTATAACCCAAGGCCTGTGATTGTTTCCGCAGTGGATCCATCCCAAACACCAAAGTCTCCCCTTTAAATTGTGTGTTTAGGGCGTGTCGTAACTGAAGGTAAGAATAAAACATTGTTCTGGGTACAGAGAATTCCCCAACCAACTGTTCGAAGGATTTAAGTACACTTGTATCATAAAGCTGACCTACCGACACCACACCCAACCGAGACCACTTCCTGGCCCTCTTCACTGTATTCAACTTCTCAAATTTCTTTGCCCCCCAGATAGGAGTATATGGATCAATGTCAGTTTGTTTCATTATTTTATTACAGATTGTCCAAATCTTAACTGCCTGAATCAGGAGCGGAGGAGCCCGCATACCAAGCCGCCCCGCCAGCAGTGACTGTAAAGGAGTGTGATTAGAATTAAATTGGTGTACCAACACCCAATGTAGCTCATGGTAATCGGGGTCCGAAACCCAAGCCTTAAGGTGGACCAATTGAGAGGCAAAATAATATAATTTCAAGTTAGGAAGTGCAAATCCACCAGAAGATCTGGATCTATACAGCGAGCTGAGCTTGACCTTAGCCCTTCCCCCTCCCCAAACCAATGAAATCAAATAGCTATCAATGCATCGGAAAATGGAGGGTGGAATATATACAGGTGACTGCTGGAGTATATATAAAAACTTTGGCTGCACCATCATCTTAATTAAATTTATCCTACCGGAGACAGAAAGTGGGAGCTTCTTCCATACATGAGTTTTTTCTTTAATGTATTTGATCTGGGGCCGCAAATTAAGTTCTACATATTCAGCGGGGGTATTAGAGATCCATATTCCCAAGTATTTGAATTTCGATGCCCATTTTAACTGTAAGCCTTCTGGCATTGTCACAGGACACTCCCATCCCAGAGGGAACACGCTAGATTTATCCCAATTAATTTTTAGCCCGGAAAAACCCCAAATCCATCAACCACCCGCAGCAAATGTTTTAGGGAAGTGTCGTGATCTGAAAGGAACAACAGCATATCATCTGCATATAATGCCACCTTATCCTCTCTGTGCTCTGATCTAAGTCCCACAATTTCTCTATCATGCCGGATCTTACAGGCCAGCGGCTCTATTGCTAATGCAAACAGGGCCGGAGACAACGGGCATCCCTGTCTAGTACCCCGCTCTAATTGAAATCGTTGAGAAAGATGCCCATTGACACAGACCCGCGCCACTGGATGTGAATACAAAAGTTTAACCCATTTTATAAATTCCGGGCCCACTCCAAATCGGGACAATACCTCCCACAGGTATGGCCACTCCACCGAGTCAAACGCCTTGGCTGCGTCCAAGGACACCACAACTTCGCTCTCAGAAGAGGGTGACCGCACCTGCAGGAGAGTATACAGCCTTCTAAGATTGATAGACGTGGACTTGCCTGGCATAAATCCCGTCTGATCCGGATGAATTAATTCCAGCACCACTCTACTTAACCTCAAAGCCAGTAATTTTGCTAGAATCTTAACATCATTTGACAAAAGTGAAATTGGGCGGTAGGACTCAGGGTACAACAAATCTTTCCCTGACTTAGGCAGCACCACCACTATTGCCTCTGCCATTGAAGGGGAAAGAGCGCCAATCTCACCCAGCTCGCTAAATGTATCCAACAACCTAGACACAAAAAAGGGCCGGTGTTTTTTATATAATTCAATTGAGATTCCATCTACTCCAGGGGCTTTACCATTAGGGAATGACATAATAGCTATATCAATCTCTTCAAGAGTAAAGGGTGAGTCCAAAAACTCCCTACTATCATCGGAGAGGACAGGAAGGGAGATACCATTCAAATACTGCTGTAACGTATCCATGTCATATCTGACCTGTGACTTATATGTATTTGTTTAATATTTATGAAATACCTCAACAATATCAGGCATCAGATACTTCTTAACCCCACTGTCATCACAGATAACCGGTACTGCTGCATCTGCCCTCTCCGCCCTTGTCAGATAAGCCAGGAAGCTACCATTTCTATCATCCTCTGCATATCGTACATGCTTAGAAAACAGAAATTTACGTTTGGATTTCTCAAATACATACTCTACCCACTCTCTCTGGGCCAACTGCCATGTTCCCCTTGCAACCTCAGTTTTGTCCGCAATGTATTGTGCGTCTAAGGATTTACACTTTTTCTCTAATATCTGTTCTTTTTGTCTGGACGACTTTTTAATTTCAGCTATGCCAGCAATTAATGTACCCCTTAGGAAAGCCTTAAAAGCGTCCCAAACTATAGGTGGCCTTGCTGTTACCAGATTATCTACAAAGAAGCCTTCCCACTGTGTCACCAAGGTCGCTCCTGTACCCATCAAGGAGAGCCAGAAGGGATTTAATTTCCAAAAGGACTGGCCTCTATCAATTACAAAATCAATAGATAGGCAGAGGGGCGAGTGGTCAGAAATTCCCCTAGCCCTATATTCCACGCTCCTTACCAGCGGTACCAGAGAGTGTGACAGCAGAGCCAGATTAATTCTTGAAAATACATTATGTGATGTAGAAAAGCAGGAGAATTGGACATCTTCTGAGTGCCTCAAACGCCATACATCTACTAACCCCATTTCCTCAACCAGAGCAGAAAAAGCCGACTTAGAGTTGCCAACTACAGCATTTTTCTCTCGCCATCTGTCCACCTCTCTATTTATCACATTATTAAAATCCCCTATACAAATGGCTGGAACATCTGGGAACAATGCCATGAATTCTCCACATTTTCTTAACACCTCACCATTATACGGTGGGGGTATATATACAGCTAACAGAATCACCGGAACCCAATTAATGACAGCCTTCATCAGTACAAACCTTCCCCCTGCATCCACTTGAATTTTTTCCAAGGAGAAGCAGAGACGTTTATGTACCAATATAGAGACCCCTCGAGAATTAGTCGTGTACGTAGAGTGGTATGCCCTACCTACCCATGCTTTTTTAAGGGCGAGTATTCTATCACTGTGTAAGTGAGTCTCCAATAGACAAACAATATCAGGATCATTTTTTCTAATTTGTCTTAGTACAAGAGAACGTTTCACAGCATTATTTAGGCCCTGCACATTCCAGGAGAGAATTTTCAGCTCCTTATCAGATGTACCAGAATACATATAATAGTAGTCCCTCTTATCTCACTACCCCGCATCCCACACCCCTGCAGAGCATACATTGACATACTTATAAGCACATATAATCCTTGTCTATATATTTGCGATAACATTAAAACTACCCACAACTTAAATAACTTTAATACTAAACCCATACCCCCACCCAGTATACTCCACCCAACTTAAGTATACCTTAAACCCAAACTAAAATTACCTTAAGATATTCAGCAGGCCAGCACACTACCGAAAAAGGTCACCCGCCAACCCGCAAAATACCAGAAGATAGAGGAAGGAAAAGGAAGGAAGGAAAAGGGGCGAATTGAGACAAGAGAGGAAAAGAACGGCCTTAAAGCCATGGGCTCTCCAGCCCATTACATATTTTTTTTTTTTTTTACAGTGGACCTTTCAATATTAGTTTGCAAATCACAGACCCCACCTGAGCGAAATACATTTTTTTTTTTTTTTTGTACCACATAAGAGAAATTACATTATGTATAGCAAATACCATGATTAATATCAATGACAAATCAGCAATGTCCAAAGGACTATCAGGAGAGACATAAAAAAGTACTCATCCAGCATCAGCGTCCAGCAGCAGCTAGGCGGTCCAACCAAATTGCAGCCTCTCGGGGAGTATCAAAAAAGGATGTACGGCCCTCCGAAACCACTCTCAACCGGGCAGGGAAAATCATGGCATATGGGATCTGTAAATCTCTCAATCTTCTCTTCACCGGAATGAATTGAGCCCTGTTCTTTTGTACATCCAGAGCGAAATCAGGATACATTGCTACTCGCTGACCATTGTATTCCACTGAACCTTTCTGCCTAGCCAAGCGTAGAATGGTATCTCGGTCACGATAATGCAACAATTTGGCTATGAAGGTGCGTGGGGGGCACCAGGAGGGGGTGCTTGAGTTGGAATACGGTGGGCCCGCTCCACTGCGAATTGGGCTGTAAATGAATCTGTACCAAACAGTTGGATTAACCACTTTTCCAAGAAGGATTCTGGGGAGACACCTTCTGCCTTCTCGGGCAATCCAACCAACCGAATGTTGCTGCGACGCAAACGCCCCTCCATATCCGTAAGCTTTTGATTAAACAGAGAGGCTTGCGACTCCAGATTCTCCAACCGGCCTGCAACTGGTGCAGAAGTGTCCTCCAATGTAGACACACGTGTCTCCACTTCACCTACTCTCTCCCTGATTTTTTGCACGTCTTGCCGGAGAAGAGAGAGGTCCACCTGCACCTCTCCTATTTTATCCGTAACACGCTTTTCAGATGCCCCAATGGCCTGCAGGACCTGCTGTAATGTAACTTCAGGGTCCGCCAGTGGAGCCGACAAAGGGGGGGTAACGGGATGTGATGCATCTCCTGAACCAGAGGCTGTAGTGGAGGAGCGAGCAAAGCGGTCCAATTTTCCCGCTGCGGTGGACTGGTTATGTTTGCCCATAATTTCACAGGAAAGATGGGATGATATTTATCCTATAAGCTTATATGCAACCCTGTAACCTGTATAGCTTTAATTACATATAGGTGTACAGCTCAGATTGTATTGCTAGCAGTGCATTGCAGCCAGTTATTTTCACAGAGAAAGGTATATCTCCTCCAACAACACTGATAATGATAATCAAATAAGTCCAGAGCCCAATTCAGTTACTCCTCATTTGTACAAGGATATAAATGTACCTGTATCAGATGGATATCACAGGCTGTGTTCACCTGTACACAGGCCAGTATGTGGTATTACAGAGGTGCTATGTCCCAGCAGTCATCAACTGCCACAAACTGCCACAGACTGCCTGTAGTATTCCTCTACCCAGATGCTTAACTCTTTCTCACCCAGTCTCGGGTAAAATGGCAAGAGCACTATCAAAACAGGTACACTATGTACAGCAACTATTCGGATGCAAAAGTTTCTTTATTCCACTATAACGGAGATCAACAGGATATCTGGGATGGAGAGCTCGTAACTGTGCTTGCTACTCCATGCTCGTCCAGGCCACGCCCCCGTGTAGGGTTTTTTAATAATATTGTGGTGACCCACTCCTCTACGCAGTCCAGGTACATGATTGGTGCGAATCATACAAGTTCAGGGTTTTTAATTTATATTGTGGTGACCCACTCCTCTACGCAGTCCAGGTACATGATTGGTGTGAATCATACAAGTTCAGGGTTTTTAATTTATATTGTGGTGACCCACTCCTCTACGCAGTCCAGGTACATTATTCGGTGCGATTCATACCAGTTGATGGTTTTCTTATTATATATATTGTGGTGACCCACTCCTCTACGCAGTCCAGGTACATTATTGGTGCGAATCATACAAGTTCAGGGTTTTTAATTTATATTGTGGTCACCCACTCCTCTACGCAGTCCAGGTACATTATTCGGTGCGATTCATACCAGTTGATGGTTTTCTTATTATATATATTGTGGTGACCCACTCCTCTACGCAGTCCAGGTACATTATTCGGTGCGATTCATACCAGTTGATGGTTTTCTTATTATATATATTGTGGTGACCCACTCCTCTACGCAGTCCAGGTACATTATTCGGTGCGATTCATACCAGTTGATATTTTTTTTATTATATATATTGTGGTGACCCACTCCTCTACGCAGTCCAGGTACATTATTCGGTGCGATTCATACCAGTTGATGGTTTTCTTATTATATATATTGTGGTGACCCACTCCTCTACGCAGTCCAGGTACATTATTGGTGCGAATCATACAAGTTCAGGGTTTTTAATTTATATTGTGGTGACCCACTCCTCTACGCAGTCCAGGTACATGTTTTGGTGCGATTAAGACCAGTTGATGGTTTTCTTATTATATTGTGGGGACCACTCCACTACGCAGTCCAGAAAGATACCTCGTTGCAACGTTTTGGACTAATAACTATATTGTGAGGTGTTCAGAATACACGGTAAATTAGTGGAAATGCTTGTTATTGAATGTTATTGAGGTCAATAATAGCGTAGGAGTGAAAATAAGCTCAAAAACTTGATTTTTTAACTTTTTATGCTTTTTTCAAAAAAAATCCAAATCCAAAACCTTAAATCCGAACCAAAACCTTTCGGCAGGTGTATTGCGAAACAAATCCAAACCCAAAACATCGAGAAAATCCGGATCCAAAACACAAAATACGAGACCTCAAAAGTCGCCGGTGCACATCCCTTATATATATGGCTTTCACCTTTGCCTCTTTGTCCTTTTTTCTGAAGCTCGCTGCTGACTAATAGACTATAGCAAACTTTCATTTTTTGCACTTGTGATTTAATTTTCATGTTCCAGTTAGGGGAGGTGGGCAGGGTTGGAGGGGTCACTGCAGCTGCTGCCTGTAAGGCTGCATGTGCTTCCTTCTGCCACAAAGCTCTTGGTTTCGCAGATTACTTCATTATTATCTTGTAAGACATTTTTCCTCCAGGCTGGACACAGGCTGATCTGTGCCACTGCACTCTTTGGTGCAGTGTCGGACTGGGGCATGAAGGGCCCACCGGGGGACTGCAACACTAGGGGGCCCACCAGAGGGGGTGTGGCCAGCAATCATAGAGGTGAGACTAGACACTAGAGGGGGAGTGCTCAGCCCACGACAGACAGCTAGCACCATAGTGTAGTGCAGTGGTTCCCAAACTTTTGCAGTTCGCGGCACCCTTAGTGTCTCCAAATTTTTTCAAGGCACCCCTCCAAAATAATTATTGAGCAGTCCTGTTTTAGAAGTAGTTGGGTCAAAAAATTGTAATAAGTATTTAGGTCAGGACAGAAATACTTATTTAGTTGTATGCAAAAATGCCCCCTCTGCATCCAGGCACTCTGCCCTCAGGCACTCTGTCCCCTCTGCATCCAGACACACTGCCTCCTCTGCATCCAGACACACTGCCCCCTCTCACACTGCCCCCTCTGCCCTCTGTCACACTGTCCCCCTCCTCTGCCCTCTCTCACGATGTCCCCCCTCCTCTGCCCTCTCTCACGATGTCCCCCCTCCTCTGCCCTCTCTCACAATGTCCCCCCTCCTCTGCCCTCTCTCACGATGTCCCCCCTCCTCTGCCCTCTCTCACGATGTCCCCCCTCCTCTGCCCTCTCTCACGATGTCCCCCCTCCTCTACCCTCTCTCACAATGTCCCCCCTCCTCTGCCCTCTCTCACGCTGTCCCCCTCCTCTGCCCTCTGTCACACTGCTCTGCCCCTGTTACACTCCTCTGCCCCTGTTACACTCCTCTGTCCCGTTGTGCCCCAGCTGTCACCCTCCTCTGCCCCTGTTACACTCCTCTGCCCGTTGTGCCCCAGCTGTCACCCTCCTCTGCCCGTTACACTCCTCTGCCCCGTTGTGCCCCAGCGGTCACCCTCTCTGCCCCTGTTACACTCCTCTGCCATGTTGTGCCCCAGCTGTCACCCTCTCTGCCCCTGTTACACTCCTCTGCCACGTTGTGCCCCAGCTGTCACCCTCTCTGCCCCTGTTACACTCCTCTGCCACATTGTGCCCCAGCTGTCACCCTCTCTGCCCCTGTTACACTCCTCTGCCACGTTGTGCCCCAGCTGTCACCCTCTCTGCCCCTGTTACACTCCTCTGCCACATTGTGCCCCAGCTGTCACCCTCTCTGCCCCTGTTACACTCCTCTGCCATGTTGTGCCCCAGCTGTCACCCTCTCTGCCCCTGTTACACTCCTCTGCCACGTTGTGCCCCAGCTGTCACCCTCTCTGCCCCTGTTACACTCCTCTGCCACGTTGTGCCCCAGCTGTCACCCTCTCTGCCCCTGTTACACTCCTCTGCCACGTTGTGCTCCAGCTGTCACCCTCTCTGCCCCTGTTACACTCCTCTGCCACGTTGTGCCCCAGCTGTCACCCTCTCTGCCCCCGCTGTCACCCTCTCTGCCCCTGCTGTCACCCTCTCTGCCCCAGCTGTCACCCTCTCTGCCCCCGCTGTCACCCTCTCTGCCCCCGCTGTCACGCTCCCTCTCACTCCTCTGCCGCGCGCCAGCCATAGAAAACAAAGAAAGAGCACATAAACTTACCAATACGCCGGGACCCAGCAGCCTCCTCTGTCCCGCAGCTGTCACTGATGTCGATATTCAGTGACAGCTGCGGGAGAAAGAAGGCTGCTGGGTCCCGGCGCCCGGCGGATTGGTAAGTTTCTGTGCTCTTTCTTTTTTTCAATGCTTGGACCGCGGCACCCCAGTGACAGCGCCGCAGCACCCCTGGGAGCCGCGGCACACAGTTTGGGAACCGCCAGTGTAGTGTATAAAGAATGCAGTGTGTGTATAAAGAGTACAAAGTCTTGACCTGCCCTTTCAATATAACCCTCATCCTCACAAGTAGAAGAAACACTAGTTCCCATGCCTGGAATCTGTGCAGTTTGTCAGGTACACACCTCTGCAGGTGCCATAATAGAAACTTATAGAAGAAGTAGGAAATAAAGCACACATCATTGAAAGTATCTCCTGAAATGCGGGGGTGGCATGCATGGAACCCCTGTGCTGGAGAGAATGTTATTATTAAAATCTTATATTTAGGTGAAATTCATCTTTAAGTTACAGTGGTGTTCAACACAGGGATTTTATGCTTCTTAGCTAAAGCTGTCCTATTAATTCCACCCTGCAATATAATCAATGTAATATAATATAAATGATTTCCAAAATAGACACTTTTATATGCGATGATAATTAAATGCACATATGATAATATGTGGAATAAGTTTATACGGAATTTACATCTCACTATAAACCACAATCGGGTATCAATGGGGTATGAATGTTCATTAATTAACAGTGTTGAAATGTTACACTAAGTATTCTTCAGATCGTTTACATAATGCAAAGTGCACTTCCATCAAATGTAGAGTACTTAACCTCTTTTATCTATTAGGGCTAATGCAGGCAGAAACTGTCACTAAAGATCCATTCTGCATATTCAGACTGGCTTGGGAGCATACTCACCTGTCTCCTCTGTCAGTGAAAAGCTCTGGCATCCTGCTCCTCTGGGCGGCCGCGGCTTGTGATGACAAGGCAGCAAGAAACTCCTCCTCCCCTGCTGAAAGTGTAAAACACACTATCGCGCAGGTGCAGAGAGCCGTGTCTAGGCTTTCTGCACCTGCTCGGTAGTGTGTTTGTTACAGAAGTGTCGCCGCCGCCGCAAGTCAGGTCTTCCCCATAAACTCCGCCCTAACAGCGGAAGGGGCGGGGCTTAATCGCGGCCGGGCCTACAGGCGTATAGCCAGGCTGGCCGGCAGGCCAGTCCGAGGCTGCTTTGGTGCAATGGTATCTTGCACCCCTTCTTCAAATCAGACTGTTACATGTGAGTAAAGGCTCTGCCAGTCTCAATTTTAATTTTCATGGCCCACAAAGGAAAACGCTTATATATATGGGAATGTGGCTTGAAATGATAGCATGGTTTGTTTATGTCAGGGCTTTACCTGGCAGAGTGCGGGTACTGCCTCTCAGGTCCCAATGTTTTATCTAGAATGTTAAGAGGTATAGTAAAGGTATCACATACTGGTAACATTGAGCAATATGTGGTAGCTGTTAACATCACAAACCAGTAAATGGTAACACAGAGCAGTTGTATAGTAGGATACTACAAATGAAATATAGAATAATTATAAGATCTTACAATAAGGCATCACAGGATATTGTAAATTCTAGTAATTTAACCTTATAGTGAATGGGCTTTCACTTCCAACTATACACACAACTTTCTGACTAGATATTGTCAACTATACAAAGCCATACTCCTCACAAATGACAAAATCTCACAGTTGGGGAGACATGATGTGACTGGGGAAGGCAAGAAATGGCTGGAGAAGGCATGATGTATATGGCAATTAAGGTTTTTATTTGTAGTGTTTAGGGGGCAGTATAAAACGTGCTAGGCACACCCACAGAGAGTCACAGCCACCCCTCCAACACAGTGTGACCACACATGGCACACAAGCTCTATAATAGGCATCTATAGAGGGTGCTCCCAATAAGTTGCTGTGCCCATAATTCCTTTTGTAGACCATGCAAGTATGCAAGGCAGAGCCCCATTCTAGTGGTCAGTACAAAAGATAATCACTAAAATCTAAGGGATTCCACAAACTGATGATCCCACTTTTTGTTGTTTTTACAGAGAGGGAAAGATACTATTTTTAGGCCTGTGGTTTTTCACAAACCTGCTTTAACTAATACCCTTTTGCTTGAAATATTTTACTATTGAATCAAAGTAGATTTGGAGTGGAGAACTAGAGTAATAGCCATCAATTAATGTTTATTAAGCAAATATCTGCCAATAGTCTATACCTTAATGTGCACCAGATGAGGTCACTGGGAGGGCTGCAGTAAGAAGCAGGATACGGGCCTCGCAAGACTCTAGACTGTTGACGTGGACAGAAGCATCACTGCTAGTGAGGGGACGGAGCTTTGCCATGTGGCGAGAAGCACAGCCTATGGGATATCCCCGTGGGAGCCAAAATCTTTATATATTTCCCGCCCTTGGGGGAACAACCGTTTTAGAAGCCAGGTACCAGGTATCCAGCAAGAGGGGTTCTCAGTGGGTGTCACAAGGCGAATTTAAAGACCACAGCAAGGTGAATAGAAGGAGACCCAATTAATTAATAGCTCTGAAAGTCGTGCAAGGTATTGCAATCCCCATAAAGACTGATAGAGAAAGCAGTGGGCAGGGGGTCTCCACCTTCAAGGGTAATTTAGAAAAGGCACGAGGAGAGCATGGAAGAATGGAAATGTGCATGAGAGCTGCACTTGGATGATAGGGAGAGTCCCCAGCAGCAAAGGTCTCAGAAAGATTTGAGAGCCTGTGAAATTGTGAAATTGAATGATCATTTGTCTTTGGTTAGAATATAATTAAGATATGGGAGTTTGTATACAGATGGTAAATGTGAATGGAATTGTCTGAGTTCACATAAAATGGAGTTAGTGCGAGAGTTATTTGGAGTTTGTGTTGGTTTCAAAGGTTAAATTTTGGTTTGCGGATGTTAGAATATAGCTGTGATATGGGAGTTTGTATACAGATGGTAAATGTGAATGGAACTGTTATACTGTATGGGAGCTGTTTGAGTTAAGAATAAAAGCTTGTTCGCTTGTTAGGTTTGAATGGAATAGTTCTGTTTGAGCTTAGTCTGATTTGTATGTGAGATTGTTATATTTGAGGTGGATTAGTCCAGTAAGAACTGGGCCCTGTTGCTATGAAAGTTGCATTGGCAGTACAGGAGGTCATTACAATGGTTAAGATGGCTGACAATGTGTTAACTCCTGTAATGCTGTACAATTCCTGGAGTTCATGTGATGTTTGGGATAGATTGTTGGTTTAAATTGTAGCATTTGTATCTGTTGCAAAATATATTTGAAATAGATGTCTTTTGTGTAATATACCTTGCTGCCTCTCACTAAATAGATGTCTTTTGTGTAAAATATAGTAGATATTTGTGGTGGACATACAAGTATATTACTAGAGGTTTAAGAACTGGGCCCTGCTCATTGATAGTATTGGTCAGGAAGTGGTCAGATTGTTAAAAGGTAGTTTGTAATGCAAAATAATGCGGATTATTGCTGGAGAAATTGAAATAGTAAATCGAAATAGAAAATAGTTAATATGGCAGCAAGGTGATCTAGAAGGTATCATGCTTGAAAAATGGCTGCCATCTAGCATCTTCCATGTGAATGGAATGTAGATAGTGAATAATGGCTGTTGCAAAGCATGATGAAATTTATACTACACATTTTGGACCTTGACTGAGAAAAGTGAAATGGAATAAAAGGAGAAAAAATGGTAGATGTTTATATGTGAGATAAATGTGGAAGATTGAAATGGAACACCCCTCCCCGCGGGGCTCCCTCCATCCTCCTCCTCCTCCTCCTCCTCCTCCCCCTCTTCATACTCCCACAATGCATTCACACACCTGGGACAATAGGCAAAGCTTGACACACACACACATTCACACACCTTTAGACAATAGTTAGTCAAAACACACACACAGTGGCTTGTATATTTATATAACAGGCAATGAATGTAATGTACGAAAATCTATACTATACCACCTATGTTAGAAGAGTAAATGAAATGTATTGAGTTTGTATAAAATACTGTTACACTGTCTAATGCTATATACATTTTACAATTAGAATGTTAATTCATAATACAACACGGTTTTTTTGGGGGGGGGGTTTTTTCAAATCTTTTTATTGAATATTTTTCTCAAATACAGCTACAACAAATCAAGAAATCAAAAATGACATTTCTGTTACATCCTCCAATGTTTTCGAAAATAAATAAGATATTCATGACATTTTGGCATTACAGATCAACATCAAATAGTAATATTATCTGAAGAATTGTAATATAAAAGAATTATGAAAACATTTAAGATAAGCTTTAATATTTGCATATACGGATGTAACTGAACAATACGAGACACTATTAGAAAATAAAAACAATTAAAATGAAATGAAATAAAATAAAGGATGGATCTTTAAGACCTTGCATAGATTATTGTGGTTTAAATGCCATTACGGTCAAAAACCGATACCCCATCCCGCTCATCACCGAGCTTTTTGATCGTATCAAAGGAGCAAAGATTTTTACCAAACTGGATCTGCGGGGCGCATATAATCTCATTAGGATTAGAGCAGGAGACGAGTGGAAGACGGCTTTCAATACCTGCGATGGACATTACGAATATCTTGTAATGCCCTTTAGTCTGTGCAACGCCCCTGCCGTCTTTCAGAGTTTTATCAATGAAATATTTAGAGATCTACTTTACCTCTGTGTCGTGGTGTATTTGGATGATATTTTGGTCTTCTCTCCTGACATCACCTCTCACCGCATGCATGTGACTGAAGTTCTTTCCAGATTACGCCGCCATAAACTCTTTTGTAAATTGGAGAAGTGCTCCTTCGAGCTCCTTCAAATGCCATTCCTTGGCTACATTGTATCCGGATCCAGGCTACAAATGGACCCAGACAAGGTCAGAGCAATCTTAGAATGGCCTCTTCCCCTTGGGCTGAAGCCTATTCAGCGATTCCTTGGATTCGCCAACTACTATAGACGCTTCATCCAGGGTTACTCCACCATCGTGGCACCTATTGTGGCTCTAACTCGAAAAGGTTCCAACCCTAAATCTTGGTCTTCAGCCGCTGTCAAGGCCTTTGATTTTCTGAAAAAAGCTTTTGCCTCAGCACCTATCCTCCAACAACCGGATGTCTCCTCTCCGTTCTTCCTGGAGATCGATGCTTCTAATATAGGCATCGGAGCCGTCCTCTCACAGAAATCTCCTCAGGCCCATTTCCATCCATGTGCCTTTTTCTCTAGAAAATTTCTTCCTGCTGAGAAGAGTTACACCATAGGGGATAAAGAGTTGTTGGCAATCAAAGCAGCTCTTGCAGAATGGCGATATCTCCTCGAGGCAGCACAACATCCGGTGACAATCTTCACGGACCACAAGAACTTACTCTACCTCCAAACCGCTCAATGCTTTAACCCCAGACAAGCACGCTGGTCATTATTCTTTTCCCGCTTTGAACTTCGCATTACTTTCAAACTGTCACGGGCACTAGGAGTCTTTACCCAGTATCACCCGCTGATGGTCTTATCAGAGCAGTAGAGTTGGTATATGATACTCTGGTGGCAGGGTGATAATGGAACTGGAAACAGCAGATGGTTAGACAATGCTCAGAAAGTCTATGACTAGCAGCACTGGTAAACAATAGGTAACTGAACACGAGGATCCGGATGGACAAGGACACGTGAGGGTAGTCAGTGGTCTGCGCACGGCAAGTTGTACCACTGCTATAGTGAGAAAGAATGTCCAGGAGTAATAAGGAGGTGGAAGTCAGCGGTCTGCGTATAGCAAGTTGTACCGCTGTCTGTAGTGAAGGAATGGAATCCAGGTGAAGGTAAAGGGGAAGTCAGTGGTCTGCGTGTAGCAAGTTGTACCACTGCTTATGTGAGAGGATATATGCAACTGATGACACAGGGAAACAGGAATCAGTGGTCTGCCTCTAGCAAGTTGTACCACTGAATATATATGTGAGGAAGGACACAAGGAGATAAATGCAATGCAGAGTCTACACGGGTACACTGAACTTGATCCCACGTTGAACTGCACACAATAATAATAATGAATGAACAGCACTGCACAGATAAACAAAGTCACTAGAATAGTCCAGCAAAAGGAAACACAGTCAATAATAGCAATAGTCTCAGAGGAAGGAAACTCCGGAGGAGAACAACTCAGTCCAGATGGATATGCAATACTTCAGCACAGTCAATGAGAAGTATGCATACCGTGGTTCAGATGAGCAGGCTGTTAGAGATAGCTGCAGGGATACCTGAGCGGCAGGGAACTGACGAGATGAGAAGTCCTTGCAGAATGGAAGCGGCAGGTAGGTGCAGCGCACTGTAGGTAGGCCAGCAAGGACGACAAAATACTCAGGAAGCAGTAGTATATCGAATTGAACAGCAGGAGACCACGGGAGAGCTGAAGCGATGTAGCAGAGCTGGAAGCCGAGGAGCGTAGACTCGATGCTAACAGGCAAGTTGACACAAATGGACACACAGTAGAAGCAGTAGGCAGCGGGTCAGCTGACGGCAGGTAGAATGCAGACTGGAGCGCTGAGACGAGCAGGACTCTGTAGACACGCTGAAGTAGCGAACAGGAATCAGCTGGAACAGTAGCGATGTAACACAGGAGAGTTGGAGAGATCTGTAACTTGTTAGACACACGGAGGCAGCGGATAGGAATCAGCTGCTGGAGTCACGATGAAACACAGGAGAGTTTGAAGTAATCTGTAACTGTAGATATACGGAGGCAGCGGATAGGAATCAGCTGCTGGAGTCACGATGAAACACAGGAGAGTTTGCAGTAATCTGTAACTGTAGATACACGGAGGCAGCGGATAGGAATCAGCTGCTGAAGTCACTAGGAACACGAGGAGTAGAAGTGGTCTGGAAACCACAAACGGCAAACAGAAATCAGCATAAGCTGAACACACGAGGAGGCACTGGAACACCTTCAGAGACTCATGAGGAATGAGACTCCAAGATCAGGCAACGTGGTATTGACCACAGGTGCTTAATATAGGGAGTGTTGCCTGATCAGCCAATTAAGTTAAAGGAACAGAACTGAAGGTTAGAAGGGACTGCACATGCGCAGTACCTCATTATAATGGACGGACACGGTTCCTAGCTACCTTAGAAGTAGCACTCACAGTCCGGTGAGTGACACAAACCGGGCATTAGGAATAAAAGAGCTGATGCTCTTTCTCGTGCATTTCCTACTCACAAAGCCACGGAGGAAGATCCTGTTCGTCCCATCCTGGACCCAAAATGCTTAGTCTCAGCAACTCAGCTTAAATCCCCTAAACCTCCACCGGGGAAAAGTTTTGTCTCTCCTGATCTGCGCCACAAGCTGCTGAAACATTATCACTTCACCATCTTCGCTGGACATACCGGTACCCGCAAGACTGTTGAATTGATATCCAGGAACTATTGGTGGCCCAGCCTTCACACTGACGTTAAGGACTTCGTCTCCTCCTGTAGCATTTGTTCTCAAAACAAATCCACACATCAGTCTCCTGCTGGTTTACTACTTCCATTGCCCAAACCTTGTGAACTATGGACCCCTATAAGTATGGATTTTTATTACCACCTAGTAAGAATTGTACCGTCATATGGGTTGTAGTGGATCAATTTTCTAAAATGGCCCATTTCACGGCACTTCCTGGTCTTCCATCGTCTCCAATCCTGGTATCCCATTTTTTCAAAGAAATATTCCGCCTACATGGCTGTCCGCTCAGATCAAGGTGTCCAATTCGTTTCCAAATTCTGGAGGTCTCTCTGAAAATTGTTGGGAATCAAACTGAGTTTATCATCTGGGTATCATCCTCAATCCAATGGACAGACCGAAAGGGTGAACCAGGATCTGGAGACTTACCTCAGAATGTACTCTTCCGCCAACCAGGGTAACTGGGTAGATCTTCTACCGTGGGCGGAGTTTGCCCACAACAACGCCTTCCATGAGTCTTCTTCTAAATCTCCTTTCTTGGTGGTCTACAGACATCATCCATCCCTTCCTGAATTTGTGCCTCTCCCACCCACCCAGGTTCCTGCAGCCAATTCTCTATACAGCAATTTCCTCTCCATTTTGAGGCAAGTAAGGTCTTGCCTTAAAAAAACTTCTACACGCGACAAACTGGCCGCGGATAAGAGACGTAGATTTCTTCCCACCTTCAAGGTTGGTGATAGGGTGTGGCTCTCCACCAAGAATATACGCCTCAAAGTCCCTTGCATGAAATTGGCTCCGCGATTTATTGGTCCATTCAGTATCTCTGGAGTCATTAACACAGTCTGCTTCAAATTACGATTACCGGCATCTCTTCCTATTGTTAACTCTTTCCATGTGTCTCTATTAAAACTTCTGAAGATTAATCGATTTACATCAATAGCTCCTTCCACCACTCCAGGAGCCCATCAAGATGAGGAGTTCGAACTCAAACAAATCCTAGACTCAAAAAATTGTAAAGGCGGTCTGAAGTACCTGGTAGACTGGAAGGGCTTCGGCCCTGAAGAGCGCTCTTGGGTTTGTGCTTCCGACATCCACGCTCCCTACCTGCTGGATAAATTCCACAAGAAGTTTCCATTGAAACCTTGCAGTAGACGTGTGGTGCCCGTCTTTAAAGGGGGGGTACTATCACTCGCCGGGTGTTCGGGCAGCACACCCGACACCCGGCAGACTTACCTCTCCTCGGCGCTCCGCTTCCCGCTGGGCGCCGCCATCTTGGATGCGCAGACCCGGCGGCTGCATTAATTCTTCTGCCTCCTGCTCATTGGTCCTTCTCCTTGGCGGCAAGTTTAAAAGGCACCTCCTCTCTGTCTTCAGTGCCTGTTCTTTGAGTCACCTCATGGTGATAGACGTGGCTTCCCTGGTGACTTGCTGCATTTGCCATCTATACTCGACTGCAGAGCTGACGCTCATTCTCCTTAAATCTACACCACATAGTGGTCTGCAGAGCTGACGCTCACCTTCCTGAATCTACTTCATCTGCCACACAGTGGCCTGCAGAGCTAACGCTCATCTCCGGAAATCTACTCTACTTTTGTCTGCAGAGCTGATGCTCACTCTCCTGAAATCTACATCACATAGTGGTCTGCAGAGCTGACGCTCACCTTCCTGAATCTACTTCATCTGCCACACAGTGGCCTGCAGAGCTAACGCTCATCTCCGGAAATCTACTCTACTTTTGTCTGCAGAGCTGATGCTCACTCTCCTGAAATCTACATCACATAGTGGTCTGCAGAGCTGACGCTCACCTTCCTGAATCTACTTCATCTGCCACACAGTGGCCTGCAGAGCTAACGCTCAACTCCGGAAATCTACTCTACTTTTGTCTGAAGAGCTGACGCTCATCTCCTGCCTCATCTGCCACATAGTGGTCTGCAGAGCTTGCGCCTATCTCCGGCATCTACGCTGCCATTACTTACAGCATTGACCTCTCTTCCTACGGTACTATTTCCTGTAGCCTTCCCAAGGGCTTCCGTACAGTGCTCTTAGTAGGGACCGCGACCTGCGAGGTAGACGCGGCTAAGCCCATACCGCTTTGCAGCGGTTCCTGGTGAACACCGTCTCCTCGTTAGACTTCGCACCCTGCTGGAGTAGTACCAAGCTGTACGAACCTCTAGGATTCGCTGCATCTACCGAGTCTCCTCGTAAGAACCGTGACACGAGGGGTGGTGGAAGAAGCCCATGTTAAAGAAGCCCATCTGGGAGCAGCCAAGACTCACCAATGACTCCGTAGGGAGTAATTTGTACTGAGCTTGGGGTAGTTGATGGGAGCGCTCGGCTGAGCCTGCCCAAGGTGTGGGCTGTCCAAACTATAACAACCGGATGGCCACTGGAAATCCTCATGGTTGATTATATACTGATTGGGGAGTTGGTTAGCGGCCACGACTACGCTTTGCTAATGACAGATCATTTTACCAAGTTTACGGTGGTTATGTCCACCCGGGCTCAGACTGCAGAGGCGACTACTACTGCCATCATGCAGCATTTCATCCGGAGGTATGGGTGCCCTTAACGGATTCACTCAAACCAGGGGGCTTGCTTTCAGAGTCTACCTCATGGAGGGCTTGTGTCGCACCTATGGGATCCAGAAGTCCCTGTGGAAGGACACGACTGTATTCCTATGCTGCATGGCAACATCTTTCCTCCCTGTGGGTTTTCCGGAACAGATTTTGGAAACTTCTACCCCTACTGTGTCTGAGCTGGTGGAAGGGCATTGGTGGATACCAATGTCTCCGGACGTTGCAGCTTCACCAGATCCTGCCCTGCCCGAGGCGGGGATCTGTCCGATGATACTTCCTCCCCGGAGGTCTTAGCAGCAAAATCTGGATTGCTCTGGAGGGTGATATGCTGACCCTGATTTTATGTGGGGTCGTTCTGTGGTTGCAGGGACTGCAACCATCAAACCAGAGGGAAATGTAAGGAGCTCACTGGGGAGTTCTGCATCCGGTGAGCTTCGCCAGGATGCAGCGATGGTGTCCATATTGGCCAGACCAGTGAGCCAACAGGGCTCATCGCCAGACCATGTGAGTGTTTGGCACAACGGCGAGCCCTGATTATAGCATAACGTTGCCACAGCGCTGAGTGCTTAAGCAGGCGCACGACAGAATTTTGGCAGTTCAGCGGCACTTGGCGAGAGAGGATACAGGGTCAAAGGCGGCGTGGGAAAAGAAAAAGAAGATGACACGGTCTACAGGAAACAGAAGATGTCGGGAAAAGAAGAAGACAACGCGATCAAGAGGGGAAGAACGACCAGCGAGAGGAGAAAGTGGAGGCAGAGAGCCCATGTCAGGGTTGAGAGCTACTCTGCCCCTTAAAGACCCGGCGGGATCAAGAAAAGAGGACGGACCGAAGTGAGAAGGACAGGAAGAGGGAAACACAGGAGGAAGACCGGAATCAGGTAAGGCCCTTCTGGGCACTACCTCTCCTGGGTGTCACAGGCTAGTCCCATAGATAAGTGCCGGCGTTGTTACCTCCTTCCTGGAAGTGCTGATCCAGGCTACTACTTCGTGTCAAGGCTCCTATGTAGTTGGTTCTGTGCATGTACTGCCTGTTGCCCTTATTTGTTACCTCCTACCAGTTCCTATTGGTGCATAAGAGCGCTATTTAAACCTCCCATGGTCCCTCTATTGATTGCCTGTTCTTTTAGTTGCATACTCTTCCTATGGGATTAGGCTCCTGTTGGTTTATCCCCTCCGTTGTGCCTTGCTTCGTTTGTTTGGATCTGCCAGCTCTACTCCGCTACTACTTCCACGCTGGGACTACTACTGTAACAAGCAAACTCACCTGTTTCCAGAATCACTATTCATCGATCAGCCGGTTCAACTCCACTACTACTTCCACGCTGGGACTGCCGCTGTAACAAGCAAACTAACCTGTGGCACTAATCGCTATTCACAGATTAGCGAGCTCAATCCCACTACTGTTTCTACGCTGGGCCTGCAGCTGTAACAAGCAAACTCACCTGCTGCTAGAATCGCTATCCACAGATCAGCCAGCTCAACTCCATCACTGCTTCTATGCTGGGACTGCCGTTGTACAAGTAACTCACTTGTTATTGGAATCACCATTTATGGATTAGCTAAGTTCTCCTTCCTTATTATGTGCATATTGAACTGTCGCTGTAGCCATTAACTCACCTGTAGTTACAATTATCATGTATGGATCAGCTAAAGTTCTATTCCACATTTGCCCTGTCTGAACTTCAGCTGTATCAGTGATTTATCTGTTATTACCCTGAGCTACTAATTGCAAGCCAGCTAGTTTCATCTATCATCCTCATTGACTATTTAAGCTGTTGCTGTATCATGATTCTTCTGCCGTTACTCTGAGTTACTAATTGCAAGCCAGCTAGTCTAATCATCTTCATTGACTATTTGAACTGTTGATGTATCAGTGATTCTCTTGTTGTTACCCTGAGTTACTAAATTACAAACCAACTAGTTCTATTATCTTCATTGAACTATTTGAACTGTTGCTGTATCAATGATGTTCTTCCTGTTGCTACCCTGGGTTACCAAATATAAACTAGTTATTTTTAAACCATTCTCATTGATTGTTTGAACTGTTGCTGTACCAGTGCCGATACCTTGAATTAACAAAACCTGTAGTTTCAAGCTCCACCATTTCTCTGTCACTCATTTGGGAGACCGCGACCTGCGGGATAGGGGCAACAAAGCCTATACCTCCTTGCGGGGGTCACTGGTGAAAACCCTCTACACGTTAGACCCCACGCTCCTGAATGAGTACCATTCATTGACAGAGAACAGGGATACATAAATATTCTACAGATTCGTGACACTGTGCCCTGCCCTCAACCTTCTCTATTTTTTAACTCTCCATTTGGGCAAAAGGCCCATGGGACAGGTAGTGCACACAAGGCACTTGTCAATTAGGGATAGATAGAATTACTGGGCCATGCAGGCCCTTAGTTAGAGGGCACAAGGACTTTAGTTATAGGACACAAGGCCCTTAGAGGAGAGGGTACCAAGCCCTTAGTTTGTTTAGTTAGTTTGCACCAGGCCCATAATGTAGCAATGCACTAGGCCCAATGTGTAGTGGGCTGCTAGGTGTCAGAATCACTAGGTGGAATTGATGATACCTGCCAGCAGTTGGCGGTACTGAGTACTGAGGCGCGGAGTCTAACACGCCCCTGGTTTTCACCAGGAACCCCCGCAAGGAGGTATGGACTTCGCTGCAAGGGATGTGCAGGTCGCGGCCCTCAGTATCAGTCAGCTGGCGAGGTAACAATTGAGGCAGCGGTGATAGCCCACCAGGATGCAGGATGGAAGAGTAGTCAGCAAGCCGGGTCAAAACCAGAGGAACGGATATAGCCAAATCAGAAGCAGGAGAATGGTCAGGAAGCCGGGTCAATACCAAATATCACTCTAAGCCAGAATCAGGAACCAAAGGAGAAGTCAGGAACAAGCCAGTGTCAGAATCCAAATAACAGCAACACAGGAACAAACGCTGGAGCAAGGCTGAAGACCAAATACTCTGGCACTAGACATGTGTCAGAGGCCGTCTTATATACCCTAAGGTGCCTCCTGATAGGGTTAGGGAGATTTTGGCGGTAAGACATGCTGGCTGCAGACAGGTGAGCAGAGATAGCGTCACGCTGCTAGGCAACAGGACGTGTTTGCTTGGAAGGTGCAGGCGTCCGTCTCCTGCACCAAGTGTCAGTGCGGAGACGGCGCGTGACACTAGGCTCCTGTTAGGTGGTTAGAGGGCATTATGCCCTAGTGTTTAGTGGGACATTAAGTCCCTGTTGACAGCAGGCCAGTAGGCCCTTATAGTTGAGTAAGAGGGCACAAGGCTCTGATGAGTGTAAGAGGGCGTTGGGCCCTAAGTAAGTAAAGTTGCAGAGAGTGGCATACATGGTCCCTCTAGCTGTCCGGAAGGGCACCTAAAGTACTGAACCCCAGGTGGGCTTAACAGCTGGGTTTCAGGCAGCGAGAAGAGGCCTGCTGAGCGGATGAGTCTCAGCATATACAGATGGCGCAGACAGAAAGCACAGCCCAGGCGGCGTAAATCTGTGATCAATCGTGAGGTGGTCACGGCAGGTAGGATATTGCCCCATACGCTGTTGTTGTTTGTTTATCTTGTGTGACACCTGTCTGTTCCTTTCTGTACACTTCTTTGTAGGTACCAGCTGGCAGCCACTGACAAAGACTGCTGAAAAGGGAGGAGCAACTTGAGTGGGTCTACGAGGGCTACTGAGGGTCTTCCATATACCAGGTAGGACATCTTTGTGAAACTGTGCGTTCTTATAGTGCTTTACAGTGGTATAAAATTTTATATCGCTGTAATTTACTCAGCTGTCCAGCTACACTGGCTGGCACTGGTAAGAAGAGTCTAAAAAAGTAATAAATATGCTGCTATTTTTATTAGGAAAAAAGGCTTTATTTAATTAAATGAAGCATTTTTTGCTATGAAATAACCTTACCATTGCTATACTAAGATGGTGACAGCAATAAGAGGACATGTGCCACCACAATACTTCGTAAGAAAGCTCTATCTCTCTGGCGGTGGTGTCAGAGATATGGGTTTTCTCTCTATAATAAATAGAACCCTAAGTCTGCTCTGGTTCAGATCTGCAGCAAGCGGTTTGCTGAGTCTATCAACAACTTCTGCCCTCCAGGATCTGAACAAGTGCTGGGAATGAAAGTAACCCTGTACAGAAATCAGGTGGCCTAAATGCTACCTTATATTATTGGCGAAGACAGATGGAGTATGGTAGTGGAATGATCTATAGCACCTCATGGCAGCTTAAAGCAGGTCTAGACATTGGAAAATCCTTATGAAACTTCCACGTAGCAGTGTCACTGTATACAGAATGCCTTAAAATGTAGAATATAAAGATTTCCACATTTGTTGGTACGAAGAGAGGCAAATGCCTGTGTGTATGAGTCCTTAAACATGGGAACATATTTGTTTTATCCAGTAAGAGACTTAAGTAAAAAGGTCAATGTTTTAGTGAACTGTCCCTTTAAATGGGTAATGAGCAATTTTCACATCATCGTTTTACTGCCGTTCACCATCAACTGGAGTTTGGAAACTTTTATAAGAAAATATTTGTAAATATTAGAAACAAAAATTACCATGATTTTGTGTGTCATTGAACTAAACATTCAGAAATACCATAAACATCTCCTCTTCAGCCACAGTGACAAGTGTCATAGGTAAGGTTGACATAATAATTATTGCCTAAATGGCATCAATATTTTGTTGGTTACCAGGGAAAATGTTATCCTTCAGTGAGGTAAGAAGACATTTTAAGCTAAAAATTGTGTACACAAGTCATGTGATAATCACTGCAGGAGAAACGTTAGAAATCCTCTCCTGGAAGATTTCAGTTATTTATCTTAGCATAATATTTGTGATACTTAAAATTGTTCCAGCAGTAAACCCTGAAAACACCACGGAACACCCAGAGAAGATTTAAAAAAAATGTTTCTAAAGTTTGTGTTGATAGATATTTATGATGGGGTGAGGTGAAAATTGAGTGAGGAGAAATTACAGATGACACCTAAGAATGAAATGAAGATGATGCTGCATAAAATATGGTGGAGGAGACGTTATGAAAGAAAACCTGCCTTAGCAAGACAGACTACTCACTATACTAACAAATACGATAAATCTGCTCATGAGAAGAGAGGGACAGAGAGTAACATAGTTCATGAAATAAATTATCTGCAGAAACAGAATTCTCTTACAAAATCGCCAATATTCATTGGCTAAGCTATGTCTAACTATGAGGAAATTACTGCTTGATGTGGTATGTAAAATAAAACAATGTACTATATGCTTATCAATGGGTAATTGGAACAGAACAATGCTCATGTGGAAAGGTTAGCAAACTAATGTTCATCTACAGTGAGCCTAGGTGCGCAGACATACTATTTAATGATTTGCTGCTGTTCGCGGAGCAAAATGGTGCAGTGTGCACCAGTCAATGAGAGGAATTGGGCAAAGTGAGGATATTCCTTGCTCAGCGCACTCTAGATTTTTTTTAGTTTTGTGGACCCATACTGGAATGAGGCACTGACCACGAGTGCTAAAAAAAACTGCACCCCCCAAAATGTATGGTGATAGTGGAAGGAAGGGAATGGGATATAACTTTCCTTCTACCCTGGAGTGTGGGATTCTGATGAGGAGATGCAGAGGTTTTGCGGAAAGGGAAGAAGAGAGAGGAACGACTGCACTGGTGATACGTTGTAGAGAAAAGAGCTGTTGACCAACTTGGTGTGTGGATGCAGAGCTTGCTGTGTGTCAAAGCTCCTGTTCCAGGAGTTCAGGTTGTCTAGTAAAGATCCTATTCCAATGTTCAACGATGTCCAGGCGATCAGAGGATTTCCGGTGCCAGCGTCCAGCAGAATTCAAACACTCAGATTATGTCCAGTGTCTAGCCTGCCCAGAATCCAGAGTTTCCAGCCCAGAGGTCCTTCATCCAGTAATTCCCACAGCAGGAAGGCAGTGTCATTATGTCACTCATTTAGTGTTTTCGGCCCCCTAACTGCTGGTGCAGTAGGCAACCGCCTAGTGGTAAGATTGGCCCTGTTTGTCACACTGAATTGATCCCAGGTAAGAATCAGAAGATGCTGTTATGCTGAGGATAACAAGTTATGTTCAGGTGGAGGCACTATGCTAGAGAATAAGGCGAAATATTATACATACACCTGTCAACCTACCTTTCTAATCCCAGAACACGCAGGTTACAGAGGTTACACTCAGTAGAGTGAAATGGGGGCATCCAGTAAGACAGTAACTCTTAGCTCTTAATATTAATTAACCATGGGCAAAAGTATTTATAATTAAAATTGAACAATGTAATTTTAATTTAAAATGATCTATAATATAAATGTCTAGTGGCGTGTGTTAGTCTGTCTGTGTGTGTGTGGAAAAAATAAAACCAAGCTGCAGCACCACCTGCTGGGCGGAGTTATACACTGACCTACTAAATTCTTATTCAGAAAGGGCTGAAATTTGGTATACTAAGATGTTTTTAATTTGTTAATTTAATTTGTTAATTGTTAAAAGTGTTTATAAAGATTTAAAAAATATATATATATATTTCTTGAAGGAGAAGTGACAGTTGGGAGTGGTTGGTGGTTGCCGGGGCTGACAGTGGGGAGTGGTTGGTGGTTGAGGCCTGGGCTATGGCCCAAATGCATGACAAGAACCTTTTTAACACCTTAAGTAGCTTGATTTGACTAGAATGCATGAGTATCATGCACGGGTTAACTTGTAATATATATGTTTGTATACTGAAAGTGGGTCAGATTCCATCTCTAATTTATGAATGTTCAATGGAATATTTATCAGTAACGTGTATGGTAAATAATAGTCTGTTTTTTTAGCTAGGCACGCAAGATTTTATGTACCTGACACAGGGAAATAGTGAAACGTGGAATCTTTACCTGTATAAACCAGCCTCACTTATCAAGTACCTTACATTACAAACATTTTTAAATAGTTTCAAAACCTTTGCAGTGTCATGTAGGGGAGGCTTTCCCTTAGTAGAGGATACTTTTCTTCTGCATGGTACAGATTTAAATAATGTTGGCCTTTCACACAGTGAAATATAAAGTGGATGGGGGTACAGTAAGGTGTATTATCAAAAACAATGTAAACACACACATAGCCTTGTTATGCTTCACCATTCCAGATAAGAGAGTCTGGAAGTCCAGCTGTTACACTTAAGCAGGGGAAAGCGGACAATCATCAATTCATTAACTGATACGCCAGGGCCATCTTAACAACATTATGGGCCGCCGGGCAAAGCCGTGCACCGGGGCCCCTATATATATATATATATATATATATATATACAGTGTCGGACTGGGGCATGAAGGGCCCACCGGGTAATGCAACACTAGGGGCCCACCAAAGGGGGTGTGGTCAGCCATCATAGAGGCGGAACCAGACACTAGAGGGGGAGTGGTCAGTCCACGAAAGACAGCTAGCACCTTAGTGTAGTGAAACTACAAGCCCCAGCATGCTTTGCCAATATATAGCAGCTTATTGCTGTAAGGATATGCTGGGACTTGTAGTTTCACAACACCTGGAGTACCACAAGTTAGCCAAGCCTGCACTAGACTCAGAACATTTGACAGACTGTCCTACCTGTTGTTGTCACTTTTACCACCTGTGGCTGCTGGTTTCTTTAGTTGCGGCTTGTCTGGATTCAGGAATGTTGAGGGCCCTATTTGGAAAAAATAATGGGTACATTTAGAAATGCCAACCATCCCTGCCATTAAATCAACAGCACCCACATTCAATTATAGACCCAAACCACCTCAGCATTAAAGGTCCCATCACCCCCTCCCTATAGTGTTCTCTGTGCAGCCCCCCTCACTAGAGTTTAGTATAGTCAGCCCCCCTATAGTTTAGTATAGATAGGCAGCCCCCCTATGCCACATAGTAGTGCCCCCAAAACAATGCTATGCCACACGGTAGTGCCCACAATGTTACGCCACGCAAGTGTCCCCGATTCATATTATGCCTGCAATAGTCCTCTCAATTCACACACGTTTTATATACATATATATATATATATATTGAGAACAGATGTAATGGGAGACCCCATATACTTTTTACGATGAGCGCTACCTTAGTACTTTCTGGTAAAAGTAAAAAGAAGGTGAAGAGGGTGATGCTGCCACTATTCCCAGGGGGTAGAGTATCCTGACAGTACTCAAAAAAATGAAAATTTACAGGGTTTTATGGGATGGGCGCAAATCAGGGGGGAAGTGGGACACACAAGGATACAAACATACGCACCTATTTGGACTGTAATGTGTATCTAATACTGGGTGTGTGTAATGATCAACAAAGCTAAATTAATATCAAAACCAATACTAATAACATTGTAATCCAGTGTTATCAAGATAAAAAACTGTAATACATAAATGATTTTTTAGCACAAACAATATAAACAACTGGTTAAAGTATACTTACCCAAAAGTTGATTGATGCAGCCTCTCTGATCTTCTCCCTTCAGCGGCGCGGGAACATCAGCTGACAGGGTGAGTGGGCGGGTCACATGATCGCAGCTGCGATCGCATGTGAAAGGTGAAAGATGACTGGCTGTCAGTGACAGCCAGTCATCCGCAGCAGCGGGGACGCCGGAGAGGAATGCGAGCACCCTGGTGTGAACAACGGGCCTCCAGGTAAGCTCCGCCCACATCTAAAAGGGTGTGTGGCCGTAAGGTAGCCGGGCCTACCGGTAATTTTGCCGGTAGTCCTGTGGGCCAGTCCGACGCTGTATATATATAAATATATATATAGATATAGATAAGTATATATAGATATACATAGATGTACTTGCTCAGTGACCCTTAAAGGTTTTTTATGCAGGTTTTTTCTTTTGCAGGATTATTTATTCTAATTAAGAGCCCTGCCTATGGGGCCCCCTTGCCCGTGGGGCCCCCAGGCACCTGCCCATTGTGCCCAATGGAAAAGATGGCCCTGTGATACGCAATCATATGCATCTACTACTGCTGCAAATGTTTGAGGATTGAGCCAATGAGAGGGAGGAGAGGGTATGGAAAAAGGTTCAGGAACGTATGCTGGTGTGAAATCATTCAAAGTCAGATCTCATAGATGTAGCACAGCTAACAAAGCTTAATCTTTGTTCATTTTGTTCCACCACCCTTCAACCTCCTACATTCTGCCACCTATGTGAGCTACTCAAGAAACCGCCAGTATTTCAGAGCTACATTTTTGTACCATGGAGTGGGTTGTGTTGGACATGCATGCTTTGGTACTGTGACATAACACTTACTGGCTGTGCATTAGGGCACTAGACTCATACAACGGCCCTCTGCTAAGAAACAGGTGCAGCCCCTATCTGATCCACTAATTTAATGTGGCTCTTCCACATTACTGAACAGTTTCATAAATATAACACATGACTTTAGCTCCCATATCTGAAGAAGGGGACTTTGTGTATGAAAGGTTGCATCTTCTACGGAATTATTAACCATTATTGAATATACGCATTTTCCACAACCAATATGATCTGTTTTAGCACAATAAATTTGCAACAGACTTTGTCATCATTATTTTACAGCCTTCTTCTTCTGTAAAGAAACCATACACAATCAGATCCATCAGCTTTGAGCAGGCCTGTCCAACCTGCGGCCCTCCAGGTGTTGTGAAACTACAAGCCCCAGCATGCTTTGCCAGTAGACAACCTGTTGATAGCTGGAAGGGCATGCTGGGATTTGTAGTTTCACAACATCTGGAGGGCCGCAGGTTGGACAGGCCTGGCTTAGAGCTTGGGCTGAAAGGTCAGTTCCTGCTGGCCCAGTTATACAGTCAGCTGTCAGATTGCAATCAATGTACAATCACATTTTCTGCCAATTCCAATACATATATGATCTACCAGTAATTGTCGGTTATTTTAGGCTCACATGCTGGGTATGCATGTATGTTAAAGGCTTATCCACAGAAAAAAGTTTTTTCCTTGCTACTAAACATTAGTGTATTTAAAGAAAACCCACTGGCAGTGTTTAAGAGCAACATTTTTATAATTTTTACAGTACAGTGTATGAAAATTTTTGCAGAATCTAATTTTCATGTTGGTAAACAGCGTTTTTAATAGGAAAATACATGTATGTATTTAGTCCGATTTTTTTAATTGAAATTAAAGTCTAGGAAGAAGGGTTTAGATGTGATTTAGGCATTTCCTCAGGGACCTTTTTTTCGGGCATGCAGTGCGAGAAGGATGTATTGTACTTCATCCCCATAAGATATTTTTGCTGCCCTTGGTTATAATGTCATTTTTTGCACTTTGGATATTCATGTGCAATACATGTTAAGTTAATTAGAAAACCTTAGGAATACAAATAATGAAAATAGTCATCACTATATAGAAAAAGAGTAACTATACTTTATAATTTCTGAAGAACAGGGACACATAGAGCTGCACAAGTGTCCAGGGATAGATCTTTATAACTTGGGTCTGTCTCCTGAAATTTGGAAAATTGGCAACCATTTAACTGCAGGAATTACTCTAAAATAATGCACTCAAAGACTTTCTGAACTCCTTTTTTATTATAAATGTATTTATTCATGAATTCATTAGCGATATCACATTGGAATGCTTTAAAAATGTGGTTAATGCACATTTGAGTCCCCCCAAAAAATCTAGAAATATGTATGTATATAAAAAGTCTATACAATGCAAGTGTTCTGTATTTGTATTGATAAACACAGCTTTATACCTTCTACTGCTAATTCATTATTTTTCTGAATTATAAAGCATTCTGTCATTGGCTGAATCTCAAAGTATATGTATGCATGTTCTCAAAGTGGAAGAGTATAGGACCACTCCTTCTGTCCTTAGCTACACACTGACTTTTCTACTAGTTTTTAAATAAACCCAGAACTGAACTGATTTTTTTATCAAAACCTCCACTTTACCTCCCATCACATGTTGTATATAACTTTCCTAAATGCAGACCAAGTAATTGAGGACACTAAATGACTTGGAAGGGGCTCATCCAGTTTTGCCAGTTGAACAGTTTTGTTCTGGGGCATGCCAATAGAGTATAAACTCTGCTATAAATGTAATGCACTTACTTGTTTTATATGTATATGAAATTCACTAGAAAAGGGACTATTTAGATCTTGCTAAATGAGGGTCTGTGTTTTTTTGTGTGTAATATTGTGTTTTTTCTATACTGTTTAATGTGTAATATTGGTTTATTTTTACTTTACATCATGTGCAGGTAGAACATATTTTATTGTACATTCTATGATTTACCAAACATTTTACAAAATGTCACTTGTAACGTAGTAACATGTTGTTCTTCAATGTAAAATGTATCACAATAATTAGGGAGCTATGGTAAATAATGAGAGCCACGTGCTACAACAAAGGCTGCTCTAACTGCAATCTAGGGGGTATATTTACTAAACTGCGAGTTTGAAAGAGTGGAGATCTTGCCTATAGCAGCCAAACAGATTATAGCTTTCATTTATTTAGTGTATTCAACAAAATGACAGCTAGAATCTGATTGGTTGCTACAGGCAACATCTCCACTTTTTAAAACCTGCAGTTTAGTAAATATACTCCCAAATCTGATATTATTTCCCTTCAAAGAGATATTGAAGATTATAAAGTGCACTGCATCCTTAATGTTTCACTAGTGTGCATGCCATGAATTTCTACATAAAAAGTACTGATTTGACCACACTCAACTACGTCTAGACATCCTGAAAGGAATGAAACCAAAAACAAAGATGGTTTATATAAAAAATAAAAACTTTTATTTTTCATCTAGAAAAGTGCAAACATGTACCTTTCGGTCACACTTCTCAACACATACAAAAAATGTTGAAAATAAAAGTACAGTCATGATCAAGGTAAAAAACAAACAAACAGATTATCTCAGTGAAAATAATTAACAGTCTCAAGATATTCAGCATTGTTCTCTAAAGCTTGAATAATTTTAAAGGCAATACCATGAATATTGCCTGATATCACATATGACACTCCTTGTAACTGATCACAATTTTTACTTGATAATCTATTTTATACTTATTTGTTCAGATAAGTATTACAAAGTATTTATCATTCAGGAGCCAAAAACATAATTAAAAAAAAAAAAGATTACCAAAATATTTAAGCATTATAAAAATGGAGAACAGAAACAAAAAACAAATTTAAGTTAACTTAGATAACTGTACAAAAATATACATTATGTACAATAACTATAAAAAGCAAGATTACAACATGCAATACAACATGTTGCAAACTTTCCAGTCTTGTAACAAACATTTTTTCATTACACCTAATTCATTTACTTAGGGTTTGTTAAAAAAAAACAGCTGTCCCACAAGGACAACTTATTTAGCACACAAACGTAGCCAGGAGTATAAACTCCAGCTGTCACTGACACGGTGCCAGTTCATCGTATACCGTAAATAAAAATAGTAAGAGCATTTTTTTTCCAGTTGCATTACTGGGTGCAAAATAGATCACTATACTCAGTGAATACTGCATGAGAACAGTGAATGTACAGTGATGTTAAATTGCACTCAGCACAGCTATGTTGGTCTGGTTCGTCTCGCTTTCTTCAAACCAATGGCTGGGGTCATTCAACAATCAAGTCTTTAAAACAAAGACTTTCCTTTAAACAATCTTAAATATGTTCTTGTGCTATACAATTATGTTTAGCAATGAGATGCAAAGTCATTTCAAGTTAAACAGTCTTTTAGGTGTGGTTCTGTGGCTCTATGCCATATCCCCATACATCTTCCTGTAGTACATGGACTCAAAGATGTCATTGTCTCCTGGGCAGTTGTAATGACATGCACATGTCTTGATGAACATCATCTGCTTCTTCATGACCTCACCGTCAGGACACTTGAACTCCACTGGGAGGGTGGCTGTTCTGTGAGGAGTGCAACAACGACCATCTGTGCAAACCCCACAAAACTTGGCTCTGTAGGTTTTCACGCTTGTGCAGCCGGAAAGCTCAAACTTCATTGGTTTGGAGATTTTGGGAGTGCGGATGCATTTCTTTCCTTTCTGTGAAGGAAGAAAAAAAAAAACACACCATACATTAGTTGTTTAATTTTGCACAGGTTTACAAATTCATGTCTAATGTGTATGTGTAGGCCTTGGAAAATACATTTATTAGTAACTTGAATGTTAATTTTATTTTTGAAAGTAAAGTGCCAGGTTATGTAGTAAAGCACTTCCCGACTGTACTATATAAATATTCCTATACTGTGGAACTTTGTACGAGTAAAGATTTAAAAAAAAAACAGGTGTAGTTAATTGTTCCTGATTTTTCAGCAACTGTTAGAACAATTATTGAATGTCTAGAAAAGACTAGATTGCAATTGTCATTGCTTTAGTGCATATATTATAAACGGTGTACCAAATAACGGCATTCACCTTAATGTTTTCCTCAAGGTCGGCTTCACAAGGTCGAACCATGCAGAGTCTGCTCTGTTTCTCCAGTCTGCAGTGCTCATTGTCATTGGTAACTCGGGTAGAAATCCCCATTCCACAGGTTTTTGAGCAAGCACTCCATTCAGTTGTCTGCACCAGGCAGTTAGCCCGGATCAGAGAAGGATCAGGACCATAAGTCTCTTCCATTCTGTAAGCTGTGGAATAAAAAATAATGACACATTAAATTTCAATACACAACATAGTTACATATAAATAGTCCTATGCGTCTATAATTCCCCATCTAGCTCTTGTACATTGATGATAGTAATATTAAGTCATATTTTGACAGTTTATTTGTGGAGCTCTAAACCACAACTGAAAACACTGTCCACTTATGATAGTTGTGTACATATGTCACAGTGCTATTTGCTGTTGTCATTTATTTGCCCCATCAGTCTTTCACTAATGATAAGCAACAGATTTAATGTAAATATAACAATCCCAGAACTTACCAGGTAGAGCAGGTCCAACCATGGTTTTCTCCATAAGCTGATCACAGACCCATTCTTCGCAGCACTTGCCAGGCAGTTTCACTCTTCTTGGGAAGGGACAGTCAGGACTAGGGAGACGGATGTCCATGCTGCATAGTGGCACGCAGCCCACACCTCCATCCAAGCAAGTGCACTGGTACTTGCAGCTGCTCTGGAAAGACTCCCCACTTCGATACACCATTCCTCCAAATACGCAGGGGGCACCTTCCCTGGCTTGAATGAAGAAAGAGCACAGATTAGATTAATGTCTAGAAATACATCACAAAGAACTGTTTGTCCTAACAATGCCTAGCATCTGTTTGCTATGCAGGTCTCTCTACAACTACTATATTATTATATTACACATTCAAAATGTGTATAGAAACTGTTCATTTTTACATACAAACTGGGGAAAATGTTAGGTGTTATGTTCAATTTGGCTAGTTTTATAAGAGACAGTTTGTTTCTTTTTAATTACTACGAAGGAAAATCATTTGCTTTTCAGATTTCTATAGTTAAAGTGAAGAAAAATATTGTTGATAATTGTATACAAACTTACCAGTGCAGACTCCAATTTTTCGGTTCATTCTTGAGCCAAAGTCACAGAACAGTCCTTTGTGTGGGTCACACACGTCGCTCTCTGTGCACAGCTCACCCAGCTGCTTAGAGCACACTTTGCAGCAGCCACATCCATCCTGCACCAAACTAACACCAGGCTCACATACAGGTATCCTCTGTGGGCACTGACATTCCCCACTGCAATCCTGGGCATCAGATACCTGTAATGCAGAGCAGAATATAAGTCAGAGAGCAGAACATTACACCCTTCTGACATAGTGAGCACAACCTGACTGGCAGAATCAGCATATACTAAGTATATTCTAACATAGTGTATCAAACATGTTCAATTTACTTTACACAACTTGCTCAACAGATAAGCTTAATATGTAATATAAGGTGCTGATACAATTGTTATCTCTGAGCTTAACTAAAATTCTAACATCCTAAAATGTACCAGTCCCCATAAAAGTCAATGTCATTCAACTTACCCAGCAGAACAGAGCAAAGATGAGAACAGCTGTCACTTTTCCTGAAGACATTGTTCACTATTCTGCAAATCAAAAGAAATTATTCTTCTGTCGTTCTCTGCCTGTAGATCTCAAAGTGATCTCGTTTAGAATGTCTTGGAGTTCTCTCGAGTTAGTTGCTTGTGTTATAAGTTGGAAAGCCTCCTTCCTTTGTCCCTGTTTGCTGAATTTGATTCCTCTCTCAGGTTCTGGAAGAGTTGTTGTGTGAGTCTAGCAAGGAACTGCTGCTCTTATATACCCTGCTGGCTGCTGAGACTCGCCAATGAGCTGAATGGAGTCCTACACAAGCAGGGACATTCCTCACATTCCTCCCAACCTTCCTGCCCCATCAGCTCACACCGGATTGATCCTGACCCCTTGACACTCCACATTCCTTCTGTCTGAAAAAACTGGCACACGCCACAGCACAAAAAAGGCGCTGTATCCTTGCCATCAAATAGGATTTTCTCCTTTTATATAATTTCCAATGTGCCTTCTATAATTTTATATGAAAAGGAGGCTTCAGACTTGTTTTTGTATGGCTAACCTCTGTTCCAGAGAGTGTTACCATACCACTTTCATGTTACAATAATCATGTTAACACATCTCACTGTGAGATGTAACCACAATATAAAAATACATTCCTCCTTGTTTCATAAGCAACAACCTATACGAGGGAGGGGCTGCTTCAGGAAAGAAGTTACATGTACAGAATTTCAAATGTATTATTTTGTACTAGCAAAGGGGGAGGGGGTTCCTTGGGAGAGTATTTTATGTAATGTGTGCAAGTTAAGAAAAGGAAATTATAAATTTCAGTTGATTTAAGGATTTACCATTTAGGTTTCTATCTTCTTGACTGTTATAATTGACGTTACTGTCACACTTTGTTTATGTAGAACTTTTCATAACAAAATATCACAGATCAGTATTCAAAACAATACAATTATATGAAATAAAGTTATAGGATATATAAATATTCTAGGACCACATAGGTCTTTATAGAACATGGTTAATTAAAAGAGTATATTATATGTAGGGATCTTATTTATTCTTTCTGCAAATCAATAATCTTATTGATTTCTTATTGTAAATCAATAATGCTGAATTCTTACTTTCCTTAGAATTTAAATTCTCAATGCCCCCAGATGAATAGAATATGTGGTGAAATTGTTGGATAATTGTTTTACTTTATCTGACACCAAATAAAGCATGCTGTTTTTTTAAATATACCTTATTATGTAGCAAAATTTCTGTTATTTAAGTTAACAAACAAAACAGTTTGCCATTTTTTTAATTACATGTGAACCATGGTCTTACTTGTTTTCCCCAAACAAAATATCTAGAAAGCACTTGTCAATATTTACACTTGTTTAGTGGTGAGATAATGTTACCAGGGTAACCCAGAAAGCTATTCTATGCCCCCAGTACACAAAAGGTTACAGCTCTTCTCTCACATAGTTTTCTATAAATAAAGTTACGTTTAGGATAATGTGTAAGGACATACTGAACATGCCCAGCAGCTTTCCTAATATCAGCTAATAGATATGATGTCATTCACTAGTCAGAGCAATAAGGTCATGGAGGCTGTCCCTGTTATGCCCTGTAGGCTCAGGCCATTGATTGTTAAACAGCTGTTCTCTGGCTGAATGGAAAGGAGTATACAAGTGTAAAAGTTGTGTACATTATGTCTGTTGATACTGATCCTCATAGTCAAAAAATAGAACTACAAGCATTAACTATGTATAAAATGAGCAATAATAAAAGCTATTAATTGTATTAGAACATGTGAATGTAACTGGAAATTAATACTTAGGGGTATATTTACTAAACTGCAGGTTTGAAAAAGTGGAGATGTTGCCTATAGCAACCAATCAGATTCTAGCTGTCATTTTGTAGACTGTACTAAATAAATGATAAATAGAATCTGATTGGTTGCTATAGGCAACATCTCCACTTTTTCAAACCTGCAGTTTAGTAAATATACCCCTTAGTTTAAATTAAATGGCTCAAACTGAATCAATTCCCATATTGGCACAAGGGCTTAAGATCTGTCCAATGAAATCATTGCTGAAGATCCCCATTTTGAATCTCTGTGTTAACTGATTACGAACTTGAACTAGTCAAATGCTTAATCTCTATATGCCCCTTGCACAGAAAGTTCAGTTTACAGTGCTGAGTAAAAGCTGGCAGGACTTATACAATAGTCCTGTTCTCACTAATGTGTTTTGCGCACTATACCATATTTTTGAAGAAACTATAACTTATGTACCATAATTACACACATTGAGACTATTCTCTTGACATTTTTGCACAGGCAGTAACAGAAAATGTCAAATAGCACTGGGAAAGGTCTGTGGAGACTTGTGTACGAAATTACATATTTCCATTTATCTACAGGCACGTCAGGGTGTGGTTACAGATAAATGTACTTTCCGTTGTAATGCTAAAATCCTATAAGGGATCCCCTATTAAAAAAAATGTTGTATAATAGATACCTTAAAGAGTTAACATTTAGTATTCCTAACTTTCATGCAGGTGTTTATATAAAGAATTCCTTCACAAGCACATATTTTTCTGGTAAAATTAGGAATTTAGCTCAGTTGGCAGCACATGTATATTTACACAGCTATATACAGTAGGTTTACATCTGTTTCAATTGCAGCAGTTAGTTTAGTCGGGTCTTGTAAATTGTACAGGTGGAGATCTTTCTGCATTCCTTCCCTTTAAGATTTTTCCTGCTTTTTCTAAGTCATTTGATCAGGTATCAGACATACTGTACCAGAAAACTGGACAAACTACAGGAAAGTGGCTAGACTTGAAGTGTTTGTGTACTTAAAGAAGGAATCTTGCACATTTTCAGCTTTCAGTTACAGACATTTTCTTATTAGAGCAATTGAAGGTCTGTGCCAGCCCTCAAAACGGAAATCAAAAGCTCCCAGAGAAACATACCTAAGGAATGCGAGACTTTAGCCAAAAGCCGTACGCAATGCACAGACAGAGGAAGTCTGGCCCTATATGGAGATTTGCACACTGTGCTATTTATCTCTGTGATAGCCCAAACACTTGCTGAACCAGGTACTATTTCTAGCTTCCTTAAGGTTTTCACAATGTCTAGAAAGAAATTGTTTATTTTATTCCCGGTTTCCTATAAACCTAATCCTTGGACACAGCACTGTCTGCGCTGCGATGTTCTACTTTTAGGCCTCTTTTAGGGACTTCAATTTCAGCAGATCTGCTTTCCTCCCTCTCTTTCATGGTTTCCTCATTGGTTTGCTATAGAAATAGAGTGGTAAAGCTACACAATGTACTTGTAATAAAATAATACCCACCTATTATATATATAATATAATATATATATATATATATATATATATATATATATATATATATATATATATATAAAATATAGGACACTTTCAGCTTTGTGGACTTTTATATGTTTAAATCAGGTAGCACACCTTCCAATAGCCCTGGTATTGACAGATTATCCTAACTCTTGGGGAATTTGAAAAGGGGGCATGGCACTGGAATGTGTCCTGGTTGGGAGGTGCTGAGCATTGTTCGGGTAGGTTATGGGTGTGGCTCTATTTTACCTGATTTTGCTTTTTTTTAATGTTGGGATGTGAATGTGAATGAAGCCCCCTATTTACCTGCTATATTTTTATATTATTATTTATGAACACCTAATACAGCCACAGAGGTACTGCAGAAACTGTTAGCTCTGTGCAACAGTAATAGCAATTATGAAGTACCACAGTTCTTATGATCAAGCCAAAGATCTGTTTTGTCTCACAGATTCCTATTTGCAAATAATTATTTTGGTGACAGTCGGTAACATGTGCTAGTATTGATTTTGAGGAATTGTCTATTGGACTTATGTGTAATATCATACTTCATCCACCAAGAGGTGCCAATCATGTCTCTGACTCTCTACATAAACCTCAAAATTAATTATAGACTGCCTACTGTATTTGCAAATTGCAGGTCATGTGTGTTTCTTTTTTGTTTTTTTTAAGTTTAAACTTTGCACAGAGCACATTTGAACAGAGTCTTTCACTGCTAGTCACCTGCCAGGACCAGGAGAAGGCAATAGGTTCTCGCAGGACCACCAGGGGCATGAGTGATGAGTACTACTCACTAGCGGATCCAGAGGGGAGCAATCGGGGCAATCGCACCCCCTTGCAGCAATCTTCATATCTTAAAATTACTACTGAGAGGTTTGTTCATCAGGAACACAAGGGGCGGGCCAGCCGTGTCAACTAATCAGAGTGAAGGAGGGGTCTGCCCCTGGTACCACCAGGCACTACATGGTAATTTTTATGCTTGGAATCACAGACACAGTTACCAACATTTGTAAATAATTTACAAAGACACTTTGACGCTCAGTAGGTGCACCTAAACAAGCTGCACACTTTACTGAAGACATTGAAATACATTAAAGTACTTTCATGTGATTGAACTGAATTATAATGTATTTGTTTACAGAATGTATCTAGCATGCAGAAAAAGAAGGGTTTAATTGTACTGAAGGTCAATATTGCAAATTATTGACATTTTCAGGGTCAATTCTTTAATTCTACTGGGACTGTCTCTAAAAATAAAGGACATTAGGCAGCTATGCACAGTATTTATGGGCATCCTTACTTAAACAATCATACATTTTTGTATTTGGTTAGCATTACTGCCGTATAGTCCTGGGAAAATGGTTTGATTCTGACCCAGGCCCTATCTGTGTGGAGTATTGTATGTTCTCCCTGTGTTTCATCTCACTGACAAAAAACATACTGGTAGGATAATTGACCTCTGACAAGATGGACTCTATGGACTCACATGTACGTCTTTGTGAGGTAGGTAATTTAGAATGTAAGCTCCAATGGGGCAGGGACTGTTTTAAACCAAACCTGCTACATGTGGCCAGAGGCGCAGAGAGGAAGGGGAGCAAGTACAAAGTAACGGGGCTCAGACCCGCCTGTGTAGTGGGAGGAGCTTCCAACCTCATGTGACCATGCTCCCTCTAGCAGCTAAGGAAGGTTCCCCAAGAAGTTGCTGTACCGGGGCCCAAAATTCCTCTTGACTGTCCTGTCTTTGACAACCAACTTAAAAAGATTCGGTTGCAATTATGTGGCAAAATGAAATACAGGAAGTTTGGTTTTCTCTGTCCTGGACATAAACTCTTTGAAATCACACCTCTAACTCTTTATTACTTCTTACCACCATCTTTTCTGTGGTACAAAATTCTTCTAAAACTCCATATCTGATCATATTTGGTCATACTTGGTAACTCATCACATGCGTAGGGATTAATAAAAAAAACAAAACAATGTTTGATGGTTGTATGATATTAAACATTAGCTCTCATTCAGAATTTCTGGCAGTTTATATGATATTTTAGACAGTCCCTGACTCACTGACTGAGAGTCATAAGCCACAGGAACATATTTGGTCTCATAAATTTGATTCCAAAACCAATCCCATTTGACCCAAGGAATGTTTGTTCATGTACTATTTACTAGAAGTGGGTTTGTTTTTATATTTCACCAATAACACATTTCTCTCATACTATATTCATAAAAAACAAGTTATACTGGCCTATGTTGGGGTACATTTTGTATTTTGACACATTTTATTGCTAAATATTTACTTCAACAGAGATATTTTATCCCTGTCTGGCTTCTGTGAGGTATACTATGGCACCTTTGTTAGCACTGCCTTTATATAACCCTTCATTTTCTAGACGCTGGACTCATAAAAAGCCATATGAAAATCAGAAAAATGTGTTATTTCATAAAAAGTTGTGTATGTACCATTCTCTGAACTTGAGATGAGTACAAATCCATTTATAAGGGCTGTTAGACCTCACACAGAACACCAACTGATCCAATATTACGGGGTATCTTGTAATACTCTGAAAGCAACCATCTCAGACTCCAAGAGAGTGAAGGATTGAGAGCGTCCTTTGCACAGGTTACAGACATAGGGCCGGATTCATTAAGAATCTTAAATGAAGAGGTATCTTATTTCAGTCTCCTGGACAAAACCATGTTACAATGCAAGGGGTGCAAACTAGTTTTCTGTTTTGCACATAAGTTAAATACTGACTGTTTTTTCATGTAGCCCACAAATATCAACTTTAAATTTCAGTGTACAAATAAGCTATCAAGTATTTGTGTGCTACAGGCAAAAACAGTCAGTATTTAACTTATGTGCAAAACAGAAAACTAGTTTGCACCCCTTGCATTGTAACATGGTTTTGTCCAGGAGACTGAAATAAGATACCTCTTCATTTAAGATCTTAATGTATCAGGCCCCTAGGGTCTGATACATGTTCGGACATGTGTCCTTTTGTGTAGCATATCTTGCGTGAAATAGATCTTCGCATGCCCAGAAATGGACGGTATGCCAATGAACGCAATTGCATGCAATTCATACCTGCATGAAACTGACACTTGCGACTGTCTATGACTTGAGAGGTGGAACGGGGGAGAGAAAGGGGGGACTTGTGTAGACTATATACAGTAAGGGCTTACTGCAGTTTGTTCTGTGTGTCTATGTACCGCACGTACTGTTTAGGCAGATTATACTATCAACCAGATTTAAATCAAAATGTATCTGCAGATACACTTTGATTTGAACAAAGATGGAACTACGCTCAAGTTGGGTGTTTAAAAAGAGCATGCATCTTATGTGCACAGTCGGACATGAATCAGGCCCATAGTTCTTAGGAAAAGATATTCACTGTCTCTATCTCCTATACTGTAACTTTATTTCTGATAAGCCCCAATATACACACAGGTTTATAAGAGTAGGAATTGTGGGCTATGCCAAAAATCCGGTGAGGTGCATACAGATTTATAATCCCTCAATGTGATAAAGAAATACGTAGTACTAGATAAACAAGTATAAGTAAAATGTAAGATACTGTATAACTTACGTGTAATGGTCCTTTATAGCAGTGTTTCTTAACCCTGGTCCTCAGGTCCCCTAACAGTGCATGTTTTCCATATCTCTTTACTTTAGCACAGGTGTATTCATTGCTGACTGAACCACATAAGGTATAATTATTTTCCTTATCACCTGCACTGTTAGGGGTCCTGAGAAATGAGTTTGGGAAACACTGCTCTATATAAATCACCAACTGTTTGTTCTATCTTTCTGATTATCAGACAGTTGTTTATTGCCTTTATGACTAAAGGGCATTTTTGTATAAATGTGACTCTACCACAGATGACGCAAATGGGAAACCTAGGTTCATCAAGCACAGCAAAGGCTATTCCAGGGCTGAGTTTCCTGTTTACCTAGTAATGCCTGAGAAAAGTAACAACTATAAGTAAAAGCTCCATGCTGTCATAAGACTACATTATTTTACATCTTGTTGAGAAATACTCCCTGTCAAGCATTTTGCCGCATGGAGATGTGAAATTGTAAGTATAACATCCATACTGCTGTGTGTGGGCATTGTAAACATGGGGAACACCTCGATACTTCCTGAGATATACATTGTTTATACAGTAATCTCTATCACATTTTTTCAAATGTCAGATTGTTCTTATTAAAAGAACCTGCAAAGTTCCAGTTTTTTATTAATAATGAGCAATTCCAGCAGATTATGTAAGACAAAAAATGTATATATAATTAATTTATAAACACCATTATATTAATTAAAAAAAAAAAGAAAAAGTGTCTTAAAACCTATTGTTTTTGTGTAAAATGGTTTTCTTTACTTAAGTATAAAATTCTACCAGGAAACAGCCAGAAGAGGGAGCGCAGGCTTAGAAGGTTCTAGCTGAGGAATAAAGGCAGTACTGTTCTATAACAGGTAAACAAGCTTGCCTGGGAAGACCTCAAATAGACTGTATTGCTTTGCTTTCTGCACTGAGAGCTGGACAGACTCATACCCACATTCTGTACAGGTCATGCAGATATAATACTGGAATTAATTTATAGCTTAGTTAACAAGCCCAAAACAAGCAGATATGTAGATCTATGGATATTAAATATTTTAGCAATTGAGGGAAAATATGCTCCCTAAGGGCCTGATTTTGAGTTAGGAGCAAAGCCAAGGAAAGGAGTATGTTTCCTCCTGGACACACCATCTTACAATGCAAGGGGTGCTAATTAGTTTATTATTTAGCACATAAGTTAAATACTGGCTGTTTTTTCATGTGACAGACAAATACTTGATAGCATTATTTTTTACACTGAAATTAAAGTTGATCTATGACATGCCGTATTCCAACTATAAATCTGTCCCTACATTTTAAATTTATCCCCCCCCCCACCCCCTCTAATGCAACATGGTTTTGCCAGGGGGCAAATTTACTCCTTTTCTTTGCTTTTCTCCTAACTCAAAAGCAGGCCCTAAATGTTCAGTTAACATATTATGCATACAACCAAAAGCCTACAATCATATAAGTAACTTAGGCAAGTACATATTTTAGTGAGATGATACACTATAAAACTATCTCTTAGTTATATGTTTGGACTTTATATCGGTGCCTTGCTGGGAAAATACACTTTATGTATTTAAAGCAGGGTTGAGTAATATTTAACTTGGGGTAGACATCACATGCGGCCTCCTGGCCAGTAAAATCTCATTTTTGGTTCTTATCCTAGTGACTCTGACGTTGTCTCAGTGAGCAAGTCCAGGGTATTTACACAGTCTGTGTAGCAGGATAGTCTGTGATTCAACAGTGATTGATGGCTTCTCACCAGTTATGTCTTACTGGCTAGACGAACTGCCCATTGTTTAACCTATTATTTGCAATTATGAGCAATTCACACTGCTGCTATCATTTCAATAATCTCATAGTGTTATCTGATCTGCTTACCCGCAAAGTTAACATGCGGGGCCAAAAGCAATTTTTGACGCCTCTGAAAAATATGATGTTGTCCATTTAAAATATAACATTTGTGCTGCTGTAGACTTTATATCCTAAACTAGTGTTTCCCAACCCTAGTCCTCAAATACCCCTAACAGTGCATGTTTTCCCTATCTCTTTGCTGGAGCACAGGTGTAATCATTACTGACTGACACATTTTGCAAGATACACAGTTGGTATAATTATTAGGGATGTGCACCGGCGACTTTTGAGGTCTCGTGTTTTGTGTTTTGGATCCGGATTTTCGTTATTTTTGAGGTTCGGATTTGTCTCGCAAAACACTTGACGAAAGGTCTCGGTTCGGATTTAAGGTATTGGATTCGGATTTTTTTTGAAAAAAACATAAAAAGTTTAAAAATCAAGTTTTTGGGCTTATTTTCACTCCTAGGCTATTATTAACCTCAATAACATTCAATAACAAGCATTTCCACTAATTTACAGTGTATTCTGAACACCTCACAATATAGTTATTAGTCCAAAACGTTGCAACAAGGTATCTTTCTGGACTGCGTAGAGGAGTGGGTCACCACAATATCTTAAAAACCCTGAACTTTTATGATTCGCACCAATAATTGTACCTGGACTGCGTAGAGGAGTGGGTCACCACAATATATTAAAAACCCTGAACTTTTATGATTCGCACCAATAATTGGACCTGGACTGCGTAGAGGAGTGGGTCACCACAATATATTAAAAACCCTGAACTTTTATGATTCGCACCAATAATTGGACCTGGACTGCGTAGAGGAGGGGGTCACCACAATATATTAAAAACCCTGAACTTTTATGATTCGCACCAATAATTGGACCTGGACTGCGTAGAGGAGTGGATCACCACAATATATTAAAAACCCTGAACTTTTATGATTCGCACCAATAATTGTACCTGGACTGCGTAGAGGAGTGGGCACTGGGCACCACAATAAAATATATAAAAAACCTTCAACAGATCTGCATTACACTACACATACGGCTGCTCCTCCATCCTCTCCATCATATACATGTTGGAGTTTTAGCGTGTGACAACCTCTTGTTTTTGATAATGTCAGTGCATTTTGAATATTTTTCAATTTGCCCCACACCACTGAATGTACTTTATCTATGATACGCAATACGCATCTATCTATCTTGACTGCGTAGTGTGGTGGCCCCGGTACACAATTTGGTACCGAGGCCACAATATAATTAAAAAACCCTCCACGTGTCTGAATTCCACCAAACAAGTATCTGGACTGCATAGTGGGGTGGCCCCGGTACCCAATTTGATACCGGGGCCACAATACCGCCTCCAAACATGGTACAGACAATTCGTCATTGAGAGACCCCAGACAGACAGGGTCGAAGTGTTATTGTTTGACTTTGTAAACCCAAAAAAATGTCCCTGTTGCACATAGTCGTGCAATGAAGACTGACTTTTTCATTTAAAGGCACGATCTTTAAAGTGTAGTGTTTGTAAGTCTAAGTCATATTATACTTTTGGTAAAATTGGTTTATTTTGTTCCTCTTTATGGTAATTAATTAGTAATAGAAGTAAAGTAGGAAATAGAATTAAAGTATGAAATAGAATTAAAGTAGGAAATAGAGTGGTATAGAGTTGTAGTGTGGTATAGATAGAGTGGTCCACACAATATAATAATAAAACCCTCAACTGGTCTGAATTCCACCAAACAAGTATCTTGACTGCGTAGTGGGGTGGCCCCGGTACACAATTTGGTACCGAGGCCACAATATAATTAAAAAATTGGGCATCAACTGTCAACGTTGTTTAATATCTGATACACCTAAATATGGACTGCACAGTGGAGTGTCCCCGGTAGTAAATTTGGTGCCGGGGCCACAATACCTCCTCCAACTTCCAAGTGTAGTGTTTATAAAGACACACAGCGTCGAAGTGTTATTATTAGTTGACTTTCTTAACCCTAAAATTGTCCCTGTTGCAAATATTCGTGCAATGGACAGTTACTTTTCTATTGAAAGACTCAAGCTTTCAAGTGTAGTGTTTATAAAATATAAACAACAATACAGTAGTTTTAGAGCACGTCAATACCTCTTGTTTTAAATTATGACACGGCATTTTACTTTTGGTTTAATTTCTTGAATTTTTTTACATTTGGTTTTACTTTTTGAACATGGCAAACGACTGTTGCTTGGTCATATAATGCAAAAAAAAAAGTTCCAAGATGGAATTGTCCTTGGGCCCTCACACCCACCCTTATGTTGTTGAAATAGGACATGCACACTTTAACAAACCAATCATTTCAGCGACAGGGCCTACCAAACAACTTTGGCTGAAATGATTGGTTTGTTTGGGCCCCCACACCAAAAAAGCTATTCATCTCTCCCTGTACAGACTAAACAGGCTCTACTGAGGCAAGATGTCGTCCTCATCCTCAACCTCTGATTCCTCTCCCCCTACAGTGTGTACTTCCTCCTCATCACACATTATCAATTCGTCCCCGCTGGACTCCACAACCACAGGTCCCTCTGTAGTATCTGGAGGGCAGTGCTGTACTTCATTGAGGAATTGATTATTCATTTTTATAAACATCATTTTTTCAACGTTGTGAGGAAGCAACCTCCTTCGCCGCTCACTGACCAGGTTCCCCGCTGCACTAAAAACTCTTTCCGAGTACACACTGGAGGGGGGACAACTCAGGTAAAATAGAGCCAGTTTGTACAGGGGCTTCCAAACTGCCTTTTTTTCCTGCCAGTAACAATATGGACTGTCTGACATGTCTACTTGGATGGTGTCAGCAAAGTAATCATCCACAATTTTTTCTATTGTGACAGCATCCAATGCAGCGAGAGTAGACATGTCTGCAATGGTTGGCAGGTCCTTCAGTCCGGACCAGATGTTATCAGCATCCCCGCCAGTGCCTCTTTTGGGAAAACTGAGCTTTTTCCTCGCAGCCATAGATGTGGAAGAAAATGAGGGTGGAGCTGTTGGCATGTTACGGTCCTCTTCAGAGGACAATCTCCTGACCAGCAGGTCTTTGCACCGCTGTAGACTTGTGTCCGCCGGAAACAGAGACACAACATACGCTTTAAACCGAGGATCGAGCACGGTGGCCAGAATGTATTCCTCTGACTTTAAAAGAGTGACCACCCTCGGATCCTGGCAAAGCGTACGAAGGGCTACATCCACAAGAGCTACATGCTTGGTGTAATCGCAATGGCTTACCAGCTCCTCCCTCACTTTCTCCAGCTGCTTCTGCAACAGCCTGATCAGGGGAATGACCTGACTCAAGCTGGCAGTGTCGGAACTGACTTCTCGTGTGGCAAGTTCAAATGGCTGCAGAACCTTGCACAACACGGAAATCAGTCTCCACTGCGCTTGACTGAGGCGCATCCCCACTCCTTTGCCTATGTCGTAGGTGGCTGTGTAGGCCTGAATGGCCTTTTGCTGCTCCTCCATCCTCTGCAGCATATAGAGGGTGGAGTTCCAGCGCGTCACAACCTCTTGTTTGAGGTGATGGCAGGGCAGGTTCAAGCTTTTTTGATGTGCCTCTAGTCTGCGGTAGGCACTGGCTGAATGCCGAAAGTGTCCAGCAATTTTGCGGGCCACCGCAAGCATCTCCTGCACACCCCTGTCACTCTTGAGGTAATGCTGCACCACCAAATTAATGGTGTGGGCAAAACATGGGACGTGCTGGAAATTGCCCATATTTAATGCCCGCACAATGTTACTGGCATTGTCTGACACCACAAATCCCCATGAGAGTCTAAGTGGGGTAAGCCACTGGGAGATAATTTCCCTCATTTTCTCTAATATGTTGTCAGCGTTGTGCCTCTTATTAAAGCCTGTAATGCACAATGTTGCCTGCCTTTGCATGAGCAGCCATTTTGTAGATGCTGCTACTGATGCAGCTGTTGCTGCGGAAGGGGATGCATCTACCCAGTGGGCTGTCACAGTCATATAGTCCTTCGTTTGCCCAGAACCACTTGTCCACATGTCCGTGGTTAAGTGGACAGTGGGTACAACCGCATTTTTAAGAGCACTGAGGACACTTGATCGTACTTCTCTGTACATTTTTGGTATCGCCTGCCTAGTGAAGTGGATTCTCGAGGGGATTTGGTACCGGGGACACAATACCTCCATCAACCCTCTAAATCCCACTCCACTGATGGCGGACACCGGGCGCACGTCTAACACCAACATTGCAGTTACAGCCGCAGTTATACGCTTTGCAATAGGGTGACTACTATCGTATTTGGTGGTCATGGCAAACGACTGTTGGACGGTCAATTGTTTTGTGAAAGACTTAGCGGTCTTACGACTTCCCCTCTGGGAAGATGACCGACTAACAGCAGCAACAGCAGCAGTGGCAGTAGTAGGCGTACCGCTGCAGGATTCCTCGGATGAATCCCGTATTGAGGAGGACTCAGTCTGGCTGCTGACTTGGGCTGCAGGACTGAATCTGATGGAGATTGTGGAGGAAGTTGACGAGGAGGGTGTTGCTGGTGTGTATCCAACTGGACCACGGGATTTAGGTGTCCCTGTACCGATGAGGGTCCTAGCCCCAGTTCCTGAACTAACCACTGAACTATGAAGGTTATTCAGGTGACGTATAAGGGAGGATGTTCCTAGGTGGGCAAGATCCTTACCCCTGCTTATTTGAGCTTTACATAAGCTACATATTGCCATACATTGGTTGTCTGGATTTGGATAAAAATAACTCCAGACCGAAGAGGTGCATTTTTTGGTCTTCTGACCAGGCATGACGATGGGCTTTTTCATCCCATGAACATCAGCTGTTTCCCCCCCTGGTGCCTCATTTACAATAACCACATCACCATCCTCATCATCAAGTTCCTCCACAGCGCCAGCTACATCATCAATAGCCTCCTCCCGAGCCACCTCTTCCCGTACAGTGATGGGAAGGTCAGGCTTGACAACCACCAACACCCTTGGACTCGCCTTGGGGATTTGTGATAATTTCTCTTTAGAAGGCAGAGTTGTTTGCTGTTTTGTTGCTGACAGCATAACTCTCTTCAATTTTTTGTAGGGGGGGGGAGGAGGAGGAGGGCTAAGATCCGTGGGTGAAGCTGAACCACTAGTCATGAACACGGGCCAGGGCCTAAGCCGTTCCTTGCCACTCCGTGTCGTAAATGGCATATTGGCAACTTTACGTTTCTCCTCAGATGATTTTAAGTTTCTCTTTTTGCTACTTTTTCTTAACTTGGGCTTTTTGGATTTTACATGCCCGGTACTACGAGATTGGGCATCGGGCTTGGAAGACGACGTTGATGGCATTTCATCGTCTATGTCATGACTAGTGGCAGCAGCTTCAGCATTAGGAGGAAGTGGGTCTTGATCTTTCCCTACTTTATCCTCCAAATTTTTGGTCTCCATTATATGTAGCACAAGATACTGCAGAATGTGTGAACTTGGTAATATTGCAGTACCAATGGACTTATACTGCTGGATTGGTTTTGCAAATTTGGTTATAATTATTATATTTTTTTTTTTTTTTTAATTTTTTATTTTTTTTTACTTTTTTTTTATTTTTAAAAAACTTGGGAATAGTGGGGAAATAACTATGCCCTTAGAAGCACAGAGCACAGGACACAGCACCACTGGACTGAACAGGACACGGCACAGGACCCAGCAGCACTACGGAACTCAGCAGGACAGAGCACAGGACACAGCACCACTGGACTGATACTGCAGAATGTGTGAACTTGGTAATATTGCAGTACCAATGGACTTATAATGCTGGATTGGTTTTGCAAATTTGGTTATAATTATTATATATTTTTTTTTTTTTTAAATTTTTTATTTTTTTTTACTTTTTTTTTATTTTTAAAAAACTTGGGAATAGTGGGGAAATAACTATGCCCTTAGAAGCACAGAGCACAGGACACAGCACCACTGGACTGAACAGGACACGGCACAGGACCCAGCAGCACTACGGAACTCAGCAGGACAGAGCACAGGACACAGCACCACTGGACTGATACTGCAGAATGTGTGAACTTGGTAATATTGCAGTACCAATGGACTTATAATGCTGGATTGGTTTTGCAAATTTGGTTATAATTATTATATATTTTTTTTTTAAAAAAAATTTTTATTTTTTTTTACTTTTTTTTTATTTTTTAAAAACTTGGGAATAATGGGGAAATAACTATGCCCTTAGAAGCACAGAGCACAGGACACAGCACCACTGGACTGAACAGGACACGGCACAGGACCCAGCAGCACTACGGAACTCAGCAGGACAGAGCACAGGACACAGCACCACTGGACTGATACTGCAGAATGTGTAAACTTTGTAATATTGCAGTACCACTGGACTTTTACTGCTGAATGTGTAAACTTGGTAATATTGCAGTACCAATGGGCTTATACTGCAGGATTGGTTGTGCAAATTTTGTGGTAATTAAAAAATATTAAAGTAGTTTTTGGTATTTTTAAAAAAAACTTTTTTTTATTTTTTTAAACACAGGGGAATATTGGGGAAATAACTATGCCCTTAGAAGCACAGAGCACAGGACACAGCACCACTGGACTGAACAGGACACAGCACAGGACCCAGCAGCACCACTGACCTCAGAAGGACAGAGCACAGCACACAGCACCACTGGACTGATACTGCAGAACACAGCACAGCACAGCACAGCACTAAACAGCACAGCACAGCACAGCACAGCACAGCACAGCACAGCACAGCACAGAACTAAACAGCACAGAACTAAACAGCACAGAACTAAACAGCACAGAACTAAACAGCACAGAACTAAACAGCACAGAGGACCACCTAACACACCCTCCCTCTACCCTGATCAATGCCCGAGTGAAGATGGCGGCGACTAGCGGGGAATTTATAGGATCCGAGTATCGCGAGATCCGACAACGGGATTATGAGTCAGAGCCTCAGTTTCACTTTTGAATTTGGCGCCAATACCCGGATCTGTCTCGGATCCGACTCGGATCCGCAACGTTCGGGTGGGCTCGGATTTCATAAATCCGAGTGCGCTCATCCCTAATAATTATATCACTGGTCACCTGGAAAACCAGCACTGTTAGGGGTCCCTGAGGACAAGGGTTGGGAAACACTGTCCTAAATTAATAATTGTGCTTCTTTAATGATCAAAATATTTCACCCGTTGTAGATTAAAGTAGACAGGTGTTTGGCACAAACAAGTAAAGAGATCAGGATGCACATACAGACCAACTTGAGTTTTTTCACACTGATTCCTTAAAGTTTGCAAACTGCATTACTGAAACTTCAGATTGGCACAACATTCATTGCCTTGTCACTATATAATAAATGCGTTAAGTGCATCTTGAAAATTTTATATTAGCACTCTATTACAGCAAAGTAGATATAATATGGGTATAGTTAATTTATGGTAAGATGAGAAAATGTAAACATGAGAAAAAGTATATATTATTTACAGCAGGGGTGTCCAACCTTTTAGCTTCCCTGGGCCACATTGGAAGACGACGAGTTGGTTTGGGCCGCACATAAGATACAATAACGATAGCTGATCATCCAAAAAACCATAGAAAACATAGTTAACATATATATATATGAGAAAAAAAGTGAGAAAGTGATATATATATATATATATATATATATATATATATATATATATATATATATATATATATAAGTTAACCCGTGCATGATACTTAAGGTGTTAAAAAGGTTCTTGTCATGCATTTGGGGCTAGGCCATGCCTCCTCAGGGGAAGAGCGTTACTTCCCGACGCAAGCGCCCTTTTTTAACGTGGTTTTGTCCACATGTCACCACCTCATCATTTTTCTCCATCACCTCATTCTTCATCTTCATCGCCACATCTTTCATCAAGCTACTTAAGGTGTTAAAAACTCCCCACTGTCACCCCCGGCAACCACCAACCACTCCCAACTGTCACTTCTCCTTCAAGAAATATATAGGTCAGTGTATAACTCTGCCCTGCAGGTGGAGCTGCAGCTTGTTGTTTTTTTTCCACACACGCCACTAGCCATTTATATAGTAGATATATATATATATATATATATATATATATATATATATTTATATCACTTTTTTTTCAAATCCCCCTATACTTACCTTTCAATCGCCCTGTTCAAAAAATCCTCTCTAGTTATTATACTATAATCACTTTTTGTATTGTTTCGATGCAATATCAATAAAGTGCATTTAAGCCAGGCATTGTATATCAGGGTGCCCTGACCAGGCCTGCGGTACCTGACATATACATCACTGTGACCCCAAATTGTGACCTGTTTTGCTAATTACACCACTATGTTAGTTAAGGGATAACAACTTATAATGGGCCAAAGAGAATAATATATAATGCCCCATTAGTATTACAAGTAGAAGTATGTAGCAGGGAGATAAGGTCCATGATGCTCCAGGACCAGGTGACTTTTATTCACTGGTCAGCGTCCCTTGAAATAATAAAAAAAATCCCCCTTAACTTACCTTTTAATCGGCTTGTTCTCCTGTCCTCTTCTCTTCTTTTCTCCAATTCTGTGCTGCTGATTGTTCTTCTCGCGCGGGTGGCTCCTCTGTGCTGCGCTCCGCAATGGATGTTAGGCGTGATGACATCACGCCCAACATTCACTGCGAGCACCGCACGGAGGAGGAGACAAGGGAGGGAGCCGGAGTACCAGCTGACGTGACCGCGTGACCGCAAGGTAAGTATTTTCTTTTCTTTTTTTTGCAGGATTTTTTTTTCCATTAACAGTGCTGCCCCCTTGCCACAACCAAAACTCCTTCTGGGCCACATTTACAGGCGTGCTGGGCCGCATGCGGCCCACGGGCCGCGGGTTGGACAACCCTGATTTACAGTATAAAAGGCAATACATAGTATGCGTGCTATGGTAAAACAATGTAAATATGGCCTAACATTTTTGGACTGTGCAATCATGTTCTGAGAGATTATAATGTGAGAAAAATTTACTACATATTTGTTTAAAGTTAATAGTGTTTAGTTTTGTGAAAATAAAGACTGTATACATTTTTTATTATAATCTATTTCTGAAAACTTCTTCAATATATGTATTTATGTATGTATTGTGACACTTTTTAACATTTTCAACATTGTTCAATTTGGAATGTATTTATCATACTTTTTTGTCATATTTGTTAATTCTGCAAAAGCTACCACCCAGAGGATTACATATTTCTTAATCTTCAATTGGCTGCCTACATTCTACAAAATGATACAATTGTGCATGTTACTTAAATTCATTTGCTGTTTAGCAACCTTGAGAAGTAACATTAGACTGGCACTGTTTCTTAACTAACATTTATAAAAAGTAATGTTATATCTCACACTGCCACAACTACCTTTATACAGTCATACCTCATATGAATTGTCCTGCAATTACAGGAACAGAAAACTACAACTTTATTTTAAAAACAATATTGTAAGTATTTTAGAACTTTTCATAATAATTAAAACAAATATGCTCCCAAGATTGATTCTTCAAAAGTTTTTTTTTCTAAAGCAAAGTTGTATTCTATCATTTTTTTTTATGATAAACTGGCCACTAGGGGCACTATATTATCAATGGTAATAATTTTTACAATGGTCAAATAAGCCCTGTAGTAGTTCACATATATTTAATTAACTTTACATAAATAAAGCTCACCTTGTATAATGACTTATGTCCTTATATTTTGCTGAACTTTTTTCTAGTGAAATAAAGTACATATAAACTGTTCTTTTAAAAAGGATGTAATTTCTAATATGTTAAACATCTTTACTTTGTACTATCTATCCGGCAAATTAATGTTATTTTTCTACATTATATATATAATTTATCTGTGCTTTTTTTTAACTGAGCCCCGTCTTGACAGATAATTTGCGTCAATCAGCTGAACATCAGCCTCCAATGCAGGTATGTACCCTTTTTGCTGATGTGAGGCATCCCAGCATTGTAACTTGACTTCTCCCCAGTTCCTCTTATTGTTATTCTCTTGTCTGGTTTATTAGCTTTAAACATTGTTGGTCTTGTTAACCACCATGTTAGCTTTTCATGTCATTAAAGACTGCTAGCCCTTCCTGCTATCATCAATTGCTAATTTAATTGAGACATTGTTTAAAATGCAACTTGTGATAAAAATGTGTCTTTTAAGCAACGGTGCTGCATCTTCTGCGCTGACGACTATCGGCCCAAAGCCCATTTTTATTTTCATGTGGAGTCATATATTTGCCTCCTACTGGTCATGTTCCATTGCTGATATGTGATGCTTCCAAATTTTATTTTACAGAATGTTTGGAATTTCTAGGTGAAGAATAGGATTGATGGATGTACTAGTATGAAAGAAGAAAGTACAATTTAAACTGAGTAGCAGCAGTAGCTGGCAAATTTTAACCTAGGGAGGTGAAACTTGGCTCAGCAGCCAATTTGGAACATTTTAAAGTGAGAAAAAAAATGCAGGGAGCCCAGTGACCAAGCCCAAGGTAGCCCACTATGGGACCGGTCCAGGTGGGAAGAAGCCACCCCAGTCCAGCCAGCCCCTGAGTAGGAGAGAGAGAATAACACAGTCAGTTGTAAAATAAATGGTGAAGATGGAGCACCCCACAGCAATGTCTAAAACTAAATTGTTGTTGTTGGCGTTGGAGACAGATTACAAATATTTGCCTCCTCTGTGGGCACCATTCCGAATAAAATGGTAAAAGAGGCAAAAGACAATATTACAACGGGTATGTGTATGTATATATATATATATATATATATATATATATATATATATATATATATATATGACGAACAAGCAGATAAATCTTGTTGGTACATTTCATCTCTACCATGAGCTACATCTATTAATCTATTAATTCTAATTACTAGTTTTAGTGTACAGGAATGAGAGCACTTATTCCTTTGTGAACTCCAGTTTGCCACTGGGTGTACGGTATGGTATCTGTGGCGTTCCGGTTTTAGCAAGATTTATTTGAAAGGAATACCATTTTACCATATGGTGTCCGTTTCTCCATTCCCACATTTAAAGGGGATGTCCAATTCTGGGCAATTCCCATCTTTTTGTTCTGTCCACCAATATAGCAAATAGGGGACCATGTTGAGCCCTCTTGTTATCTGAAGCCTGGTGCCACTGAGATCCATATCCCTCCATAAGCTCTTAAGAGTATATTTACTAAATGGTGGGTTTGAAAAAGTGGAGATGTTGCCTATAGCAACCAATCAAATTCTAGTTATCATTTATTTAGTACAGTCTACAAAATGACAGCTAGAATCTGATTGGCTGCTATAGGCAACATATTCATTTTTTCAAACCTGCTGTTTAGTAAATATACCCCTTAGTGCAGGACAACTAAATTTGTCTGGTGTTTTTCAATAGAGGAAGGAATTGTCTAAAATGGGAAATCCCCTTTAATAACTGTCATTGCGTGCTTATTAAAATGTCATCATACTTTAATTGAGCTACAATGATTTTATTAATAATGTTTCAATAAAGGTCTGTTGTGTGCTGTCACCCATTAATAGTAGGTACTTTGTGGTAGTGTTGAAATGAAAACCTTTTGCAATGGGAAAACACTCTTTATCGTAAATGCCACTAGATAGTTATCCATAAGAAACTGCACTAGACACCCTGAGCAAAAAATTGCAGTTTTCCGCATTGCATAGAAACCAAAGCAATAGTTACAGAAACAGGGTTATTATTAAGCAAAGGTGGTCTTACAAAGTAAATGGTCTGGACATTTTCTACCTTCTACTAAAAAATATGTCAGGATGTCGATCTGTTTGTCTCCAGCATGGAAACCTCTTCAACGTCAGTAATTGTTAGTTAAATGATTCTAGTGAACCAAAGGAATATACATTTTTAATAGTTTGGATCAAAATGTTTCAGGAACTTTTGGTTGTAAAGTAAATAATTATAGCTGAAAAGAAAGCAGACTTCCTACAAGGCAAAGGCTTTGATATGGACAGGATGGTAGTTGACACCTGCCAGTGTCTGGATCAAAGCCTAGTGCAGATGTTGGCACAAATCAGCATGAATCTATTTTTCTGGCACAATTTCACAAATGATACTTGATGTGTGGGCCTTTCGCAGAGTTCACAGTATGGAAATATTGTACTCTTGGCTATGGTGAAACGCAAAGACTGCTTCTTAACAAAAACTTCAGTAAAAGATTTTCTACAATGAAGAGTCAAAACAAAATTTATATTTTTTAAATCTATTTCTCTATTGCTTTCATCTTACAGAAATCAATATAAAATAATTCTACTAACATACAAAGCCATTAATAAAACTGCACCAACATATATGTCTCGAAATATCTCCCAACTTCACATGTCCTCTCTGCCCAAGATCTGTGTCTCTCAACCACACTTATTGCTTATTCCTATTCCCGTTTACATGGCTTTTCTTGGGCTCAAAGCACTCCATGGAATGCCCTTATGCAACTAGATAGTCCCCTAGGCTCCAAACCTTAAAGTATTCCCTGAAAGATTCAACTCTTCAGACAAGCTAAGTAAATTCCTTAAGCACAGTCTTAACTACCCTAGGCAATGCTACTTGATTACCACCCCTCTACACAGTTCATTTAAAACTTACATTTATTCTCTCTTTATACTCCAACAATCTATTGACTCCAGACCAACATTGCAGTCTGACTAGATCACATAACCCCACTAAGCACCTTCCCATTGCAAGCTGGCTGGACCAATATGCACTATGTGTCACTTAACCTCATGTATCAAACTACTATTTTCTCAAATGAAATGCACATAATACTGTGGCTGGATCACTTATAAATAACTTATTGTAATAATATATTTAAATTATTAGCACAGTGTGCCAATTTATATTGTTGAAAATTTACTGATTTTTGATACTGTGTATTAGAAATGTACTTATTATAATATGTTTCAACTCAGTGGCCGACACGTCTGTTTAGCCTGTATACACAGCAGGGGGGGAGGGCAGTGACAAAGCCCAAGGTAGCTCACTATGGGACCTGCCTCTCTGTCTGTGTGTCTTGCTATCCTGCATCTCAGATGCTGTCTGAATAATGCACACAGAAGGTTTTGGGATATAGTAGATTAGTGTAAATGTTGTTAACTTTGCATTGCATTTAAATCAATGTTTTGGGAAACATATTGCATCCTGATACTAAAAATAACTCAGATGTGTTGGGGCAAGAGAGAATCAGGGGCCAGCGATATCCCCCGCTGACATGTGTGTCGTAATGTGTATAAAGAGTGCACTGGTTTGTACTGAAATGTATCATTTCATCTGTATCTTTCTGAATGTTGCTAGTACCTTCAACTAGTGCCTGTAACTGTTCTGTTTTGGACTACTTGAGCTAATAAACATCACTTGCTCCAAGATCCTGCTTTGACAACTTCTCCCCTGCTGTTCTGAAGTTTGGACCCAGCTTTCTATTACCAACTGTTTGCCCACTCTGGCAAGCGTGATAGGCCAGGGGTACCAGCCACAACAACCCTGATATGAAGGCAACCCTGAACTGAACGTGTACAATGCCTAATCAAATCTAATTCGATCAGTCTTTGTACACACATATGTACTTAGGACATATAGTCTGGCATTTAAAAATGTTTTTTATGCAAATGCACTTGCCGGTTGTTGTGTAAATTAAAGATCGAACTGCTGATTCTACAATTTGAAACAGTTTTTTTAAATATAGTGAATTTGGAATTTTTCTGGGTCTGGTTCTGAAGCAATTACATGATATGCCCATTAGATTGCAACCAACTCTACTCAGTTTCATCACCTGCTACATGTTTCTAGATAACCAATATGTTTATGTGCGACTAAAGGGTTTTCGTCCCTTGACCAAACATATGTCACATGCCTGACCCGTGGTCCTCCTAGCCGGGGTCTAGCTGTCATTCTTGCTCCCCACCACTGTGCTCTTCTGCACTGAGTGCCCTGATTCCCTGCTTCTGGCCAGGACCAGGGATTCAATATCTTCTATAATCTCTGCCTCTCATTCTTCCATTGTCCGCAGTAGTTACACCTGTCCGCAGACTATCACATTAAAATATGCTGCTCCACTGTCCAAAGTGGTAACAGCCTGTCCGTAGATCATTGCAGCATGGTATCCAGCTCCACTGCCCGCAGTAGTTATTAGTGTGTCCTCAGACTTTCTCTTTACTTTGTCCTGCTCTACTGTCTGCAGTGGTTACTAACCAGCCCGCAGATGATCTCATTATTGTATCCTGCTCCACTGCCAGCTGTGGTAGCAGTCTCTTAGCAGATCATTGCAGCATTGTATCCAGCTCCACTGTCTGCAGTGGTTACTAACCTGTTTACTAATTCACTTTCATTGGGTACCTGCTCTACCTTCCCCACTGGCCTACTTTTGACACATCCAGGTTTTCCCAACAGGTATTGCCTAGCACTCTCTCAGAGGACCGCAACCTGCAGGGCAGAGGCTGCGAAACCCATACCTCCTTCTGCTTTGTTAAACTCCGTGCCTCTGGGTAGAGCAGAGCCAAGCCATGGAGATCTTAAGGGTCCAAATCCTAACTTTTGTGACAATAAATTTGTACCTTTATCGCAGTACATAATTTTCACTGAGAAAACCATTTTGGGTCTGATTTAATAATGCACACAAAACAAATGTAAATTGATTTTTTTTTTTAAATGCATGTAAATCTGGCATACACATGTCTGTATTCTACTAGAGAGGATTTGAAGATAAGCCTGTTATTGAATACGGAACTAGGTCTGATTTGCTCTAACAGAGTGTGTTTACAAAATACACTTTCCCACGATTTTGTCTATGTCCTTTATTACTTTCGTGCAAATAATTTAACCCAAGTTGTATATACCTTAATCTCTCTTGAAATTTCTGTTATGTTTATAGCGCTGTCGTATGTATGCACTTTGATAACAAGTCTAGTATATGTTTGTTGGCGACAAGAAAGGTATTTATCACTGTCACGAGCCGCGGCGGTTCTCCCAGCGGCCGCGGCTCGCTTCCTGTGCCTTCTGGCGTCCCGTCCGTCACCTTGACGACCGGGACGTCACTTCCGTTCAGTACACGTCAACGGTCGGAAGCCCTGCACTGTAGCGCCGCATCCCGGCAACAGGGGACAGCCGGGCGCGTGCACTAAGTCTGTTAATAGCCTGGAGGCTATTAAGCTTTAATTGGGTTTCAGCTGGGACCTGTAAGTAATATCAGTGCTAGGCTCTGATTGGCTGGCTGAAGTATTTAGGGCAGTGAGGTCTGCAGCCTCACTGCTGGTTATAGCTTCTGTTGCTAGTGTGCTGCTCCCTGCTCCCTGCCTTGTTCTGTCCTTTGGATATCGTGTTGGATTGCTTGTGTATGACCCCTTGCCTGGATTTGGACCTTGCTCGTGTTTCTCGTGACCCTGACCTTCTTGCCTGTATCTGGACCTAGCTACCGTGCCTGTGACCCTTGACCCCGGCTTGTTTATTAGATTCCCTGTCTGCTGCCGGCCCTCGACCCTTGCCTGGACTTTCTCCTCTTTCCTGGGTTCTCCCTAGTCGGTACGCACTTCACGACTCTGCTAGTCTGCAGCCAAGTCTGTCCCCACCACTAGGGACTCCAATGAACACCTGACTGGCAGAGCAGACTCCGGGTTGTGCTGTACCGGCTGGAGGGGTTCCTAACAATCTTTAGATTTTGTAACTTTGTTTTTCTTCCCAGTATACGAAACTTTGTTTCCTTTTTAAAATTAATTTGTTTGGGGTTGATTGAAAAAAGTATAAATGAAGGAAAAATGCTTCAGACAAAAGTTCTCAACTAAAGTGATAAAGTGGATTTGTACCAAATGAAAGTATCAAAAAAGCATTAACTTGTAGATCCACTGGATGTCTTATTATGTTATGACTGTTGAAATCCCGCACCTTAGAATCTCCGGAGCATATAAAGAAGTGCACAGTTTTGTAATTTTTAAAGGAAATAGCACTTACATTAAAAATCAATTAACATAACCTTATCTGGAGAACAAAACAAAACAAATACCAGGGTAATTGTATATGATAGAGTCCCAATGGTCCTTATGTCTCTCTGGAACTCCAGGTAGAAGCAAATCAGTAACTGGGCAGGAACAACCAGATTGCGTCCTCCTTTGTTTTAACATTTTTGGACTTTTACATTTTTTTGTTTATAAGTTAGTATCACCACTTATCACTTTAATTAAGCTATGAAGTATTTGAAGATTCCTTCTCACTATGGTCCAAGATGCCATTTAAGTGTTCTCCAAACCCCGCCGCCTCTTTGCCACCTTCAACTCCCTCCTCTCTCCACTCCCCCCCTCCCATCCCACTTTCCCTTTCCGCCTCTGACTTCGCCACCTTTTTCTCTTCCAAAATTGAGGCCATCAGACTTAACATCTCCTCCTCCCTTCCCTCTCTTTTCCCCCTTTTCCCTTCACCTCCCCCCACCAACCAACTCTGGTGCTCCTTCTGCCCCACCTCGGGTGATGAAGTTCGCTCACTTATTCTATCCTCTCCACCCTCCACCTGTCTTCTCGATCCTATCCCCTCTCGCCTCCTTCGCTCTCTCTCCCCCACGGCCTGCTCTTACCTCGCTCACCTCTTCAACCTCTCACTCTCCTCTGGCGTGGTCCCCTCTTCTTTTAAACACGCTCTTATCTCACCCATCCTCAAGAAACCTAATCTTGACCCTACCTCTCCTGCTAACTATCGCCCTATCTCTCTTCTCCCCTATGCTTCCAAATTACTTGAGAGGATTGTCTACAACCGCCTCACCAGACACCTCTCGGACTACTCCCTCCTTGACCCTCTCCAATCAGGCTTCCGCCCCCTCCACTCCACCGAAACTGCCCTGGCCAAAGTTACCAATGACCTCCTACTAGCCAAATCCAAGGGTCACTTCTCCCTACTCATCCTGCTCGACCTCTCTGCCGCCTTTGATACCGTTGATCACCCCCTCCTGCTACAAACTCTTCTCTCTCTTGGCCTATCGGGTTCTGTCCTCGCCTGGTTCACCTCTCACCTCGCTAACCGCTCCTTCTCAGTTTCCACTTCTGGCTCTTCCTCAACCCCCTCCCCTCTCCCTGTTGGAGTCCCTCAAGGCTCTGTTCTTGGCCCTCTACTCTTTTCACTCTACACCTCCTCCCTTGGCGCTCTCATCTCCTCCTTCGGTCTTCAGTATCATCTCTACGCTGACGACATTCAACTCTACATCTCCTCGCCTGACCTCTCCCCCTCCCTTCTCTCTCGTGTATCCGACTGCCTCTCCACCATCTCCTCCTGGGTGTCCTCGCGATTTCTCAAGATCAACATCTCCAAAACGGAGCTCATTGTCTTTCCTCCCCCCCAGGCTCCCCTCCCACCACGACCTCTCTATCACTGTTAATAACACCTCCATCTCTTCTGTCACCCAACTTCGCTGCCTAGGCGTTACCTTCGACTCTTCTCTCTCCTTCACCCCCCATATTCAATCCCTTGCCCAAGCCTGTCGCTTCCAACTTCGCAACATTGCCCGCATCCGACCTTTCCTCTCTCATGATGCCACCAAAACTATCATCCATGCACTCATTATCTCCCGCCTGGACTACTGCAACCTCCTCCTCTCCGGCCTCCCCCTCTCCCATCTTGCCCCCCTCCGCTCTATTCTTAACGCGGCTGCTAGACTCATCTTCCTATCTCGCCGCTCCTCCTCCGCATCCCCTCTCTGCCTTGCCCTACACTGGCTCCCCATACCCCACAGAATCCTTTTCAAACTCCTGACCACAACGTACAAGGCGCTCTCCCAGTCCACTGCCCCCTATATCACTGACCTCCTCTCCATTCACACTCCTGCCCGCTCTCTGCGCTCGGCCAATGACCGTCGCCTCTCCTCCACTCTGATTACCTCTTCCCACTCCAGAATCCAAGACTTCTCCCGCGCTGCCCCCCTTCACTGGAATGACCTGCCTCGCTCCATCCATCTCTCTCCCACTCTTAGCTCCTTCAAACGGGCACTAAAAACCCACCTTTTCCTCAAAGCCTACCCACCTTCCACCTAACCCTGCCTCCCCTCCTTTATACGCCAACTCACTCCCTCTGTACTTGTGTTTTGTTCACCCTCTCTTAGGATGTAAGCTCATTGAGCAGGGCCCTCCTCCCTCTTGTGTCCTTACCAGCTCTTCTGCTCCATCTCTACCGCATTAGCCTGCTTAGAGCTCCTGAAGTGTCAGTATTTTTTGTTTACTATTCAGTAATGTAATACCCTGTACTGTCTACTGTTTGTGCATTGTACGGCGCTGCGGAACTCTTGTGGCGCCTAACAAATAAAGGATAATAATAATAAGTGTTCCCTTGTGTTCCAGTCAAACATGGCTCTGGTGGTGTCGTCATCTGCTTGGAGATAAACCGGTTCTGGATCTGTACCATATGAGGCTTAATAGATCTCAGATGTTTGGTCATGACTGAGATTATAAAATATAGTCAAACTATGTCTTTGAGAAAATCACCATTAAGCGATGAAATGCTTCAGACTGCTCTGATTGACGGTGACATATGCTGGAAATACTAACTCCGATTGAGAAGAGAAGTGTTGGTATCGCTGAAAATCTGATTATGCATGAAGTTGGCTGCTGTTGTTTAAACACGCTACTGACTTTATAGGACCAGCACATAGAGAAGACTGAGGAACCAATACGTGTGGAAGGTGTATGAAGGAGGAGCACATTCATTGCCGCACAGTCTGTGTTCCTGAAAGCATCCTGGAGCAAAGTAGTTCGACTACATTGCTCCCAGGACGGTGAGATCTAAATTGACAGTGTCAAGTAATCTTGTACGATATCGGCTATTCCCTCACTACCCCGGATTGGTATATTGAATATCTCTTTGTCTACTCAATATTGACTCTGGCTAATTCTTCTGTACAAACAGCCGAGGATAACTCATGTAAGCAAGATTTACCTGTATATACAGTGGAACGATTACATTACACTTTCATACCATTATGAAGTTTTTCTAAGCACAGCTATACATAGTGAATCCCTTGGATTTTTAAATGAATTACAAGTGGATACCAATTGACTATTTATTGATTAATGAGACAGATTATTTGATATTTAGTTTGTACATTGATAACCTCATTTATCTCTGAATACTGTGTAGGATATCCAGCTTCAAAGACATATGTTGCACATTTTTGATGAATCAGATATATAATCTCCTAGCTAATTTAAGTTTTATATGTGCTTTTAAAGAAATCAAGTAATAAATTATCCACAGTTCACATTTGTTTGTAGTTACAAATTCACTATTGCATTTTGTAGTTTTCTTTTTGGTTTCTGGTGGTGTCATCATCTGCTCAGAGACAAAGCGGTTCTGGATCTGTACCATATGAGGCTGCCTGGACCTCAGATATTTGGTCATGACTGAGATTGTAAAATATAATCAAAGATCACCAGATCCGTCAGTGGGAATACCTAACCTATGTGAAAGCATGAGAAGCAATAGAAAAGATGTATCTGGAAAATGTCCCAATCTTAATCTTGTCTTCATAGACATTATGTTTGACTATTTTTCAATGATATGCTTTAGAGTCTGGATAAAGCTGGGTACACACTACAGGTTTTTCAACCAATTATCGTGCCATGTGAAAAATGACTGTTAAATCCGATATCACAGCACTTTTCCTGTTTATCTAACCTGCATCCATTGTGACCCAGCTTATCTCCTGACTTACGTTTTGGCACCTTATTGTTTGTTCTGGCTCTCTGGTTCCTGGCTAGTTCTTGGACTCTTCTTTGGATCCTCCTTTGTACCTCGCTTCTCGGCTAGTTCTAACCCAGAATGATTGACTATGTCCGTTCACTCAGTTACTACGATTTTGGAGAACTGCGACCTGCGCACCCTCTTGCAGCGAAGCCCAAGCTCCCTTCCAGGGTTCCCTGGTGAACACCGGGGGTGCGTTAGACTCCGCGCCTCCCTGCTCAGCAGCGCTAATACCGGCAAGTGACTTCTTCGCAGACCGTGACACCCTGTAGTTGGTGCAAATGAGACAGACGCCTGAAAACAAGCATACTTAAGAGAAACCCAGGACTTGACACGGCCACATCTGCGACCATACGCCCTTGGCACGACCTTACTGAACATTGACTACATCTATTCTCTAGTTTCCGCCCCATTTACACCCTTCATATCGTAGCCAGTTGTGTGTCAGTTGTGTTTGGAAATTAATTGCATGCAATTGCATTCATTGGCGTAAGGCAGGGCCATCTTAACAACATTATGGGCCCCCGGGCAAAGCCGTGCATCGGGGCCCCTATATTTATATATATATATAGATATAGAGATAGATATAGATAGATATAGATAGATGTGACCCTTGAAGGTTTTTTTGCAGGTTTTTTCTTTTGCAGGATTATTTATTCTAATTAAGAGCCCTGCCTATGTGGCCCCCTTGCCCATGGGGCCCCCGGGCACCTGCCCATCGTGCCCAATGGAAAAGATGGCCCTGGCGTAAGGTCCATTACAGAGCACACAAAGAGTTATTTCACACAATAAACGACACTCAACCGGACTTATGTCCGAAGACAAATCAGGCCCTTGCTGACTAAATAACAGACAGCAATTCATTTGCTGACAGATTATCACCTAACCACCATCTCTCTCTGGTGTCCTGTCACTTACCTCTTTACTGCTTAGTCTGTCATCACTCTATGTTCCGACTGCCCTCTCCTCAGTCCGCTCCTTTTCTCTCTTGTCAACTTGTCAGCTGTTTTTTTTTCCAGCAGTGGCTGGAATCCTGTTTGAATTCATCTGTTCTTTGATTGGCTAGCCTAGCAGAAGCGTAGGGAGGCTTGCTCCAGCTGATCAAAGAGTGTGTTCCCCACTGTTTACATGAAATATCAAGAATTCTCATTGTTACTTCCTGTTCTACTGTCCTCTCATTAAAGTTTATTGGACTAAACAAGGAACATAGTGCATTCAAGTAGCAGAGTAAGAGTGTTGAGTTGATATTTCCAGTACATATCCTTTTGGGATAGTTTCACCTGGATGTCTCCTCCTTGGGGGCCTAGTACAACATGCTCTATTGCCTTTAATGTAACAAAATTAGGATATATAATATGTAGTAGTATATACATGACATCCTTCTGAACTAGTATCTCCAATTAATGGTACATCTTTCTGAATTAGTATCTTTCGTAAGTGGGCATAACATAGGGTGTTGTGGTTGAACGTGAGTATTAGTGTATCAGTACCCCCTAAATAACAGATTGTTCTTTTCTTTGGCTCTGAGTAGCAGAATCCCCCAAAAATATAAAATTTGTTTGTTAAGAAATAGGAATTTTCTAAATTAGAATTATATTGTGGAGCAGTGTCATAAGAATTGTAAGATAACATTCCCTCCTTTCCCTATCTCATTGGGCATTCCCCTACTGTAGTGGCAGGTATCTCCAACTTATTCAAGTAGTATTATTCCTCTTGGCAACCATGGATCACTCTACACATCAGGAGCATTCCAGTACCAATACTGGCAGTAGGAAGACTTTTACCGTTATGACCTATACTAGGAAAAAAGGTCATGCGGGGAGAAAGCGTCCTCAAAATCCAAACACTATCTGTTCAATCTTGAAGAAAACATTAGCTCCTGGTATAATGAGGAGAGTAAAGAACAAAGATTCTGATGAATATGGTGATTTGTCCAAAAAAGGGAAAATAGTTAACATTCCATACACTTCCAGCAGTGGCAAGACAAGGCTCTGACTAGGGACACTTGTGCTAGTAGGGTACTGCTACTGCTGCGACTGTAGTTCTGTCACTGTCACCTCCAAAACAGCCAAATCAGTGCCTGAAAATAACACTGAGGCTAAAGAACAACTTGGGCATTCACAGAATCCTGAGGGGAGTCTAAGGAGGGCATCCATGAGTGCTATATGTAAGTTTGACATTTCAGATTCTTCCAAAATTCCTCAACCATTTGGAAGTGTGAGGATGAGTAGTAGTACTAGTTATATTAATGATGATGATTTACACATGGAAATTGGGGAGGCTACTTTGGAAGTTGCAAATGTGCAAGAGGATGAGGGGGATATTTGTGGATCTAAAAATGAATGTGTTGTACATGAATGAGTTAATGAAGAGGATTGTGTTGAACTAAGGTAGACCAGTGTAACTCATGCCACCTCATGCCCATGATAAGTGCATTATCATGCCAGGGCATAAGATGAAAAAAGCACTTATTCTGTTTGGAAATATTTTTATCCCAACCCAGACAACATTTCTTTAGGCATCTGTAGCCTTTGTCAGGCCAAAATTAGTATCAGTAGACACATTGATCATCTAGGCTCCTCCTCCCTCTTACGTCATTTTCAGCGAATTCATTCAAGTTATGTTTCCAAATATGGAAAATTGTGTATAGTAGCAAGCAGCCAAGCATCAGGCAGCAGCCAAATAGATAGACAGTTGCAATACTCATTGGCATCAACACCTTCATCATCAACCTCCTCATTATAAGTACATAGTCCAGCATCCAATTTTCCAATTCCAATTGACTTCCCTAGTGCAATCCATGTTTCCCAAGAGACATCCTTGCATGCTACATCTGCTGCTGTGTGGGGTGATAAATCTATGCAGAAGGGGGAGCAAGAAGAGTAAGCATAGTTTTACACAATTGTCTGTGTAACAAGTGTTTGCAAGAGGAGACAAGTATGACAGTCAGCATCCTGTTGCACAGCAGATCACTAAGGCCTTGACAGCTGTGTTAACATTGGATGTGTGTCCAGGTCCGGCGCTCCCATTAGGCAAGGTTAGGCAATTGCCTAGGGCACCGGGCTCTGCAGGGCGCCTCGAAATTAAAAAAAACGGAAATCCACGGGGAGGAGAGGAGGGAAGGGGCTATTGAATCTTACCTGCATGAAGCTGCTCCTCTCTGCTCTGTCTTCTCCCCTCCGCTCACTGGCTCGACAGTGTCTGTGAGTGGAGGGGAGAAGACAGAGCAGAGAGGAGCAGCTTCATGCAGGTAAGTTAAAGAAAGACATGGGCAGGGGTGGGGAGGGGAGCTGAGGGGAGGGAAGCGCAGCGGCGATTTTTAAAGGGGGGGCGGCGATTTTTAAAGGGGGAGGGGCGGCAATTTTTAAAGGGGGGGCGGCGATTTTCACACTGTGACTAGGGTGCCAAGGACCCTAGCACCGGCGCTGTGTGTGTCTAATTTCAGCCATCATTGCATCAGGTTTTAGCTGATTAGTTGAGTTCATTTGTCCATGCTATCATCTCGATTCCATTTCTCCCATGCATAAAACCCTCAGCTGTACTGGAAGGTTAAGCAAAAAGTCTTTTAGTTTGTGGAAAATGCAAGCGGTGCTGGTCAAACCAAAGACTACATGACCATAACAGCCCACTGGGAAGGTGTATCACAATCAGCAGCAGCAGTGCTGGTAGCTTCACCATCCTCCTCCTCATCCTTTTAGCATAGTAGAGCTAGCTAGCACTCAATGCCAGGTCATTCACAGGCAAGATACTCTTTGTATCGCTAGTTTCACAAATAAACATACCAGTGTCAATCTGTTGGAAAAACTCAGAAATGTGATAGCAAAATGGCTGACATCACTAAGATTCTCCTCAGGATTCATCCTACCAGTAGCAGAGCAAACATTGAGTGTGCATTATGACTGGGTTAATTTCAACATGTACCATGCTTTGCACGCACAGTAAACTTGGTGAGGTAGAATTTCTTAAAAAAATGAAAGGTCAATGCAGGAAATGCTGTTCTTGGCCTGTAAAATTTCTGCCCATTTTCGTCATTCAGCAACCACATGTAGAACATTGCTACAAAAAAAATGTCATCTGCCAAGCCACTAGCTGAAGCAAGAGGTAGTAAAAAGGTGGAATTCTGCTTTATATGCTTCAGTAACTAGAGGAACAGCAATAAGCCATCAAAATCTACACATCAAACCATGAGATAGTGAGAGGGGGGACATGTTACCTTACTCCAGCATGTTGTAGAATCCTTACTGTTCTATACAAGCTACTGAAATATTTTGAAATTGTAACAAATTAAGTGAGTTCAAACTCTGCCAGCCTTGAGTCAAATCATACCCGTAATCAAACTACTGGAAAAGCTGATGAAGAAACCGAAGGAAGAGATGAAACTTAGTGATTATGCTAAGCATGTCAGCCTTGTAGATCACGTTCTTTATTCACTTCGCCAGGACCCCAGGGTTTGCAGCATCTTGAAATTGGATCACTATATTTTGGCAACTCTGCTTGTTGATAGGTTTAAGAAGTCATATATAATGTCTTTTCTTCCAACTGACACAAATCTTCACACATGTAAAGAGCTCCTTCTGACCAAGCTGTCGGATCACTTTGCACATGACATGTCCCCTGCTTCATCTTCTCCTAAAAATGGTAATGCCAGAGAAAAACTTCCCTTTTCTAAAAGTCACAATGAAGATGAGTCAACAACACAGAAGCACACCAATAAACAGGTAGAGGAAGAGAGGATAGAGAGAAAATGTGTATTCGAAGGCACTCCGCGATATCAATAATATATTAAAATATCTGTATTTTATTTGGTATGCTTTAAAAAGAATCCCTCCTAATTGAATAGCGAAATATTAAAACCAAAGGGATTAAAGTGAATTAAAATAGCAAAATAAACTGCTATACCCCGCTACTTGATATAAGTATGTATAGCTGTTCAATATATAGTATAGTAATCACTCCTATATTGGTCTAATATAGGAGTGATTACTATACCATATATTGAACAGCTATACATACTTATATCAAGTAGCGGGGTATAGCAATTTATTTTGCTATTTTAATTCACTTTAATCCCTTTGGTTTTAATATTTCGCTATTCAATTAGGAGGGATTCTTTTTAAAGCATACCAAATAAAATACAGATATTTTAATATATTATTGATATCGCGGAGTGCCTTCGAATACACATTTTCTCTCTATCCTCTCTTCCTCTACCTGTATATTAGTTACACGTGTAGAAGTGCACCATCCAGTAACCATACTATCTAACCATTTATAAACTGATAAGTATTATGATACTGGAATAGCGATACCTAGTGCAGTGGTATTTTCTTTTGCAGAAGCACACCAATGTCAAAGGTTATGACATCTGATCAGTCTTGAAAGAAATGCCCAAATATATTGTTACCTCTACCATGTCTCAATCGTATACAGCTTGTCTTAGTAGAATGGTGGAGGATAAACTAGAGCTTAGCATCTCAGACAGTCCTTTTTCATTTTGAAAGGGAAAAACTGCAATTTGGAGCCCTTTGTACAAACTAGCTATGGTGCACTTATGCTGCCCACCCTCCAGTGTATGCACGGAAAAAGTGTTTAGTGCAGTTGGGAACAGTGTGAGTGATCGTCGGAGGAGACTATATCCCAATAATGTAAAAAAAACTTGTGTTCATTAAAATGAACTAAAACTTGTATTAGGAATACCGTTCTTGCCGCCAATTACAAACAGAATCTGTAGATTCCAGTGGTGGATGAATTAATATTGGGTGATGATGATCATTACATCAATAATGAGGATGATGATGAGGGTGATGAAATTGACAAGAACATAGAGGAAGATGACCACTGTTAGGCAAAGGCAGATTATTAATTTGTCAAAATCCCTATCTATACTCTCCATTGACCAGCAACCAAAATGTTCTCTTTTGTGGGGGCCCAAACAAATCATGCACTTCAGCCACAAAGGTAGCAATCCCTGTTGCTTAAATGTTTGGTTCTTTAAACTATGAGCATGTCTTTTTTAACATATGGGTGGGTGTGTGAGCCCAAGGACAACTCCATCTTGCGCTATTTTACATTATGGCCTTGGTCTATCATCGTCTGTTAAATATCTACTGATGCCACTGTCCGTCTAATGACCTCTTTTTCTTACTACCAGTGTCAATCTGTTGGAAACACTCAGGAATATCATTTGCAGCATTCAGCTGTGCCACTAGGAATTGTATCTTTTATTAAACGGCCATGTATTTTTGCTGCTACTCTGTCACTAATGGTAGCCAGCAAGTTTGCTGCAGACTTTGGCCAAAATTGGTGAAAATTTGGACAGTTGTGAAGATATCATTATAAAACAGAGGATAAATGACTGTAAATGAATGTTAACATTATAAATGGTAATGTAGGGCAAAACCAGCAACAAAACCAAAAAAAGGAAATAACTTTAGTGTTGTGATTAGTTACAGAATACTAAGGTTAAACTCCAACCACTAGGAAACACAAACCTTTTGTTGTGTAAACAATCGCAGGTCAGTGCCATTCATTGAGTCTGGTGGCAAGATCCTGAGGGAAGTAAAACTGAGGTCTAGACTTGGTAAAGGGATTACACTGTGAATATTTTGAAGTTGGCAGGTATGCAGTCATGCCTAATCACTGCCTGTCAGTGTTTCATCCCCTTCTTCCCAGAAAGCACCAATACCTTAGCAGGAAAGTCTTTCTGCTTGATTAATTCAGTTTCATATTAATCAGCTTGTGGACTTATGAGGAAAAAGGTGCTGTGTTTCGTTAACATGCCAGACATTTCAGTTATTTAACTCTTACCAATGCGTGTATCCAAATGCTTATCTAAGGAACATTTGCAATGCTTGCACATAGATGTGTAAACAGCTTTCCAGCTGAAAAATCTAGCTAAATATCTTCTTCAGACCAAGGCTAAAAATTACCATTTTGTTTTTGTAAAAATTGCTGTGACTCCTCACATATGAAGGACACCTCCCTACCTGATTTCAGCAGGACAGTCACGATTTTGGGGCTCTGTCTCGCTTCCCACATGAGGACATGTTTGTCCCATGGGTGGGAACATAGGGAGATATCTTTCATTTACAGGTGCTTTATAGCACTAGGCACTCCCCTGGGAGAGCATGGTCATACCAGCACTGTGATGCAACAAGGCATCCTGTCCTGCTGCCAGGGACTGTTTGGAGACATGTATGAAGAGAATGCCTCCGATCTTGCCCTATCAAGTCAGCGCCTTATATGTCAATCTTGAACATACACTACTGGTATTGCAAATCTCTTCTGCGCTAATCAAACATACTGACCAACCTCAAATGCTCAGCAGTTTTGTTGACATATGCAAATACCACTGTCATTATTATTGTTTATTTATAATAAATCAGCACAAAAATTAATTATATATAGGTAAGAATCATATATTATTTTATTTTTTTAAAGAACCTGTAAACCACCAAATTGGCGGAGTGCTCATTCTGAATTAGAACACATTTTGATCAAGACATTGATATTCTAGCATATTGACACTTGTTGATGTGAGACTGAATTGATTTTTGGCCAGTCCTAACCATGCAGTATTTTGCTTTGTCACTAATGACTATGGTACTATTGAATGATCTCTGATTTCCTGCTCATGGTGATTGATGTGTTCCTTTACACTGCAAGGATTTGTGTACAGCATATAGAAGGTAAACTACTGTTTATGTTTTCTATAATTCTTCATCAAATATCATCTTTTAAGACCCTCTATGGGTGCTATTAAACAGGTTGAACCCAAGACATGAAGTTTTGAATATATATTCAATTCTCTTGGGAAAAGAGGGCACAGATGGCCTTCAGAAATTGCAATACAAAGTGGACATTAGTAATAAAGCTTGGAATAGTATGTTGAAAAGTTCATATCAAACCAGTGCCTCTACCAGATATCGCCAAATTAAATTTTTCTTCTTACACATGGCCTAACTCACTCGTTCCAGACTTTCCAAATGTATTAAGTAACAGATAGTTAATTGCCCCAAAAGTAGGAGTACGGAAGGTGATTTTTAGCATATGATATGGAGCTGCCCAGTGGTATCCTACTTTTGGCAGGAGGTGGGAAAATGTGTAGTTTAGCGTGATGTGGGAGTACCCTCCATCAATCCAAGATTATGTTTGTTTGGCCTTGGTCTAGCTGAGGACACACATAAACTTATTAAACTACTTATCACTACCCTATTTATGTTTGCAAAACTGATCATTGCCAGGAAGTGGATGGATCCATAGAGCCTTATTCTAAAAGACTGGATAGAACAATGGGGCTATTGTATATATATATATATATATATATATATATATATATATATATATATATGTGTGTGTGTGTGTGTGTGTGTGTGTGTGTGTGTGTGTATATATATATATATATATATATATATATATATATATATATTTTAATATAAATATTATATTTTGTTGAACAAAGTATATGTTATGAAGAGGACTACTCTTGATAACCAAGGACAATTCACATGAAATGTATTATAATATTTCCTCATTCTTATAATAGATACAGTGTTTGACCCATGTTGTTTTCTAATTTACATGATGCTTAAATATTGTGTGTTTGATTTTATGACACTGGTATAGCTTTAGTATATGATTGATAAGTTTCAAAAAGATGTATGATATCACAAAATTTAAATAATAATATAAAAAGGTCTTCATCAACTATGACCCTAAGATGGGGCTTGTGTAATGATCTGTTGGAGGAAATGGGTCATCTGTCCCTTTTGTATTAAGCACTGTCTCTTTACGGATGCAATTGTAATGACCCTGCTGATTTTCACCAGAGGACCCCACTAGGGGATGTAAGTTTCGCTGCAGGAAGAATACACGTCACAACCGCCAAATGAGCCTTAACAAGAAACGCTCACAAACAAGCTAAGTCCCTAACATCAAGACAAATACAAAGACAAGTTGAAGGGCAGATGCAAGCAGCAGTGAAGTCCTGCTTAATATAAATGGTTGTGCCCCCTTGCAAGGAGCACTCTTCTCATTTCAGCAATCATGTTTTTGCACTGTTATGCAAAACTAGTCACACCAGTCCACCTACTCCATGCTTTGTAAGAAATGCCCTAACTCAGCCCAACTAATCCTAGCGGCTGGTGCAAACTTCTGATCTCCTGGTAATCGAGGTGCACAGCATCACCAAAGGAGATTTTGCACTGTGCTTCAACCATTTTGCCCATTGTACATTGATTTGAGTTACAGCAATGGTCCAAATCACTAATAATAGTGAATCACTAGTTTTCCATCCAAAGGCAATAACCAGGTAGGTTGCAGCGGCAATACATTCTATTAAGGCATTATATCATCTATCTAATTCTTTGATATTACCAACTTAGAGGCATGAATTGGATATATTTCAAAATGGTTTATTACCAAGAATTTACTTAATCATATTAGTTAGCATTACCAGTAGTTGGGGACAATATATTATGTAACACACACATTTTGTGCTTTAAATTAACATAATCGAAAGAAATGTGGCTATTGCTTGGTGCAAGGATTAATTTTATGATTAACACACAAAACTGTATCGCTTGTCAGTAATGGGCAACAGGCCGTGCTCCAGCCTTCATCTTCGTGTGTTGGCAGGGCCAGCGTCGGCAAGGGTCAACTGGCAGCGGTGACCAGGGAAGGGAGTGTGGCAGAAGGGGTGTGTGAATGTAGGGAAGGGGAATGTGGCAGATGGGGTGTCTGGAAACAGGGAGGGAGTGTGTAGTGAAGGGGTGTCTGGAAATAATTATTATAATTATATGCATAATATGCAAACTACTAGTGATCAATATACAGAGGGTATCTTAGTGACTGGTATGAAATACAGAGATCATCCTAGTTATTAATTTAGAATACAGAAAGCATCCTAATGACATACAATACAAAACATACTAGTGACTAAAATGCAATACAGAGCGATTCCAGTCATCTCCATACAATGCAAAGCGCATCCTAGTTAACGCCATTGTGTCAAGAATCTTGCATTTAGATGCATAACTCAGTTTTCAATCCCCACTGCATCAGGGTAAGCACAGCTGATACAAGTTTACTGAGTTGCAATCAGCTGATTTCTGACATTACAGGGGGGGAGGGGGTTGATCTTCAAAACAGTGTATAACCCTCCTCTTCCTATCACTCCCTGCCATAGAATCGGCTTTGGTGTCCTGAGCTCCTGAGCATGTTATCCTGTTTACTGCTTGATTCCTGATTATTTAAACCGGATTGTTCCTGACAGTGGTACTTGGATCCTGATTTTGTACTGCCCTCACATGCCCTTGGCTGTTCCTAACTGTACCTCTGCTTTCTGACTCTGTTTAGTTTACCTGCAACCTGCTGATCTTGGCTTGCATGATTATTCTGCCTCCAGAAGTACATATCTGTAGTGCTACGCCCATCATGCTAAGGTCCAGTTCAGTAGACAGTGTCCTAGTTACTACATGTACATCCCTCCCCTGCTACCTTGATGGACCAGTCCAACCCTGGCCCTGCTCATGATAGAGCTTGTAATCTAGTGGTAAAATTGGAGATGAAGATTTCAGCAGGATGGATGGGTGATGGGAGTATGAGATAGGAGGGGGTTGCAGCATTTGGGGAGAGAGATGGTGAGAGAATGAATAAAAGCTTTGACAGGTGAGACAGAGGTCTTAAGTGATAAGCTGCAGAGAGAAACCAGCGATGGATACTACTATCCATGACTGCTACTTGCGGTGGCTCACTCTGGTTCTTGTCCTGGATGTTGCTAAGCAGCCAGGATGCTATTTCCTGCCAGACTGACTGCCTTTTATGTCCCGACTGGTTGCCTAGCAGCCGGGACGCTGCTATCAGGGGTTGCAGTCCCCTGACTGCAATCGCCAATGGCGCCAATGGCGGTTTTGGGGGGGTCACTCCTAAGGGAGCATTTTGGCTGCTCCTCATTGTTAAATGAGAACCAGCCAAAAGACTTTATCGTTTTGCCCTAAATTTCGTGAAGCCTGCTTATTTGTTGAAACCTTATATTCTGTTGTATTACCTGTTGCCTGACCCTGCTTGTTCTTGGGTATTCCTTTTCTGCTGTTCGTCTCTACCCTTTGCTTTGTTTTTTGACTCTCCATGCTCGCTGCCAGTCCTGCTCTTCTGGCTTGACCTTAGTATTCCTGCTTGCTGACTGCCCTTGACCATTTGCATCATTACTAGTTATTCTGTATATACCAGCCTCCGTATGCCATCACTAACTGGTTTATGAGATAAACTCTTAAAATTGTACAGTACAAGACCTGGAAGCATCTGAGTACCTGTGAGAATATCGCTCTCTACGGGAAAGGCGGCTTGCAATAGGTGAAGACCTTTCATTGCCTACTTCTAAGAGTTTACCTGGTTTCTGGTTTCAAACCACAGGCATGTGAGCCACAAGTGAGGAGACTACAGTAGATCAGAGTGGAAATGAGTGAGAGAGACTATAACATTTAAGATAGTTAACTCCTGAACCAAGAGGAGCCATTCTACCGACAAAAAGAGCATATGATACAATTGTTGTGTGATTGGAAGTGATTCAATAGTAATGGAATATAACTGGCTATAAATTTAGATAACGTGCTGGAGGGAAGAAAGACTAAAGGCTGTATTTAAGTTACTCTGTTGTTTGCTTACTGTACCGCTACACTTGCTCTATCTGCATTTTGCACACTTTGCTGTTATTAAATCTGCATGTGCGGGAATACCTGTTAGTTATTCACCCACGTCACACCAGGTAAATAAGGTTTGCAATGCCAGTTGCCTTGTTTTCCCATTACAACTTGCTGTGTCCTTAGCAATCTGCTCCCTATCTCCTGGCATCTGAAAGTCATCTCTTGACAGTCAGATTTAAAACCCTATTCTCATTAACACATGAATGCATTATGTATATTTAGTGACCCTTTTCCATTTGCAATCTTTGGAGATGTTGACAACAGTTACAGTTTATTGAGATCATGATTTCCCACATTCAGCAGCTAAACTATGAAGACAGCTGTAAAATATTGGAATTGAAAGTCTATCTTACGTTTCTCGCATTTCACTAACACAGACATGATGTGCGCCAAAAGAAAGAAATCTGCTTATACTTAGTCACAAACTGACATTAACAGTCTAAACAAGATACCAAATTTCTTTCAAAACAGTCTTATACATTACCCTACTTTTCAACAAGGTGTCTGCTTTTCTTTCTGTACAATACTTTTCTATAAAAAGCATAGATTAATGATACATAGGGATCAATGACAGATGGATTTATGGATTTATATTATATACAGTAATCTCCAATTACAAATGGCTACCAGATACATCTTTTGTACAAATGATATCTATTTATATTTATTTACTTAGCATTAATATCTATTATTTGCATTGAAAAGTAAATGTTAAGAGAGATGTTACTAATATTTTATTTAGCTGTTCTGAGTTCCTATATTAATATTTCCATACAGCGTGTATTGTAGGCATCTCCCAGGACTGAGACCTGGTTTTAAAACCAAATGCAACATATACATAGTATCTCTCATGCATGCATAAGGGCACTCATATATTATATCAAAGGACATTTTACAGGTGTTGATCCCAAGTGTATTGCAAACCATCCAAATAGCTATGTTCCATACTCCTGTCAGTCCTAATTTTCTATTGCATTAGCTAAACTAATCCAAGCTCTCCGATTTTCTGGGGGCGCGAGCAACCTTTGCATTCAAATGAAAATCCAAGTACTGCATTGGCTACTGGAGCACTGTCCATGACTAGTTTTATCATCAGCATAGATTGCTGTGTAGTTCTTCGTATCTTAAGCAACACACTTTATGTAGTTATAGCCCACTATATAATGCAACATGATGTTTGTGTTTAAGCTAACATCCCCAGAATAAGCACCACCGCATGTTCAGGGTATATCACCCCTGCCAGCGCTGCAACAATGTTGCTCTTCTTGTTGACTGCCAGGAGAAGAAGAGGGTTGAAGCTGATCTGAGTAACTGACACAGACTGAACTGAGTGCAGTATGAGTTGGCTGTCAACACGGGGACAAAAAGTCACTGTAGAGTTGGGGTGAGTAAATTTTTTAAAATTGCAGGGGTCCTTGGCGTGAGAAACCTACAGTACTGCAAGCTGATAGTGAGACGTTGGCAGCTGGAAATTTAATGATGTTAGTAACTGTAAATGTTTAATTGCTTATAAAGTTGTAATTTAATTGCAAATTACATGTCACTATAGTTACATTTGACTTTTACACTCAATTAATCTGTTAAGGTTATGATTTATTTAAACATTTACATGTTTTGCAAAGGCATATAATAGACAATTGAAATGTTGACATCAAGTACATAAGACATGATTTAATGATCATATGAATGTCTTGCTACTTCTGATGATGCAGTATTTTTGACCATTCCAATACAACAGCATTAATTAGCTCATATATCATACTTTAAAGACCTAACACAAACAGATCCCAATGGAGGAAAATGCAGTATACAGTGTATTTCATTTTATAAATCTCATGGAATAGCCAGTATAGCAACCAAATAGGGTGAAGTGCTTTTTAAAAATGGTAAGAAAAGACACAAAAAATATACAGTGCTGTGTTTGTACAGTATATGATACTCTAGCAATATCCTTAAGTAATATAATCTTCAGTTTGGTGTAAGAAAAATAAAATGCAGAGCAGTAATGGGCAACAGGGCTGCATAAGGCCTTCTGAGATTTCACATGCGGCCCCCAGTTTCTTTCTGATATTTTGTCACATTTCTTTGTTATAACTTAACACTTGTTTCAAATGCCTGCTGACACATTTTTACAGACAGGTGTCTCTTTCTTTGATTGAATGTATTATTTTAAAGTATTCCCCAAGGTACAAAGTTAATAACTCTTTCACTTTGCCATTACTATTTTCCATGAATGGAGCTGGGACAATAATTCATTCTGCTGCGTGGTATGGTTGGTGTAATGCTAAATTCTACCATTGAAACATTCAACATTTTAGAGTCTCAATTAGGAATTGTCACGACTGGGTATAGCATACCTACTATCGTTGGCACTACTCTAAGGAAGATACGGAATCTAATGTGCCCCTGGTGTTCACCAGGGACCCCTGCAAGGAGGTATGGACTCAGCTGCAGGAAACACGCAGGTCGCGGTCCTTCCACGAGTCAGATAGCGAAGCATGAGATGAATTGTCAGACAAGCTGGTTCGGCAACGGTGCGGGCAAGGCAGGTACACAAGGAGAATCCGAATGGAAGGTGAGTCAAGCTGGGTCGGTGACGTTCTGGCAGCGCGGTACAAAGGAAGATCTAAAGGGGTAGTCAAAGGCAATCCGGGTCACGAGGGTCACAGGCAGACAGACAATAATTAGGAGACAGGCAATTAATCAGGAGACAGGCAAATAACTGGGACACTGAGGGGAACGCTGGAGACAGGAATGGACCTGAAACTCTGGCACTGAAGATGGGGCCAGGAGGGGTAAATACTGATTAGGGCCAATGAGGGATCAGCATCGCAGCACTGTCATAAATCAGCGCCATGGCGCTTCCGAGGGTAGCATCCTGTTGCCTAGCAACGAGAACGCTCAGAGGTCTGTAGCCGGGCGGTCGAGCGGGGCGGAAATGATGCGTATGGTTGCCTACCAACCAGACGCACTAGAGTGGAGGTGCAGGCGGCCGTCCTGGGAGTAGTGGGCGGCGCCTGACAGTATGCCCTCCTCCTCCTCCCCTCGATTGGAGAAATCTCTTGAATAGCAGAGGAGCATGAAGGTCTGGTTTGTCCACCCAAGATCTCTCTTCTGGACCAAATCCCTTCCAATGAACAGGGAACTGTTGTCGATGATAGCGGATACGGGAATCCAGGATTCGGCTGATCACAAACTCTGTTCCAGAGGAGGTTTGAACTGGAGGAGGTCGAGATGGAGGTACAAAGAACTTGTTAAGCACCAATGATCGAAGTAAGGACACATGAAAGGTATTATGACATCGTAATGAAGCAGGTAGTTTTAGCTTGACACAGACAGGGTTGATAATCTGTGAGATGTGTAGGGACCGATGAAACGTGGAGCCATTTTCAAAGATGGTACCTTTAGCTTTAAGTCTTTAGCGGAAAGCCATACTTGTTCCCCTACTTTCAGTAGAGGAGTAGGTATTCGGTGACGGTCCGCAAAAGTTTTGTGGTGCTGTGTAGCCTTCTGCAGAGCCGCCTTGGTTTTGGCCCAAATGAGGGAGAATTCTCGATAGAGAGAGTCCACTGCTGGAACTAAGGAGGAAGAAATCGGAAAAGGATCTGGGATAACAGGATGCGCCCCGGTCACAATAAAGAATGGAGAAAACCCAGTGGATTCATGGACGTGATGATTGTGCGGAAACTCTGCCCAGGGAAGAAATTGTGACCATCTGCTTTGATTGTCGGCTGTAAAGCAACAAAGAAAAGTCTCCAAATCTTGGTTGATCCATTTGGTCTGACCATTGGTCTGGGGGTGATACCCCGACGAGAATTTTAATTCCGTACCCAGTTTCTTACAGAAGGCCCTCCAGAAATGGGAGATGAATTGGACCCCTGGCTATACTTTTCCAGGGCGCATTAGGCGTGGGCAGGGGGCGAAGCAATCCAGAAGGGACCTTCCTGGAAGTCTTGTGTTGGGCACAAGTGCACAGGCTGCAATAAAATCATGTATATCAGTACGTATAGTGGTCCACCAAAATCGACGACAGAGAAGGAATGTGGTCTTCTTTATCCCAGCATGACCCATGATGCGGGAGGAATGAGCCCATCGCAATATCTTGAGTCGTAAGTGTGGTTCCACAAACGATCACCCTGTAGGAGGAGCAGATGTCTCAGTATTGGTAAACACCACAACATTAGAGGGGTCGATGATGCATTGGGGAATCAATGGATTCAGACAGTCCATATCATCAAAGGTGTCTGCCTGCCCATTTTTAGCACCTGGACAGAATGTAAGGGTCATATTGAAGTAAGCAAAGATTGACGCCCAGCGGGCCTGTCTAGGATTCAGACAGCGGGCTTCATGAATGAATGTCAAATTCCGATGGTCCGTGAATATGGTAACAGGGTATAAGGCGTCTTCCAGTAAGTGTCTCCACTCTTCAAGAGCTGCTTTAATAGCGAGGAGTTCTTTGTCTCCAATTCCATAGTTGATCTCATTAGGGAAGAATCGTCTGGAGAAGAACCCGCATGGTGAATGGGTACCTGATGGTGTCTTTTGGAATAACACGGCTCAAATGCCTACTGAAGAGGCGTCGACTTCTACAAGAAAGGCCGCTGCTGGTCCATCTGGGAGAGAACAGAAGCCTAGGAAAAAGCTTTCTTTAGGGTAGCAAAGGCAGAAATAGCTTCTGGAGACCAGATGTCACGGCTCTGAGGGTGTTTTGCAGATCCCTTGCCTCTACTATAGAGGATGGTGGAGGCAGAACACAATAATATTCTTAGGATAAGTTCACGGCTTACAAGCATCAATAATAACACAGGAGAAAGTAGTAGTGCTGCAACGTATTATATTGAATGTTGATACAACAGGAATGGAAGGAATTAGATATATATATTGGCAAAAATGAATACACAGCAATTCGTTGCAATGGAGACATTAATCACATATGCTACTTCATAGTCGGTAACCCTTGGCAACAGCATGAGCTGAGATGATATACAGTTCAACGCAGTGATGATAAACAAGAACACTAGGATCCAATAGAGAACCACACAGCAGATGAATGTGAATCACTGGTACAGCTTACAGTCCAAACAGAGTAGTATATAGAACTTAGCTGATCCGAGAGTAGTGATGACTCAACATAGCAGGTGGTACTGGAAACACTGTGATTCTTATTAGGTAGAACAGCAAGCGTTAAACATCACCCAAGGACTTAGATGAACACTGACATGTGCAGTAGAATGTTGCCTAGAAGTAGCAGAGACGTGAGTAGTATCTGAACCATGTGTAGAACTACAGGTAGCAGGATTTGTTGTAACTGCAATGGTAAGTTCGTTGTAGTAAGAAGCAAATGAACAGAGACACGTAACTTGAGCCCAAGTACTAGCCACCGGCACAACAAGTAGTTCACAATAACAGTCCAGTAAACATGTAACAGCAGAGTAAGGATAGCCCTTGTCAGACGTGGAACTACAGGTGACAAGTAACTTGATAGTAGCTCTTACAGCTAGATGCAGCGATCTTAGCCAGCCAGACGTAAAGGTGAACCAATAGATAATGCACAGGTTTAGCAACAACTCACGATGCTCGTTCAGCGTGCAGATGAATAGCGGAGAAGAGTTCCAGCTTGCAGGTGAAGAGCAGTGAGGAGTTTGCAGCTTGCAGGTGAACATCAGTAAGGAGTTCAGTCCAATGAGCAGGTAACGGACACACGGAAGGAGAGGTATACAGCCAGATCCAAATGCAACCAGAGTAACACAAAGAACAGGCAATGAGCCCATAATCTTTGGAGGTTAATATAGTGCTCCAGGACCAATGAGATTCAGGAGGAGGTCCAGATCACAGTAGCCAGGAACACCTGTAAAAGTAATGTCTCTGAGGCAGAAGCAAGCAGAATCATGGTTCTTAAAGGGAAAGTCACAGCGCTGGCACCTAACTATGGGACCGACGTGTGACACCAGATCTTAGGATTGGCAGATCTCTTAGTTAATGCTGTGATTGGGGCGATAATGGAGGAAAAATCTTGGATGAACTGCCGATAATAATTAGCAAAACCGATGAATCTCTGAATTTCTTTAAGGCCCTGTGGTTGAGGCCAGTCCAAGTTGGCCGACACCTTGGTGGGATCCATCTGTAGACCTGAACCAGATACAATAAAACCAAGGAAGGACACTTGAAGAACTTCGAAGATACAATTTTCCAGGTTACAATAGAGATGGTATTTGCACAGTCTTCGTAAGACCTCCCTCACTTGTTCTTGATGAGAACTCAGGTCTTTAGAGAACACTAGAATGTCGTCCAGATACACAACTACGGAGGTGTACAGCAGATCTTGAAAGATGTCATTGACAAAAGTCTGAAAGATAGCTGGGGCATTGCAAAGGCCGAAGGGCATTACCAGGTATTCGAAATGGCCATCCCTGGTATTGAAGGCTGTTTTCCACTTGTCGCCCTTTTTTATGCGAATGAGGTTGTAGGCCCTTTGAAGGTCCAAATTTGGTAAAAATTTGAGCCCCATTGATCCTGTCAAAGAGATCGGAGATAAGGGGTAAAGGGTACCGTTTTATGACTGTAATACGATTCAGGGGCCGATAGCTAATACACGGGCGGAGGAATCCGTCTTTTTTCTTGACAAAGAAGAATCCGGCCCCAGCCGGAGAGGTAGATTTGCAAATGAACCCTCTTTTCAGATTTTCAGAGATGTATTGCGACATCGCCAAGGTCTCCGGGCGAGATAGAGGATAAGATCGCCCCTTGGGTATAGGTTGGTCGGGAAGCAGAGTAATGGAGCAGTCCCAGGGACGGTGGGGGGGGGTAAGATTTCGGCTTCAGTCTTGCTAAACATGTCTTGAAACTCGGTGTATGCTGTCGGAAGGACAGATTCCGTAACGGTGGAATGAGCAATAACTTGAGAACTGGGAGGCTGAACACTGGATAGACATCAGTGATGACATTCCGTACCCCAACGGGTAACCTGAGCACGTTCCCAATCCATTTGCGGAGAATGCCTTCGTAACCAAGGTAGCCACAGGATAAGGGGGTTAATGGATTTAGGCAACACCAAGAACTGAATCATCACAGTGTGAAGGGCTCCTACCATCATGACGGAGGAGATGGAACTGCTGAGGACACGTTTACCGTCCACTGCAGTTAATGATAATGGTTGAGGCAAAGCAAGTATCGGAATTTGGAGCTCAGAAACGAGAGTGGCAGATATGAAGTTCCCAGAGGATTCGGAATCCACAAAGGCCGTAGTGGAGAAGGGAACTTTAGGGGTGCTCAGGGTGACAGCCATAAGAAGTTCTGGAGTATGTTTAGAATAGGGAGCAACAGTGGATTCTCCTAAACCGGCCTCCATGCTACTGTTTAGGAGGATGGGTTTCCCGGGGCAGACTTTGAGAAGGTGTCCGGAATCCCCATAGTAAAGACAGAGACGCTGCTTGAAGCGCCTCTCCCTTTCTTCCGGAGATAACTGAGAACGTCCAACCTGCATGGGTTCATCCATGGGCAGCACCGGGTTTTGGAATTGTGGAGCTAGGTGCAATTCGCTTGGTGACAAGATGTTCTTGTGTGCATTCTTGATAACGTAGGTTTACTTTGATACACAGGGCAATAAGGGTATCAAGGTCAGAAGGAAGATCTCGGGAAACTAATTCATCCTTGATGCGATCAACTAGCCCTTGCCAGAACATTGCCACTAGTGCCTCATTGTTCCACTTTAGTTCAGATGCCAAGGTCCGGAACTAGATGGCATATTGCCCCACAGATAAGTTGTCTTGATGAAGACTTAGCAGACTGGTGGCCGCAGAGGCTACTCTCCCAGGATCATCAAAGACTCTCCTGAAGGCTTCGATAAAGGAGGTGGTGTTACTCAGAAGAGGATCCCCTCTTTCCCACAGGGACGAGGCCCAGGCCAGTGCTTGACCACTCAGGAGGGAGATGATGAATGCCACTTTAGTGCGTTCTTAAAGGAAGGCTCCTGGGTTACACTCGAACTGAATGGAGCACTGGTTTAAGAAACCCCTACATTTCTTGGGATCTCCGTCGTACTTCTCGGGCGCTGGAATACGCAGGCCGGAGGCCGCTTTGGATACTGTAACCACGCTAGAGGACGCCACCGTGGAGGAGGTTATGGCTGGGGTAGAAGGCAGAGAGCCCTGTAAAGCATTGAAACGGGTAGCGATACCTTGGACACATTGTAGGAGATGTGCTTGGGCTGCTTCTTGCTGTTCTACATGCTGAGCCAAGTGAAGGAGTAACTCCCAGGCTGGGGGTTCATCCGATTCCTCTGTAGTCATCGCCAGAGTTTACTGTCACGACTGGGTATAGCGTACCTGCTATCATTGGCACTACTCGAAGGAAGGTGTGGAATCTAACGTGTCCCTGGTGTTCACCAGGGACCCCCACAAGGAGGTATGGACTCAGCTGCAGGAAACATGCAGGTCGCGGTCCTTCCACGAGTCAGATAGTGAAGCACAAGAAGAATTGTCAGACAAGCTGGTACACAAGGAGAATCCGAATGGAAGGGGAGTTAAGCTTGGTCGGTGGCGTTCTGGCAGCGTGGTACAAAGGAAGATCCAAAGGGGTAGTCAAAGGCAATCTGGGTCACGAGGGTCACAGGCAATAATCAGGAGACAGGCAAATAACTGGGACACTGAGGGGAACGCTGGAGACAGGAATGGACCTGAAACTCTGGCACTGAAGATGGGGCCAGGAGGGGTTTAAATACTGATTGGGGCAAATGAGGGGTCAGCGTCGCAGCACTGTCATAATATAGCGACATGGCGCTTCCGACGGTAGCGTCCCGTTGCCTAGCAACGGGAACGCTCAGAGGTCTGTAGCCGGGTGGCCGAGCGGGGCGGAAATGACGCATCTGGTTGAACCAGACGCGCTAGAGTGGAGGTGCAGGCGGCCGTCCTGGGAGTTGCGGGCAGCGCCTGACAGGAATGAGTCAAATATTTCACAGATTTGAAAATTTTGCTAATTTTTATATTTAGCCTCATTTCCAACAGCGTGTGTTCTAGGTGCTCTCCACACTTGTACCTACTGCTCAGGGCTTCTCCAGGTTAAACCATTCTTTCTTGTATCTCTGTTATCTGTGAAATATAGGAAGAGGCCCTTGCACATGCAAGTTTGAAAACCGATTTAGTTAATTTAGTTAGAGACAAGGTAATATGCACAGTTGTATAATGAGCAGCAGCCCATCTCTCAACAAAGTTAACTCTTTATGGTACTCCCCCAGCACATACTAAATAATAGAAAGTGGCTCACATGTTACCACAAGGGCTGATACTCCACACCTTTGACAAAATCCCCTTCCCTCTCAACCTCTGTACTGTCCTCCTCAGCAGCTCTTCCCATCAGGTCAGTCTACATACAACCTCTAAATGGACATGCGGTGTCACACAATCCAAAATTGTTTGGGTTTTACCATTACAGTTCCTAGCCTCGCACACTTACTTATTGGGTGGATTGCCAATTTTAGGCTTGGCGCACTATAGGTCCCAGCATTCCCATACATGTATTTAATATTTTTGCAGTTCTACATAGCTCTTGCAAGTCTCCCATTTATAGTTTTTGTTTATCTCTCGACTGCAATTCTCGCACTGCCCCTAGTGTAATGCTCGGATCAGCATCTCTACGCGACTACTAGGCAAAGTCAAGGATTTCTTGGTGGGTTCGATCTTGGACTACATTCGGACTCTAACGGTAATCGAATGCTACGGAACACAAGGGTCATACAACAGCAGCCCCCTTCATTATCTTTAACCTCCCTGTTCCTATTCCTACATCTACTATGGGATTGGGAAATCCTCCGGTCCCAGCAGTTACAGTCCATCTCAACCACTAAACTTTTCTTAGCCAAATAAGCATTACCTACAAATACATCAAGAATTGCATGTCATGTCTATAGATTACTGGTGAACATGATCATACAATATAAACATGTGTTTGTTAAAACTGTTTTGGTTAAATATTTTGCTGATCTCCTTCTATATATTGGCGATGATTAATTGGTACAATTTTAGAATTATTTTAATGCAAATTACTTTCTATTGAGCCATACTCACAATGCATTTTAAAGCTATTTAGCATACTGTAGTTATTGTATTGTATAGTATGCCATCTGTTCATACAATTCAATGTTAGTGAGTCACCACCCGCTGCGTGAGGCATTTTTTTACAGAAACTATCCTTTCCCAAGGTGCCATTTCAGTGAAAAAAAGTTTTGACCATGTGTAAAACCTCTGTGTTTAGAATGATTATTTCGGAGTTGAAAAGTCAAAAACCACAAGTTTAAGAAAACATATGAGAGACAAAACAAAATTGGGATAAAAATAAAGCTGTGAAAGGAAGTTTACAAATTGATGGCTAATAAGTCCATGGAATTTACCTCCCAACATTTTCTGAACAGCTTAACATTACAGAAAATGTCACAGCCATATATATTTATTGAGCTTTTTTTAATTTAGTTTTGTATTTTTTTGAGCCTGCCATATGGGAAAGTGAGAACCAGCCATTAGAGAGGGCATCTTCAGCCCCCGTCTATGGGAATCTATTATTGTGTAAACCAGAGGCGTAAGTAGACATTTGTGCGTCCCCATGTACGTGCCCAATGGTATAAAGCTCACATATACCCATGAAGCTTTGTCAGAAAATGCGTGACCCCCTCAGCTGTGAGCTCCTTAACAGCTGCACCTCCTGAACATGTGGTAGTTACACCGTTGGTGCAAACTTTAGTGGATTGGTTTTCACATGTAAAAGAAATGCAGGTTATGTAGAAATACATTGATATGTCTATAATACATAGCAATCCATATTACAGGGGAAAACAAATACTGTTTTAAAATGATTTTATTAAAGTAATGGACCCTTCCCCTGGGATACATGAGATTTGTCTTATGTGAGCTAGTTACACATATCTGGATGAATAGAGCTAATGTTCTCTTTTTAGATTCCTATTTAAATTAGGAGATCGTATTTATTTACCCATTCCTTCTCCTTTCTTTTGTTGCTTTGCCTCTTTTGGGTCTGCGTCTGCTACCCAGTTATAAATTCTTTTTATTATTGACTTGATTATTAGTTTGCAATTAAACCAATAAATCATCTTTGTCAGAAAGATAAGATTTACTATTATTTACTATTATTGTCAAGTGTTAGTGGAACAAAGTGTTTCTAAATACTTTTAGCGATTATATTTTTACGTATTAAGGGCCTTTCATGTATCGGTATAAAGAGAAGATACATTTCTGGTTTCAAACAGAACTATTTAGAGAAATAAAAGATTTATTTAAAAAAAAATAATGGTTGTTTCATTCAGGACTCCACTTGTGAGCATGGTGTAGTTAACAGTGAGAGTGTAACATTTTTTTCTCTTTACATTTCTAAAAAGGAGCCAATTAAAATAAAGTTTCTCTGTACCTATAACTTTTACTATTATTTACTCTCCAACAAAAAAAACACACAAAAATAAAACACAATATTCAGGCTAGTAATCATCTTTCAATAAAAATAAATATGGATGATTATATCTCCAGAAGCAGTAAGTCAACAAGAAAGTAGTGCCACTTTTCCCATAATAATACTGTAGGAACATAAACACACACAGAATAGTGCTGTCCTAATATCAATATCCCATATGGCAGAAATTTCCACTTAACGCAGCAATCCCACATAGACGTTTTATTTTTTCTTTTTTTAAATAGCAAGTTAAGTACAAATCATTATCTCCATTTCAAAATATCTGTTTGGAAAACAAAAATAGCAGTCAGAAACACATACAGTCAGTCTGCTACACAGGCACAGTTTCAGAGCTCTCGGCATGATACACAATGAGATGATTTTTCTGTTGTCAGAATAGCAAACTGCAGAAACTGCTGGCTGATCGGGCAGAAAATTATCCCAAGTAGCCTCCTAAAATGTACTTATACAACCATTTTGATCGCAATATTGACCATTATCCCTACCCTGGTACTGAGGTATATAACCCTTCTTTTTTACATGGATAATTATCTAATTATATTTTAGCTATATATCTCTGTGTTTGTCTGCATAATTTTATTATTAAAATAAGTGTTTGAAACCAATCCCTTTTAAGTAGCATATTTCTGCATGTAAAATGTTGATATAAACACAGCATTATCCTAGTGTGTGTGTGTGTGTGTGTGTGTGTGTGTGTGTGTGTGTGTGTGTGTGTGTGTGTGTGTGTGTGTGTGTGTATATATTGATATGTAAGGTGTCACAGTACTCCATAGTGGCTAACAGTGGGGAAAACAGGGCACACATAAAATAGGGACATATTAGGTAGCCAAAATGAATGCAGATGGGAATCTAGGGCACAACTGTGACATAAGGAATGAGTGTAACTTAGAGAGTAGATTGGAAAGCTTTGAGCGTGTACCAATGTGATAGTATAGGTGGTAGCAGGTCAAGCTCCAATAAAGAAGTGGGTTTTCAGAGAGTGTTTAAAGATTTGAAATGATGTGGCAACAGCTGGTGTTATCAAGGAGGCAGTGAAGATCACTAAAGGTGGTGGCAACTGCAATGACTCTCCAGATCCAGCAGCTGAATTGAGATGATATTCCAGTAGATCTTTGAAATAAACCTGTGCTTGTTATGTTGACTCTCCTTGGTACTTACTTGTAATTTTCCAGTCCTACACAATTTTTTAACTGTTTTCTATTTGTGAGAAAATTAGTATGTAAAAGGTAGAGCACGTAGCTGACCTAAAGGGCCGCCATCTCTAACTGCTGTCTGCATGCCAGATATAGTATATGTGTCTGTCTGCTATAATTATATTGATATAAGTGCAAATATAGAGGGAGATCTCCTAGAGCAGGCCTGTCCAACCTGCGGCCCTCCAGATGTTGTGAAACTACAAGTCCCAGCATGCCCTTCCAGCTATCAACAGGTTGTCTACTGGCAAAGCATGCTGGGGCTTGTAGTTTCACAATTCTCCCAGGAGCACTTACATATGGCAAACCGTGTCACCCCAGTAAACACCGGGCTGCAGGGGTATAATCACTTCAGGCCCCTGCCACTTGGGTGTACTGAAGTAGGCAGGGCTTGATAGCATGAATGCCCCACATACTTTTCACTGTTAACCACATTATGAAGCCACACCCACATTGTATTTTCCTACCTTGCCTACAGATCTCCAAGAAGCATAGTAGAAACAGTAGGCAAGTATGGTATAACTGTATAAAAGGATGGAATTTCTGTGGCACAACTGGTATATTATGTGTCAGGTATGGACTGATATGTGTATGGGCGTATGTCTGGTACAATATGTGAGGACACAGTTTGGTACAATAATATGTGCACACATGACTTTTTTTGGGTTTGTTACATTGTGAGAGGCACAGAATGGTACACACAATCTGGGAAGACATGACTGCTGTATTATTTGTGGAGTTGCATGGCTGACATATTGTGTGTGGAGCTATCTGATATAGTATAATGTGTCTGCCATGTGTTGGAATATTCATGTGAGCAATATCTGTACTAAATTATGTATTTAACACAATACATTATATGGACAAAAATATTTGGCCACAACTGTTAATTATTGAATTGAGGTGTTTAAATCGGACCCATTGTCAGGGATGTCTAAAATCAAGCACCTAGTCATGCAGTCTCAATTTGCAAACATTTGCAAAATAGGTCGTTCTGAAGAGCTCAGTGACTTCAAGTCTAGTACTGTGATAGGATGCCACCTTTGCAATAAGACGGTTCATAAAATTTCATCCTTGCTGGATATTTCATGCTCAACTGTAAGAGATATTATTAGAAAGTGGTAGCGTTTAGGAACAATAGCAATTCAACCACGAAGCGGAAGACACGTAAAATCACAGAGTGATGGGCAACAACTGCTTTGGCGAATGGGTTTCCATGGCCGAGCAGCTGTATGCAGCCTCACATCACCAAGACCAATGCCAAGCATCAATTGGAGTGGTATAAAGCACACTGACACTGGACTGTGGAGCAGTGGAAACGAGTTCTGTGGAGTGACAAATCACGCTTCTCTGTTTGGCAGTCAGATGGGCGAGTCTGGATTTGGCGGATGCTGGGAGAGCATTACCTGCCTGCCTGCATTATGTCAACTGTGAAGTTTGGTGGATGAAGGATAATATGGGGCTGTTTTTCAGGGTTTGGGCTTGGCCCCTTACCTCCAGTGAAGGGCAATCTTAATGCTTCAGCATACCGAGTAATTTTGTACAATACTATACTTCCAAAATTGTGGCAAGAGCTTGGGTAAGGCCCTTTTCTATTCCAACATGACTGTGCCCCAATGCACAAAGCAAGGACTGCAAAGCCATGGTTTGATGAGATCGGTGTGAAAGAACTTCACTGGACCACACAGAGCCCTGATCTCAACCCTACTGAACACCTTTGGGATGAACTGCAAATGAGATTGCGAGCCAGGCCTTCTCATACAGCATCAGTGCCTGACCTCATAAATGCTCTACAGAATGAATGGCCACAAATGCTCACAGAAACACTCCAACAACATCTTGTGGAAAGTCTTCCAAGAAGAGTGGAAGCTGTTATCGCTGGAAAAGGGGGACCAACTCCATATTAAAGTATATGTATTTGAATATAATGTCATTACAGTTCCTGTTGGTGTAATGGTCAAGCGTCCAAATACTTTTGTCCATATAGTGTATGTAGGTGTATATGTTTATAAAATATGTGAGGATGCATACCTTGTATATCTGGTGTAAGGCCGCAGGATGGTAAATAGCCTATGGCTGGTATAGTATAAGGTCGGGTCAGATTGGTCATAGGCTTTATCGGGAGTTTTCCCAGTAGGTCAGCAGCCCCATTATATCATCGGGCTGCCTAAACTTTTTATATTCATATTTTTTTGCCCTTTTAAAAACAACAAAAACCTTCAAATGGGGAGCTGTCGGTTTCCAGGCCCTAGTCTAGGGAGCAGTCTACCTCCTATATTATTCAAGAATAGGCAAGAGTTGTGGGGGGTTAATATATTGTGGAGGTGTTATTAATGTTGTGTGGTTGGTATTAGTTTTATGTGGGGACCAAATGGGTGGGGCTCATTGTAGGGAAAGCCTATTTAATAACGGTGAATGTAATTGATTTGATGTTGGGAAAGGTTGAGGAGAAATAGGTCTATTTATTAAATGTTTTTGAAAACAACCAAAGTGACCATCTAAATATTAAATTGTGATGTCAACTGAAGACAACTTTAATTTTCCAAAATTTATTTTGATATAGTAGTAATTTATAGTAACCAACAATTTAAATTTACAAACAGTATTACTTGATGTCTGAAGTGCCTTACTGAGTTTTTGTGTACTTAAATTTAACATGACCATGCCTAGAATAACATGAAGTAAATTTAATGTTTGGTCTGAACATGGTGTTCCCATTAAATATAATATAAACCAGAATTTCCTTAAGAAGAAAGTAGTTTGTGTGAAGGGTAGAACATTTTACATCACAAAACAGATACCAGTGCTTTATGTTGGTATTCAAAGTGGAAAGACCAAAGATGGCATTGATTACCACATCTGGTTTCTTTATGGGAAGTCTTGACTATTAGGAATGTATATAAAGCGCAGTATTATTAGGAGAGAGCATGTTATCACCAGATAATCTTCTCCATGCTAGTACTTAATAATAGAAAGTAGTAAAAGAAATATTATGATATACAGGAGGAGATTGCTGCAAATTTTAACAAGTATGCTCCTTTTACACTATACAGTACATGGATACCAGGACGTGTTGCTAACTTGCACAAAATTAAGCCCAGTTACCTTTCTTTTACAAGCCATTTTTCTGGTAATCCTCAGCTGATTCAATGACAAATGTAAACTCAACCTACCAACTCATATCAATTGCAATCACAAGCAATAAACCATACTGGATTTTCTTATTTATTGTAAAACACACTGATGATGAAGGTTACTTCTGATTGTCTTATTGTGGATTCACCTCTGAAGCTCATAGTTGTTTTTCATTGCTTATGCCTATATTATATGACTTTGTTGAAGTATTTTAGAATGACAAGAGAGTCCATAAGCCAAACACACTTAAAATCATGTGTGTGTGTCATTTCATGAACTTACCCATTCGGGGGTTAAGTCACCTGCATACCCAGCCAATAAGATTCACAGGAAGGGTCACAAGCTTCCCTATATATATTTCCTCCCCAGTGGATGCTGAGTCTACTGTTTTTCCTGCACCTAATACCTCCCTCCCACCCTGCTATTGTCATGACTGTCTTTCATTAATGTTTGCACTAACTTTAACTTCCCTCACACAGAGGAGGCACAGTAGGCAGGAGAGCACAGAATGGAGGTTACACAGATACAAAGCTTAATTTTTTTGTGGTGCTGGAAGGCATTAAGCCACATAAACTGACTAGAAACATACACCACATCGGATAGAGCTGACAACAGTCCTTTTCATGGAAGGTTTAATAAGGTTTTTTGCGCCACAGAGGCAAATTAAACAGCACCTAAAGCAACACATAATAGTCACGACAGGAGCGGATTGGTGATTTGCCTTACCGGGATTGGGCACCGGCTGGAGTTGGGGTGGTTGCAGTCAATGTTGTGCATGGGCAGGGGGGTTCTTGCGTTGGCGCAGCAGACGCATTAGGAATCCACTGTCAGTTCAGTTGCCAGAGGGCGGTCCCATCCCATCACAACAGAGCAACAGGCAGCCAATCGCAAGGCTGCCTGTTGCTGCGTGGGGTGAGGGATGTGGAGGCTCTCACATGACACTTTAACGTCAGGTCACTGACTGTATTAAGTTCAGAAGTTCAACCCAGATGGAGATGATCAGGCAATAACACAGGAGACAGGTATGAACAACTGACAATTTTTTTCCTTTACATTCTTCACCATTTCTCAAACTGCTTGTAGATAGGCTATATATTTGCAGATTGCAAAATCCTAGTGTTAACACATCTATCTTTAGACTGGACACTACCTGCTCTACAGTCGTTCACAGTCCCGTGGCCTCACACTAAACTAACACTTGCTGTTTAGCAGCTTATTATAAACAGTAATTTGTCACAATCAACAAGGTAGGTGATTCAAATATATTGAAATGTATCAATTATGTGTATCTACTTAAGTAAAAGTCAAACTTGTGCTCTTGACCTATTGTGGTCATTGGACTTGTTTGACTCACTCTCAACTATCTAAAATTCAAAATAGTAATATTCAATACCCTAATACTAAGCACCTTGAATGTTGTTTTGCCAATCTTACAAACAGAAAGGATACACAAAACATTTGTTTGGCCCTAATTGTTAGTCCTATTTTTTTTTTTTTTATTAGCCTCATTTTTTTCTTGTCTTCTATATATGTTGTATTAAAATAAGTTAGATGGCAAAGAAAGCATACACAATAAATTAGTTATTAAATTGTATCGGATGCCACTACACAGTAATAGTTAATGAAACAATAACAGTAAGTGATATTTGGGAATAGGTGATCGGTATGCAGGGTCTGATCAACCAAAAGGCTGGTCAGGCTGCAGCTTGGGGTGCTGAGTTCTGGGGGGGCACAGTGCCTCAAGTTTATTTTTTTGGTACACCCCATACCCCTGTTTTAAACGGGGCAACCCCCACAGCTACTATCGCAGACAGGCAACCTGACAACAAATCCTAATGCTGCTTGCTGTCTGTTAGTGCAGTAGCGGTTCTCAGTCTGGTTTTGTGAGATTACCACTTCTCACCAGACTAGTTTGAGAACTGTCCATACTGAGAGGCAGCTAACAGCAGTCGGATTTGCTGCCAGGCTGCTCGTCCCCAAGGAAGAAGATTTCTGAAGAACAGAGGGGAGCAGGGCCTGAAAATTTCTGCAGGAGAGGAAAGAAAGTGGCATGCTCTTGGCGGAGAAATGGGTTGATGAAATGGCTGGTGTGGGGCATGATCTATGTATTGTGTGGCGTTCATGTGGATGCTCTCTAAAGAGCCCAATCATACAGGATTTGTTGACATTTTGCATTAATTTCCATTTTTTTTCACATTTTCAAACAGGACCCTAACTTTCCAGAAGACAACTAGACAACAACAAAGCCAGCCCACAAGATCAGTCAAGAAAGAACTCAAAATGAAACAATAGGATATAGTTTATACCATTCAAAAAGACAAAAAAACCTGAAGAGTGCATTTTCTAAATGCACTCACCTGTACTAGGTGTTTAGTTTGCATGTAGAAATATCACAATACTATTTCAAATGTCTCACAATAGGAGAATAAAAACTCTCAATAGTGTTCTTTGTCTACAGACAAATTCACTTTTATGTGTTTTCTTTACTCACCTTCTAAAGGGGTGAATGACTTTTCTGAAAATAACTGTTTGTTTTACCACTTCATTGATGTATTCCAAGGGCTAGATTTACTAAACTGCGGGTTTCAAAAAGTGGAGATGTTGCCTATAGCAACCAATCAGATTCTAGCTGTCATTCTGTAGAAAGTACTGAATAAATGTAAGCTAGAATCCGATTGGTTGCTATAGGCAACATCCCCACTTTTTCAAACCCGCAGTTTAGTAAATATACCCCCAAATGTCAAATGGTAGTACTAGACAAAATAGGAGATTGACAAATGTTATAAGTGAATATGTAAATGAACTGCCAGATTACACTCACCTATAACATAATTAAAAGGACTTTCTTTGTACTATATAAATCCAAGATGTGTCAAAGCAGGTGCAATGAAATGTAAAATAAACTCAGCTTTTGCTGTGAACTGCACTATACAAGTACAATGTATATGGGCACCTCAAAACATGTAAGTTTGTTTCTGATTTTTATTATAAACAAATCAGTGCAATGAAAGTGAACCTGAACACTGACCTCTTTATATGTCAACAAATGACAAAAATGAAAAGGTACGGTACATACTAGTCAAACATGCATATGCAGGAGTTAGAGACTGTACACAGAGACACCTTTGTGATGAATGCATAACTGATTTCCCTGTTGAGGTATTGTATTACCAATATTATCCAATCATTCTCTGTCAAATTCTTTTCTGTGTGCATCATTCAGCTAAGGTACAGGATGCAGTTCTTATACTGATACTATTTCACTGCCCACTAATTTTGTGGCAATGAGAAGGAATTCTTTCTAACTATGAATTCTGTATCTGCTGAATAAATTAAGAATAGAGCTTATCCACAAGGGACAACCTTTCAGTTTCAGCTTTGTAAATCATGGAAACATCCCACAAACCAGATTCCTTGCAAAGAAAGGAACAGCTTATTTTCAATAAGAATCTCTCCCTCAACAACATATTTGTTTTATTAAAGCTTTGTTTCTAAATATTATGCATAATCATTTTAAAGATGCTTGAATGTTATTAAAAAAAGTAGGACACAGAGGGCCTGATTCATCAAGGAACATAATACAAATGTATTGCGCGTTTTTTTTTTTTTTTTTTAAACGCACGTATATCGGATACATGCATGTTCATATTCAACATGGAGCGGATCTGAAGTTACATCTGTTTATGAATACGGATCTAGGTCTGCTTTGATCTAACATACAAGACACTGCGGGATACATCCAATACATATGTGGAAGTCACAAAAGAACGCACAGATAAAAAAGAGAACAAAAATTATTAAATGATTGTCACCTGTTAATAATATAGGACCTGATTTATTAAGGAAAGTTAAGCAAAAGTAAGGCAAACCCATGTTGCATTGGGAGGGAGAAGCAGTGGCGGATCCAGGGGGGGGGGGGGCGAAACACAATCAGAGCAGCCGGGCAGCACACTGTCCCTGCCTGTCACGGCTGGACGGACCTGCACATACTGTGCAGCCGTCGGCAGCCTAAACTGTTAGAAAGGGGGGGCCTGAATCGCCCCCCCCCTAAATCGCCCCGGGTACAGTAGTTTGCTACATCTGCCCCTGGGGAGAAGTAAATTTAAAAATGTGATGCCAGATTTATATTTGGGGTAGGACATGTCCAAGATCAACTTTAACTTTCAGTGTACAAATAAGCTATCAAGTATTTGTGTGCTACATAAAAAAACAGACAGTATTTTCCTTATGTGCACAATAATAAACTAATTTGCACCCCTTGCATTGCAACATGGTTTTGTCCAGAAAACTTAAGTAAGAATGCTTACTCGATTTTTTGCTTAACTTTCCTTAGTGAATTAGGCCCATAGTCATTAATGACCAAATATAAAAAAAATGAAAAAAAGTAGTTTTGTTAACATAAAATTCTCATAAAATAGATATATTAGAATGTTATTAAAATGATTATCGGTTGATGTTCTCACATATAAACAGTCTTCCTCTTTACCTCCCCCTTTACCAATCTACTAATAATAAATTACACCATACATTGCTTGGCAAATAAAAGGCTTTAAAACAAAACATTGTATGGTGGAGGAGAAAACGATAAGCAGTTCGGCAAGGACCAATGACCCTAATTTCATAGTTAGGGTCATTTACCCTCTCAATATCAATAAATGGATAGCCATTTCACTTGGGTGCACCCTTATCCATAAACATGGGTATCCTTTATTAAAAGCATCCGAGAACCCGCATCCCTTCTGGGCTGACGAAATGCAAGCAACAAGCCCGCCCCTGAGGGTCATACTGAAACCAAAGCCAACTCTTCGACTCTAATGTCTACTGTGCATAAACACAGATTTTTACAGTTACTCCTGATTGCAAACAAATGTTCTAGCATCATAACTGGTAATCGGCACGTATACCAGACCTGTAGCTGGTCCCAGTGATGTGACTGAAAAATCACATACCTTTGCGATTCCAAAAGCTTGAATCGGATGCTGTTGCATGCGCTCGAGCCTGGCATGCCCTTACTGTACTTTGACTACATTCCACCCATGAAATTGTAGGCTGTAGTAAGGGTTCTGTGCACTCGCAGATGAATTATTATTTTCGTAGATTTGAATTGGACATTGTTGTATTCTCTGGCATATGCTTCATTTTTGGGCATGCACTGTGTGATTTTACGCAAGATACAGTATGTATCAGCATTTATGCTCCTTAATGATTCAGACTCCGAATATATATCGGTATGTTACTCACTTTCACAGATAAAGGAAACAAGATACATTATTCTTAAGTGTATAAATAGATATCATGGTGGTATTTCTGAAGTAATTTGTTACTTTGTGCAGCCAGCTATTTCTGGACTCTATGACTAGTGTAAAAACATCAACACAATCCATTGGTTGTTTGAAAACTATTAGTAGTAGGCTACCATTTCTCTTTTGCTCTAATATCAGACAACATTTAGCTTCCATTTTCTGTTTTCTTTTAATTTAACTTTTTATAACACATTAAGAAAGGGAACAGACATTAGACAACTGCTATATTTAGAATTGGCCCAGTGAAGCATCTTGCATGCTGAACGTAGATCCTTAAATATGAGAAGATGCGTAGGAGGTTTTATGTTGATGTAAGTAATGTCTGCTCTTCTTAAGAGTATTTTCCATCACTTCTAACTAAAATAAGGCTTAATTTATGTGACATTTTCAGCAAAATTATTTTTTTATGAAACATAAAACTTAGAATTTTTGTAGTCTTGGAACGACTTTTTTACTGATTTTAATGACATATTTATGTTTGCTTCAAAACTCTCCAGTTTTTTTTGTTTAATGCAGCTCTATACACAGAATTATTTAGGCAGTTTGTATGGTGGACTCAGTGTACAATTATTTGCTTGTGGTCCTTTTGGTACGTAAATACAAGATGGCTTGTCTAAAGTCCGAAAGAAAGGAATCAAACTAGGATCTCAGGCAAGCCTCCTAATACCATTGTTATATAGCTGGTGCCATTAACCATTGAGCTACTGCTTCCTACAGTGATAAGTTCATTTTGTTGAGAAAAGGAAACATTATATATATCTTGTAAGGTTTACCATAGTAAAAATTTGCCCGTCAAGATTCCAAATGTAAAAGTTACAGTAATGTGGGAACTATCACAGGTGAATTCACAGGATTTTCATGAGTACCATTACATCCGTTTTCTCAAATGCCACATTACACATTTGATGTATGCAATATACTTACTTAACGATGAGCGGATTCGGATTATCACCATCCGAGCCAACCCAAACAGTGCGTATCCGAGGGCGATCCGAGCACTGTTCGGGTATTTCCGCCGCTGTGAAAAACTGAAAACGAGGCTATGAGTCCAAATCCCGCCGTCGGATCTCGCGATACTCGGATTCTATAAATTACCCGCTTGCCGCCGCCATCTTCACTCGGGCATTGATCATGGAAGCGGGAGGTTGGGTTTTGTTAGTGGTGCTGTGTCCTGTGCTCTGTCCTGCTGAGTCCAGTGGTGCTTTGTCCTGTGCTCTGTCCTGCTGAGTCCAGTGGTGCTTTGTCCTGTGCTCTGTCCTGCTGAGTCCAGTGGTGCTTTGTCCTGTGCTCTGTCCTGCTGAGTCCAGTGGTGCTTTGTCCTGTGCTCTGTCCTGCTGAGTCCAGTTGTGCTGTGTCCTGTGCTCTGTCCTGCTAAGTCCATTGGTATAAAAAAATTATAAAAAAATTGTAAAAAAAGTATAAAAAAATTAGTACTGCAATATCTAACTACGTTCACTGTTCCTGCAGTAAAAAGGAATTTCTACTGCAATATATAACTACGTTCACTGTTCCTGCAGTATAAAAAAATACTACTGCAATATATAACTACGTTCACTGTTCCTGCAGTATAAAAAAAATACTACTGCAATATCTAACTACGTTCACTGTTCCTGCAGTAAAAAGGAATTTCTACTGCAATATATAACTACGTTCACTGTTCCTGCAGTATAAAAAAATACTACTGCAATATCTAACTACGTTCACTGTTCCTGCAGTAAAAAGGAATTTCTACTGCAATATCTAACTACGTTCACTGTTCCTGCAGTAAAAAGGAATTTCTACTGCAATATATAACTACGTTCACTGTTCCTGCAGTATAAAAAAATACTACTGCAATATCTAACTACGTTCACTGTTCCTGCAGTAAAAAGGAATTTCTACTGCAATATCTAACTATGTTCACTGTTCCTGCAGTAAAAAGGAATTTCTACTGCAATATATAACTACGTTCACTGTTCCTGCAGTATAAAAAAAATACTACTGCAATATCTAACTACGTTCACTGTTCCTGCAGTAAAAAGGAATTTCTACTGCAATATATAACTACGTTCACTGTTCCTGCAGTATAAAAAAATACTACTGCAATATCTAACTACGTTCACTGTTCCTGCAGTAAAAAGGAATTTCTACTGCAATATCTAACTATGTTCACTGTTCCTGCAGTAAAAAGGAATTTCTACTGCAATATATAACTACGTTTACTGTTCCTGCAGTATAAAAAAAATACTACTGCAATATCTAACTACGTTGACTGTTCCTGCAGTAAAAAGGAATTTCTACTGCAATATATAACTACGTTCACTGTTCCTGCAGTATAAAAAAAATACTACTGCAATATCTAACTACGTTCACTGTTCCTGCAGTAAAAAGGAATTTCTACTGCAATATATAACTACGTTCACTGTTCCTGCAGTATAAAAAAATACTACTGCAATATCTAACTACGTTCACTGTTCCTGCAGTAAAAAGGAATTTCTACTGCAATATCTAACTACGTTCACTGTTCCTGCAGTAAAAAGGAATTTCTACTGCAATATATAACTACGTTCACTGTTCCTGCAGTATAAAAAAAATACTACTGCAATATCTAACTACGTTGACTGTTCCTGCAGTAAAAAGGAATTTCTACTGCAATATCTAACTACGTTCACTGTTCCTGCAGTATAAAAAAAAATACTACTGCAATATCTATCTACGTTCACTGTTCCTGCAGTAAAAAGGAATTTCTACTGCAATATTTAACTACGTTAACTGTTCCTGCAGTATAAAAAAATACTACTGCAATATATAACTACGTTCACTGTTCCTGCAGTAAAAAGGATTTTCTACTGCAATATATAATTACGTTCACTGTTCCTGCAGTATAAAAAAAATACTACTGCAATGTCTAACTACGTTCCCTGTTCCTGCAGTAAAAAGGAATTTTTACTGCAATATATAACTACGTTCACTGTTCCTGCAGTATAAAAAAAATACTACTGCAATATATAACTACGTTCACTGTTCCTGCAGTATAAAATATTTAGTACTGCAATACAACATTCACAGTTCCTGCAGTATAAAAAAAATAGTACTGCAATATTTAACTTTGTTCACTGTTCCTGCAGTATAAAGGAATTTGTACTGCAATATTTAATTACGTTCACTGTTCCTGCAGTATAAAAAAATTAGTACTGCAATACAACGTGTGCTGCATATAATGGAGTACAAAAATTTGGAGGATAAAGTAGGGAAAGATCAAGAATCATTTCCTCCTAATGCTGAAGCTGCTGACACTAGTCATGACATAGACGATGAAATGCCATCAACGTCGTCTGCCAAGGCCGATGCCCAATCTCCTAGTAGAGGGCATGTAAAATCCAAAAAGTCAAAGTTTACTAAAATTAGCAAAAAAAGAAAATTAAAATCATCTGAGGAGAAACGTAAACTTGCCAATATGCCATTTACGACACAGAGTGGCAAGGAACGGCTTAGGCCCTGGCCCGTGTTCATGACTAGTGGTTCAGCTTCACCCAAGGATCTAAGCCCTACTCCCCCCCCCTCTAAAAAATTTAAGAGAGTTAAGCTGTCATCAACAACACAGCAAACAACTCTGCCTTCTAAAGAGATGGCATCACAAATCCCCAAGGCGAGTCCAAGGGTGTTGGTGGTTGCGAAGCCTGACCTTCCCATCACTGTACGGGAAGAGGTGGCTCCTTCCACCATTTGCAGCACGCCCTCTGCATATGCTGGAAGGATCACCCACAGTCCAGTTACAGATTTATCAAATGAAGGTGTCAATGTTGTACATCGGGAGGAGGATATTGATGTAGCTGGCGCTGAGGAGGAACTTGACGAAGAGGATGCTGATGTGGAGGTATTGTGTCCTCGGTACCAAATCCCATCGAGATTCCACTTCACTAGGCAGGCGTTATCCGGGATGTACAGAGAAGTACGAAAAAGTGTCCTCAGTGCTCTGAAAAATGCGGGTGTACCCACTATCCACTTAACCACGGACATGTGGACAAGTGGTTCTGGGCAAACGAAGGACTATATGACTGTGACAGCCCACTGGGTAGAAGAGGATGCTGATGTGGTTATCTTAAATGAGGCACCAAGGGGGGAAACAGTTGTTGTCCATGGGATGAAAAATCCCATCATCATGCCTGGCAGAAGACAAAAAAATCCACCTATTCGGTCTGGAATTATTTCTATCCCAATCCGGACAACAAATGTATGGCCATATGTACATTATGTAAAGCTCAAATAAGCAGGGGTAAGGATCTTGGCCACCTTGGGGCATCCTCCCTTATATGTCACCTGAAGAACCTTCATAATTCAGTGTTTAGTTCAGGAACTGTGGCGAGGACCGTCAGCAGTCCAGGGACACCTAAATCCCTTGGTCCTGTTGTATCCACTCCATCAACACCCTCCTCGTCAATTTCCTCCTCAATCTCTGCTGCTGCTGTTGCTGCTTGTAGTCGGTCATCTTCCCAGAGGGGAAGTCATAAGACCGCTACGTCTTTCACTAAACAGTTGACCGTCCAACAGTCATTTGCCATGAGAACGAAGTACGACAGTAGTCATCCTATGGCAAAGCGGATAACTGCGGCCTTAACAGCTATGTTGGTGTTAGACGTGCGTCCGGTGTCCGCCATCAGTGGAGTGGGATTTAGACAGTTGATGGAGGTATTGTGTCCCCGGTACCAAATCCCATCGAGATTCCACTTCACTAGGCAGGCGTTACCCGGGATGTACAGAGGAGTACGAAAAAGTGTCCTCAGTGCTCTGAAAAATGCGGGTGTACCCACTATCCACTTAACCACGGACATGTGGACAAGTGGTTCTGGGCAAACGAAGGACTATATGACTGTGACAGCCCACTGGGTAGATGCATCGCCTTCCGCAGCAACAGCAGCAGCAGCATCAGTAGCAGCATCTCCAAAACGCCTGCTCGTTCCAAGGCAGGCAACGTTGTGTATCACCGGTTTTAATAAGAGGCACAACGCTGACAACCTCTTAGAGAAACTGAGGGAAATAATCTCGCAGTGGCTTACCCCACTTACACTCTCCTGGGGATTTGTGGTGTCGGACAATGCCAGTAACATTGTGCGGGCATTACATATGGGCAATTTCCAGCACGTGCCATGTTTTGCCCACACAATAAATTTGGTGGTGCAGCATTACCTGAAGAGTGACAGGGGTGTGCAGGATATGCTTGCGGTGGCCCGCAAAATTGCTGGACACTTTCGGCATTCTGCCACTGCCTACCGCAGACTCAAGCAACATCAAAAAAGCCTGAACCTGCCCTGCCATCACCTCAAACAAGAGGTTGTGACGCGCTGGAACTCCACCCTCTATATGCTGCAGAGGATGGAGGAGCAGCAAAAGGCCATTCAAGCCTACACAGCCACCTACGACATAGGCAAAGGAGTGGGGATGTGCCTGAGTCAAGCGCAGTGGAGACCGATTTCCGTGTTGTGCAAGGTTCTCCAGCCGTTTGAACTTGCCACACGAGAAGTCAGTTCCGACACTGCCAGCTTGAGTCAGGTGATTCCCCTGATCAGGCTGTTGCAGGAGCAGCTGGAGAAAGTGAGGGAGGAGCTGGTAAAGCATTGCGATTCCACAAAGCATGTAGCTCATGGATGAAGCCCTTCGTACGCTTTGCCAGGATCCGAGGGTGGTTACTCTTTTAAAGTCAGAGGAATACATTCTGGCCACCGTGCTCGATCCTCGGTTTAAAGCATTTGTTGTGTCTCTGTTTCCGGCGGACACAAGTCTACAGCGGTACAAAGACCTGCTGGTCAGGAGATTGTCCTCTGAAGAGGACCATGACATGCCAACAGCTCCTCCTTCATTTTCTTCCACACCTGTGGCTGCGAGGAAACAGCTGAGATTTCATAAACGACCCGCTGGCGGGGATGCTGATAACATCTGGTCCGGACTGAAGGACCTGCCAACCATTGCAGACATGTCTACTGTCGCTGCATTGGATGCTGTCACCATTGAAAAAATGGTGGAGGATTACTTTGCTGACACCATCCAAGTAGACATGTCAGACAGTCCTTATTTGTACTGGCAGGAAAAAAAGGCCGTTTGGAAGCCCCTGTACAAACTGGCTCTATTTAACCTGAGTTGTCCCCCCTCCAGTGTGTACTCCGAAAGAGTTTTTAGTGCAGCGGGGAACCTGGTCAGTGAGCGGCAAAGGAGGTTGCTTCCGCAAAATGTTGAGAAGATGATGTTCATAAAAATGAATTATCAATTCTTCAATCAAGACCAGCAATGGCCTTCAGAGACTACAGAGGGACCTGTGGTTGTGGAGTCCAGCGGGGACGAATTGATAATGTGTGAGGATGAGGAAGTACACACTGAAGGGGGCGAGGAATCAGAGGATGAGGATGAGGACGACATCTTGCCTCAGTAGAGCCAGTTCACTTTGTACAGGGAGAGATGAATTGCTTTTTGTGTGTGGGGGCCCAAACAAACCAATCATTTCAGCCACAGTAGTTTGGTAGGCCCTGTCGCTGAAATGATTGGTTTGTTAAAGTGCGCATGTCCTATTTCAACAACATCAGGGTGAGTGGCTGGGCCCAAGGACAATCCCATCTTGCACCTCTTTTTTTGCCATTATGTGCTCTTTGGGGCCTAGTTTTTCAAACTGCCATCCTGTCTCCCACTCCTAGATGGGCCACGTGTTTGCGCCGCCCACTTGTGTCGCTTAGCTTAGACATCCAGCTACCTCGGTGCAACCTTTTGGCCTAAAAACAATATTGTGAGGTGTGAGGTGTTCAGAATAGACTGGAAATTACTGGAAATTAATGTTATTGAGGTTAATAATAGTGTAGGAGTGAAAAAAAACAAAAAATATATATTTTAGCACTTTTTATGCTTTTTTTTTTAAAAAAAATCAGAACCAAAACCTTTAGTGGGGTGTTTTGGCAAAACCAATCAGAACCCAAAACCTCAAGCTAATCAGAACCCAAAACTCAAAACACGAAAAGTGGCCGGTGCACACGCCTATACTTACTGTATACAATACATGCATTACTCTGCTGGGTTGAGATAGGTTTATAAAGTGCCAACATATTATGCAGCACTGATCATTCATTAGAGATACCAATGAGGAATCTCCTTTAGAACAGAAAATGACACATCCTGCTTGTGAATCACTGTCCTCTGAATAAATGGGTTGACAGATGCAACAAGGGTCAGGTGATACAGCCAAACTTTTACAATCTATAGAAAAACATCAATACTGACACTTCACAACAGGCCACAGGCTTTAGTTTCAGTCAGGTGCAGGAACAAGTTTCAGAAATACTAGAACAACAGGATAAAATATATGAACTGGTGATAAACACTGGCAGAGGTGTAACTACCAGCATAGCAAAGGATAGGACCCATATAGCTACCAGCACTGCTACTTTGGACCCTGCTCCCCTCTGTGGGTCCACCTCTGAGCAGAGAGATTAACAAGTTCCTTAGAAATCTTGGGGGCTCCATCAAATTTTTGCTAAGTTCTAGTTCATTCCCCTGGACACAGTGACAACAGGCCTGCAATGACTCATATTAACATTTATGCATATGATATTGCATAATTGCAAAACCTCTCCTTATGTATGGCCTATAGGTGTCAGCAGATGTCAGCAGACTGCAGCCAGGGCAGAACAAAACATTGTCAGGCCCCATAGCAAAATTTGTATTGGGGCTGGCGTTCTCGACTCACCTTCTCTGTGCCACTCAAAGGAGGTCTGTCCTTACCTCAGGCACCATAGCAACCCCACCACTGCACCCCTATTGTTACACCCTTGGCCTGCAGCTAAACAGGCAAGACTATTTCTATCACATAACTGTACAATAGTGATGTCATCACTGTGAAACCTGGAAGTAGCATCCAAACAATAATATAAATAAGAGTCAGGAGGCCTGGAATCATTCCTACAACACAAACATATGGTATATAGAGATTCTCTCATGGTATAGCCTACAAAGTGCAGTGTACAATTAATACATACAAATACATTTAAAGGAATGGCTATGCCACCTGGTGTCTATAATTGACAGTGTAGGTTTTTATTCTTTTACTTAATACCCACAAAACCCCAATTAGAAAAATGGTTTTGAAACCAACTGATTAACTAAAGGCCCAACCACTAGGAAACTACCTGAAAACCATAGTTTAAGAAATCACCATATTACACATTGACATCCCCAGCGCCGGTGCTAGGGTCCTTGGCGCCCTAGGCACAGTGTGAAAATCGCCGCCCCTCCCCCTCGCGTGTGTAAATCGCCGCCCCCCACTTCAAAAATCGCCGCCCCCCCTTTAAAAATCGCCGCTGCGCTTCCCTCCCCTCAGCTCCCCTCCCCACCCCATGTCTTTCTTTAACTTACCTGCATGAAGCTGCTCCTCTCTGCTCTGTCTTCTCCCCTCCACTCACAGACACTGACATCATCACAGCCTGTCACTGTCAGTGAGCGGAGGGGAGAAGACAGAGCAGAGAGTAGCAGCTTCATGCAGGTAAGATTCAATAGCCCCTTCCCTCCTCTCCTCCCCGTGGATTTCTGATTTCGAGGCGCCCTGCAGAGCCCGGCGCCCTAGGCAATTGCCTAACCTTGCCTAATGGGAGCGCCGGGCCTGGACATCCCAATCTCTAACATGGTACAAATGAAAACCGTCAGGTGTTTTGAACTACGGTTTGACAAACCCCCAGAAAACCCACTAGAAGAACAGCCAGAAAAATGAAGTGATTGTGAGAGGTGAGATTGCTCAAACTGTATGCTGTTTGAGCTATCTGGCCATTCAGTATATAAGAGGAGGCACCCATTATCTGATGAATTATGGGGGCATTCATTATTAAGGAAATTAAATAAATTTATCAATTATTTATGGAGGCAAATTTCATTTTTCATTATACTATACAATTATAATTGTGCCCTTTAATATAGCGTAACATTTGCCCCATAAGTTTATTAAAAATTATTTCTGCCCCCTTATTAATAAATAATTATTGCCTCATAAATTCTAAGTCAATGTAGACTCCCCTTATGTTCTGAATGAAAAGATAACTCAAACAGCATACAGTACGAGCTATCTAGCCTACCACTAGCAGGTCTTAAAAATCTTTTTTCTGACGTTTTCTCAGGTGATTTTGGCTAAATTGCTGATGCTTTAGGTGTTTTGACAATGCCACACATCGTCGGCGGTTTGATTTTTAGTCTATAGTAAATGTGATCGTTTGGAGCACTATACTACGGTGATGTGTGTTAGTTTAAAACCTAAAATATATATTTTTATTAAATCTAGCCCTTTGTGTAGAGGCTAGGAAGTATATCTTAAAAACATGGATTGAGTCAACCCTCCCAACAATAGCCTTTATTTTTAGAATGTAGAGATAACAATACATAAAGAAAAATATAACAAAAGAAGTTGCCAAAATGCTTGTAAAAAAATAATTGGACCCAAAAATGGATATGCCATACCGACACTTCTCTGACTTCCTTCAGTGTAAATCTATTAATTTCACTTACATTCCCATTATATTTTTCATACCGCCACTTCTAAATTTCCACTGATGCAGACATATACATATGCTTAGTGCAGGCCATCCAACATCTCATCCTTTGTTTTCACTCCGCACACTAATCTGTAACCACATTTTTGATATTTCATATACTATTGCTATAGAATATATTGTTGTGTTGTTTCAGTTCATACACAGATTTAACTATGAACCACATCACAATCTAGGTTGCACTTTGAGCACAAAGTGCAGCCAACTGTAGTGTGAAATATGAGATAAGTGAGCCATTTACAACAAAGCCTAATTGGACCTGGACAATTGTTGTGAGAACCAAATTAAGTGTTGAGCTGTTCCAATTTTTTTGTTATTTTTTCAATTTATGAATATATCCAGTACCCATTATACATGAGAGGCGTCCATTCTGGCTAGATAATGCCATTTGCCTATGACAGAGATTTATATAACACATTCCTCTGGTGCTCTGAACCTCTTTGGCCTCTCTTAATTAGATTACAATGCAAGATATATAAAATATACCTCAAGAATACAACATTTTCCATTGGCTCTCAAAAAAGGTTTATTGGTTAGAATAACATTATCTCACCACCAGGGTTGTCAACTCTTGAAAATATCCTTTGAGGACAATTTTATAAAAATGTAATTTTTAAAAATGACAATTTTATAAAAATGTAATAATGTCACCATTTTATTTATTGAAGCGAATGAAAGGATGTCCAGGAACTGAAAATATAGTGCTCCTACCCCTATTCAGCAATGTCAATGCTAGCTGAAACTTAGTAGTATTAGACTTTGTTATATATTTTATTGATCGCTATTTTTTTTCTTACTGAGAGTTTATTTTTTTACCAATTGTTTGTAAGCTTACAAAGGGTTGGCAATTTTGTGCAGCATGTTTGATGATACTGTACTAAGATAATTCAGGACATCTGAAATTGAATTTTACAAACAATGTTATTTTTTTTTGAACAATATAGAAAACAGTAGTCCTATAAACAATGTTATTATTTGTATATGCAGGGCCATCTTTTCCATTGGGCACGATGGGCAGGTGCCCGGGGGCCCCTCTGGGAATGGGGGCCCCATAGGCAGGGCTCTTAATTAGAATAAATAATCCTGCAAAAAAAACCACAAGGGTCACTGAGCGAGTACAATTAAAAAAAGTGATTTTATAATATATATATATATATATATATATATATATATAATATATATATATATATATATATATATATATATATATATATATATGTATATATATATATATATATATATATATACATACACACACAGGTAGGGGCCCCGGTGCACTGCTTTGCTGGGGGCCCACAATGTTGTTAAGATGGCCCTATATGTATGACCTGGGTGCAGTAAACATGGTCGCAAGACATTAGGGACATCAAATTTAAACATGGTTTTGCATTTATTTAAAAAATATACATACATACCTGTATACATAAACTATGCAAAATAAGTTAATCAAATTATGCAGACCACATAAAACATATGGTGATATAATTTAACAAGACGTTTGCACAATGCTTGGAAAATATCATTTATTTTAAAAATATGACATATAAGTTATATGATAACTAAACTGAAATGAAAACTATTTTATATATAAAAAATGTTTGTGTTAGGTCTAAAATAATGGAAAAAATTGTAATATAGTTATGTTGATAACAGATCAACCATTTCCCTTGTAACATTAATAGTCTATTCATGTTTCCTTGGTTAGACCAACACCATCTGGGGGAAATGATGCATTAAAAATAGTCTATGTTCATATTTTAAGGGAAAGAGCATTTCACTGTTTTTCCTTGGCAATTAAATGCAATCAAAAGAGCATTTGAACCTATTGCCAACAAGACAACCAAATGGCTATTCACTGATCCAGGCATTCTGCTTGCTTCTGTTTTTTTTACCTTTTCCTGTGTGTATGATGTCAGGTAGTGACATTTTGGCCTAAACACTAAGGGATTTATAACAGTCTTGTTGATGAACTTCAAGTTGGGGAAGACGTACAATATTTCATTCCAGTTAGGGAGCCTTTTTCTTTCTTATACTGTATACAAGTTTCTTTTTCCACCTTTTTGTTGGTTTATTTTTATTTTCTCAACTTGCAAAACCCAGCTCTGTAAACATTCTTGTGCTGTGCTGTAATGCACATGGAGATCATTGCTGACTAAAGAACGGGCCGCTTACAAGTATGTGCCTTTGCATACTTTCTGCCCAACGTTCCCCAAGTGTCTCTATCTGTATGAAAGGTGTGCACCAGGCACTTTCAATAGAGGTTAAGTAGTAGCTGAAAACATAATCCCTCTGATATGTATTTGCACTGTTAATGTTTGATCATTTCATTGATCCTGGAAAAGGCTGCTAATCTCTGCAAGTTATATAAAATGTATGTGTCCAATGTGATGTATAAATGGTTCCCAATCTATTAATGTCTATGAGGTTTCCGTGACTGAAGGGGAGTTAACTTAGCTCTTCATAATGAATGAGGTTGAGAGTGCACAGTCTCCTAAGTGTACTCTCTATTGGGCTGGAAAATTCCAGCCTCCTGCAAATAACACCATCCGAAGGGACTGAAAACAAAGACAGCCTCCCACCTTCTTGTGGGTACCAGAGTGGGTGAAAACTAAGTGTTTAAAGTCCCATCACAAATGTGTCACTGGAATTCAGTGTGGAAGTTTGGTAGGCAGTTGTTTGAATAAGGACTGGTTGGATATTATGGTTCCAGCCAGCCTGAGTTGTTAAGTTTGTGTTATTTTGGAAGCCTAAGGTAAGTACATGAATTGTGACATTTAGCCTAGAGCTTAAGGAAAAAGGACTCTGTAATGAATTTGGAGATAAATAGCGATATTGAGCATGACTGCTGTACTACAACGGAGAGGATGGAAGCCATCTTTGAAGTCACTGGCTTAAGGAACAAAATATAAAACAAATAATTTTTGTGGGTCCAAGTTAGATGTACAGCTATGCTACTAAATTGACCTCTGCTTTATAGGTACACCAAGAAACAGAGACAGATGATGAGTTGTTATTGTTCAGAAGGTAACATTTCTGTAGCACCCCTATCCCTAATACCCTGAAAGGGGTGGTGAAATGTTGTCTTTCTTCACTTCAGTGCCTCCACCTTTGTCTTTTACACAGTATGGTGGAATGCAGACTGTAATGGGATCCACCAGGGGTTGGCTCAGGAAGCCCTTTGTATTTGACCACACTAATCCTCTAAATAATAAGAGACCACACACAGTGGATACGGACAATCAAATGGGTTTTTATATTGGGGAAAGTAAATGGGTAAGGCAGATTTAAAGAGGCAAAGATTCTGGACTAGGATAGTGGGACAGAAGGCAAGATAATAATCTATAGCAACAGTACGGTCAACAATAATGACAAACAAACAATATGTCTGCCAAACGTTCATTCACTGGTGCCACAACTCTCCACACTACACTCACTCACACAGTGTGAAAAATATAAATCAACAATGATAGTGTCACGGTGTCAGATGCATAAATAGACCCTGAACCCTGGTGATGACTAACCTCCAAGTGGTGCGGAGTCTAATGGAAAGAGAGGAATTCACCAGGGATCCCCACAAGGGAATAGGGGCTTGGCTGCTCTCTAACCACAGGTCGTGGTCCTCTAGGAGGCACAGAGAAGGGTATGGCAACCAGGGTATGGGAAGACGAGAAGCTGAGCTGGAGCACTGGATGGTAAGTATACAGATGAATCTTAGGAATGAGGTAGGATTAGCAACAAAGCACTGGAGCTCTGAGATCCTAATAATTAATAGAGCTTAGGTTCAGGATCGATGAAGATGCGCAGTATTCTGCAGAACAAGCCACAATCTGGCTTAAAGAGAAGATGACACGAATTAGACGGTGAGGCAATGAGCTGCAGAGTACAGGAGCGGTGAGATCCCAGTGGGCAGTATGGCCTGGAAGCAAGATCGATGATGATACGCAGTGTTCTGCAGAACAGCCACAGGGTTTGGTCGTGGAACAGATAATGCAAGAATAACAGAGGAGGAATAGCTGCAGAGAATTGAAGCGCTGAGGTCCTGATGGACAGCATAGTTTGGAAGCAGGACCGATGATGATGCGTAATGTTCTGCAGATTAGCCACAGGTCTTGATTGTGGAACAAATAACATGAGTTCAACAGAGAAGGGATAACTGCAGGGAACTGGAGCGCTGAGGTCCTGATGGGCAGTATAGCCTGGAAGCAGGATCGATGATGATGCGCAATGTTCTGCAGATTAGCCACAGAAACAAGTAACATGAGTTCAACAGAGAAGGGATAACTGCAGAGAACAAACTTGGCTTGATTGAGGATAACCCCTCTGGATATTTCCAAGATCTACATCAGATTCAGTGCTGCACCACACAGAGACCTTCTGACTGCCTGCCCCATCTCCACTCAGCTCCCAGCCACAGGATCCAACCATCAGAGACTCAGGTAACCAAGTTTATTTTCTTGTTACCATGACACTTATATACAATATAGAGATCATTCTAGCGACCTCATTACAATACAGAGAGCACCATAATGACCACCATACAATGCAGAAAGCATCCTAGGGACTGCCATATAATACAGAAAGCATCTGAATGACTGCCAAAACCACAGAGAGCATCCTGGTGAGTACCATATAATACAAAGAGCATTATGGTGGCCACCATATAATACAGATAACATTCTTGTGACCACAATATAATACAGACATAATCTTAGTGAGTGCAATATAATTCAGAGAGCATCTGAATGACTGCTATAAACCACAGATAACATCCTAGTGAGTACCATATAATACAAAGAGCATCCATGTGACCACCATATAATACAGAGAACATTCTTGTGACCACAATACAATACAATACAGACAGAATCTTAATGATTACCATTTAAGACAGAGAACATCTTAATGACTGGCGTACAATACAAAGAGCATAATAATGACTGCCATAAAATACAGAGAGCATCCTAGTGACTGCCATAAAATACAGAACGCATTCTTATGACTGCCATACAATAAATAGAGCATTCTTATGATTGCCATAAATACAGAGAGCATCATAGTGACCACCATACAATACAGAGAGCATTCTTATGACAGCAATGCAATACAGAGAGCATTCTTATAACCACAATACAAAGCCATATAATGTAAAGAACATTTTTGTGACTGACACATAATACCGTTCCCTTCATCATTAATGAAATCCTCTTCAAAATCATTAATTCCTTCTGCCTCCTCAATGACTACTCCTTCAGCATCATTAACCTTATAACCTTATAATCATTAACTCCCTTATCAATCACTATTGATTAACTGTCAAATCATCAATTAATTCCATTCATATTAATTAACCCCCTCACTACCTCCATCAGTCTCATCAGAAGTACTCCATTGTAAGCAACCCCTTTATTCTAAACATTAACCTCCCTCAATTATGCTCATATCTTCCTCCATCACCACTCACCTGTTGCTGATCCGTTTGGAGTTGGGATAAAAACACTTTTTTTTTTCCATGTTGCCTCCACACAGTGCAGGTGTAGTGTGGAGGAAGGGGGGAATCCCGCCGCCATGCACGTGAGAGAGAAGGGCCACCAGAAAGGATGTAGGGAACAGTGTGCTGTAGCAATAGGTTGCACAGCCCCTAGCTTCTAAACAAGATAAGGTTCAACTTTTTATTAAAAAAATGTAACAATAAAATACTTTATCCAGGAGGTCCAGTGCTGTCCCTGATGAGCCAAGTGAAAAATAAACATTATTTTTATTTTATTTAAATAGGAAAGAGTAAAAAAAATTAAAGACATCAGGCAGCACCACTATGACACCAGCCTACGGGGAAAAGTTCCAGTAAGTTCTATGGCCAATCTGCCTCTTCTGGTAATACTTCCCTCAGACGAGGTCTGCCATTTATTGTGGTATTGTTACTATTTAGAGGTAAGTACAACCTCTATATAAGCAATTTAAAATGTTTTTGTGAGTGTATTTGTATATGTGCAAGCGTGCATGCGTGTTTAGGAAAAGTATATTATAGTATTGATAACGTAATTAACATTATTAATAATTGTTAACATAATAAATAATGGATATATTACATTATTATTCCATTTGCTACAAATGTTAAATTCCCATGCTTATTTAATTTTCTATACAGTAATTAAGTTTTTAATAAATTACTTCTAAGTAATGTTGAATGATAAAGCAAATTTGTCGAACGTGTTGAAGGCTATAGATTAGTTTAGTCAAAGTGAAAGAATATTTCACATTAGCAATTGTGTTTGTGCATGATTTGCAAGCTGCTGAAAGCCAGTCAATCATGAGAAGCTGGCTGCAGGGTACACAAAAACAAAACAGGAAATTTGAAGCAGACACAGGATCAATTTCTTTAAATGCTTATTCTTCTTTAAAAATCTAATTTTACATATCCCTCCAGTTGTATAATATGATTTTGTTTGTCAGTCTTGATTTTTTTCTTTACAGTGTGCATTCCTCTACTGGATCTTTTCATGAAAGAATGTTTTTACCTGTGGGCGAGTTAAAGACTTGCATTCATGGGAAGAGCACTAAACAATTCATGGTTGCCAAGGTAAGCAGTAAGGCATGCCCTCTGCCACTCCACTGCCTCTAAAAGAAACAGTCTCTACGGTAACAAGTTAGCACCCCTTGAGGCCAAAAATCCCTTGCTTTTAAGATTGAAAAACATGAAAATAATACGAAGAAAAGCACTTCTTTATAAAATAGAAGCTCAAAGGATTCTATTTTTGGCTTTACACAGGAATGTAATTCAAGCATTTCCAAACACCCTTTTTAAAGTTTATTTCAAGGGGCTCAAAGCTGAGGCTGAGGCATGACTACCGTTGCAGCTGGGCTCTTGTGAAATTGCTGTTATTGTTGTTGTGTTATTTGATATATATTTTAGTTTTGCATGCATGAAAGGGTATCCTCGCTAATATGTCTAATATGACTGTACTGAAAGGAAAAAGACTACTTGTGTTATTATTACCAACCAAGCATTCTTGTAATAACGCAATGACCAGGTGGCACTATATAACAACAGTCATAGATGTTGTAAAAACCTGTAAAGAGATATTAAACATATGTACTGGCTTTCTTGGGGGTAAACTATGTGTGGTATGTGCTGGGCCAGAAAATAATTTATCACTGGGAAACGTATATTGGACTCCAAAGGGTCCAAATGTATTAAGTAGCGATTCTAGCAATTTGACGATATTCGGTGACTTTGCCGGCATATTTTAAAACGACAATGAGTTTAAAGGCAAAACTTACATTTAAACTCATTAACATTTTTAAAATATGACGGCAAAGATGATGAGTATTGGCGAATTTTGCTAGAATCTCTACTTAATACATTTATCCCCAAGTCATTTGGGAAGGTCCACCTGCAATTATAATTTGTTACATCCTCAGGAGTTCCACAAACTTGCAATATTATAAGGAAGCATTGGAAACATTGGCTTATGGTAATGAGGTGCCGAACTCCAGACTTAGAGAACATCAATTGTCCATATTTATTTCTAAGTATATAATAGACCAATCTGTTACCATCCTAGAAAATATTAATATTTCACAAGAAATGTGTGCAGCAATTTGTAAAAGTGTTGGGACTCTATGGGTTTTGGTTGTTTTAGGCTTCTTGAGTCCACTTATAAACTGAATTGCAGTAAGATTGCTCAGGTGACCCTTCAAAAAAAAATCTTTATTTATCAAGTCATTGAAACCAAAATGCTCAGAGTCATCTGCAGGTCACCTCTCACATCCTATAAGGGATATGGGAACAAAAAAAAGTCACATAAACATCCTGGGCTAGGGGGCCTCATTAAAGCTTTGTGTTTGTGTGTAGTTTGGAACTCCACCAGTGGTGCCATGGAGCCATATATAGTAAAGCTAATTTATGAATGCATTATGTGGCACAAAAATAGTTTGTTAATATGGCTTAATCTTGGGTAAATTAAAAAAAATATGTATTGGACTCCTCTCAAGATTCCGGCATCTCCAAAGGAAAAGGCTAACTAAAAGGAAAATACTGTGTTGGATTGTGGTATCACCTAGTGAGGATTTTTTTCAGCCATATTCTCTAATTGTGCTGTCTTGAGGCTTATGATAAGTATAAATTTGTTTTAGCCATTGTTTGTCTGTGAATAATTTATTCATGCTCTCATTGTTTTATGAAGTCCGAGAGAGCGTAAAGAGTACAGTCATGGCCAAAAGTTTTGAGAATGACACAAATATTATTTTTCACAAAGTCTGCTGCGTTTTTATGATGGCATTTTACTTATACTTCAGAATGTCATGAAGAGTGATCAGATGAATTGCAAATAATTTCAAAGTCCCTCTTTGCCATGACAATGAACTTTATTTTAAAAAAAACCATTTCCTCTGCATTTCAGCCCTGCCACAAAAAGACCAGCTGACATCAGGTCAGTGATTCTCTCGTTAACACAGGTGAGAGTGTTGATGAGTACAAGGCGGGAGGTCATTCTGACATGCTGGTTGAGTTAGAATAATAGACTGGAAGATTTAAAAAAAGGGTGTTCTTCCTCTGTTAACCACAGTTACCTGCAAGGAAACATGTGCGGTCATCATTGCTTTGCACAAAAAGGACTTCACAGGCAAGGATATTGCTGCTAGTACGATTGCACCTAAATCAACCATTTTTCGGATCATCAAGAACTTCAAGGAGAGAGGTTCAATAGTTGTGAAGAAGGCTTCAGGGCGCCCAGGACCATCTCTTAAAGTTGATTCAGCTGCGGGATCGGGGCACCACCAATGCAGAGCTTGCTCAGGAATGACAGCAGGCAGGTGTGAGTGCATCTGCACACACAGTGATGCAAACGCTTTTGGAGGATGGCCTGGTGTCAACAAGGCCAGCAAAGAAGCCTCTTCTCTTCAGGAAAGGACAGACTGATATTCTGTAAAAGCTACAGGGATTGGACTGCTGAGTACTGGGGCAAAGTGATTTTCTCTGATGAATCCCCTTTCAAATTGTTTGGGGTATCTAGAAATACGCTTGTCTGGAGAAAGGTGAGCGCTACCATCAGTCCTGTGTCATGCCAACAGTAGAGCATCCTGAGACCATTCATGTGTGGGGTTTCTTCTCAGCCAAGGGGGGGGGCTCACAATTTTGCCTAAGAACACAGCCATAAATAAAGAATGGTACCAAAACATCCTCCAACTTCTCCCAACCATCCAAGAACAGTTTTGTGTCAAACAATGCCTTTTCCAGCATGATGGAGCACCTTGCCATACGGCAAAATTGATAACTAAGTAGCTTGGGGATCAAAACATAGAAATTTTGGTTCCATGGCAGGAAACTCCCCAGACCTTAATCCCATTGAGGACTTGTGGTCAATCCTCAAGAGGAGGGTGGACAAACAAAAACCCACAAATTCTGACAAACTCCAAGCATTGATTAGGCATGAATGGGCGGCCATCAGCCAGTATTGACTCTTTGCATAAACTTAATGTAATTGTCAATACAATTCTTTGACACTTATGAAATGCTTGTAATTTTACTTCAGTATACCATCGCAACATCTGTCAAAAAGATCTAAAAACACTGAAGCAGCAAACTTTGTGAAAACCAATATTTGTGTCATGCTCAAAACTTTTGGCCAGAACTGTATTTTATGGAATTAGTGCACCTACATAGTTCTTCAAATGGGATATTCAGTGGTACAATGCTTGTTTGTCTGCGAAAGAACAGAGCAAATGTTTTTCTTGATTGTGACAGTAATTTGGGGTGGGAGGGATGTCTAGTTTTGACTAAAGGTGACCAAGCTTGCTATTATTTTACCAGTCTAAACAAGTTGTTTTGAAAAATAATTTGTGTCCAGAGGAAACAAGGATTGTCAAATATAAATTAGTTAAGTTAGAACCAAATAAAACCATAAGTCAGGGTAAAGCATAAAGAGCTAGCTACGCTTAAGCCTATTCTAATGAGACCCAAATTGATGAAACAAATTGTGGAACCGATACCTTACTCTTAGCACAAGGAATGTCCTGTGGTAATTCACCATGATGAAAATCCCTGTAGAAGTCAAATTATTGGATGAAGTCGGCTAAATTAATTAATATTTGTTTAACGTGCATTTGCGTTTAGTACGCCACATGTAATGATACAAACGCATGAATTAATAACACACACATTTACATTTGCACTTACACTTGTAAATAGTACACATTTATTAAGCTTCCAATCCACATTTATTTATTAGTAAAATGTATTAGAGATTATTTATACATAGATAGTTACAATAATAATAATAATAATAATATGAGATTAATACTCAAAAGTACTTTGTTTATGGGTCTGTTTAAACTGGTAATTCGGTGGGAAGACACGTAGGCAACAGTTGGAGTAAGTTGTCCCCACCTTTGGAGAGGAGATCAAAAGAACTGACCTATGACCAACAGTCTAATGGAATATTGTTAACCCTGCACCAGTGAAGACCTCTCTTAGTGTTAACTGTGTATATTTGTGACATCATCACTGTTTAAGTTAATTCAAACTGCATATAATCAAGTCCTGGGCCAGTGTAAAAGCTCCCTCTTCCTGACTGCAGACTACAAGACTGAATATGGACCAGGGCCTAAGATGCGCATAATGTACTTGGTTTATACTTTCCTGTTTATTGTTATGCCTTTTATGCATCATAATGGCTTGCTGTAAATCCTGCTATCTTTTGCTTTTTCTTTGTGCGTTGGAACCACAATAATCGCATTGGACAATGTTTATTGGCAGTGACAAAATGAACATTACATCCCACCATAAGATTTAGGTGAAGTTGTGAGTGTTTTGATACGTTTAGGAGGTTTGCTCTGTCAAATAAACTTTGTTAGTGTCAAATCTAAATGTTGTGGGGGTATAGCAATAGTAGAAATTGTATTTTAAATGGCATACTTGAAGAGAAAAAAAGTCAGTGTCAAGTTTGCTCTGTCAAATAAACTTTGTTAGTGTCAAATCTAAATGTTGTGGGGGTATAGCAATAGTAGAAATTGTATTTTAAATGGCATACTTGAAGAGAAAAAAAAGTCAGTGTCAACAATAAATGTTAGAAAAATATGTCCCAAAAACGATGGCAAAAATCATAAAAATTCATAGGGCATCATGAACCTCATCCGTATCTATATCTTTGATGTTACTTTAATATCATGGACCTGATTCATTAAGGAAACTAAAGACTAAAAAAGAGTAACTTTGCACCTTAGCAAACCATGTTAAAATGCAAGGGGTGCAAATTAGTTTATTATTTTTCACATTAGGAATATACTGTATGCTTTTACATGTAGGACACAAATACTTGATAGCACATAAGTTGCTTTGCACCAATTACTATTTCTAATTAAAAGCCTAATAAGCTCCCCGATTATTTAGCAGGATTTGATGTACGTGCATGCAGGTTGCTGCTCAGAGACCAAACTTCCTTAGGTCGTCACAACTTCATTCTCCAAAATAGATAGTATATAAACAGCTGTAGATTGGGGCTTAGTTGTCTGATCGCTAAAATGGAATTTTAAGCTGCTATAGATGGAGTACATTTATTGTAGACAAATTCAGCAATCAAGTGCCTGTCACATGGCACATTTCAGCCTAGCCATGCCCCATTTCTATTGACATACAATGGAGTGGGCAAGTTTAGTGTACAGCTCAATGGAGGGGCACCATTTGTCTAGAATAAATGTGTTACATCGGTATGTTGGAATAAAATATACTATCGTATATACTGTTTCTTAAGTGTGTTTTGCTTTGCTCCAAAATGTGAAGGTTTTTTTTTTTTTTTTTTTTAGAGGCGGATGGGGGTAATTTGTAGCCCACCTATACGGAGGTTTATAAATTAAATTTTATGAGCAGGATTATTTATGAAAATTGTACAGGACTTCTACTTTATGGTAAATTAAAGGTTTCACCTCTGGGTACTGATCTGGTGGATTCCAAACAGTTTCTATCCGAAGAGCAGTTAAATACTCTGAATATGATTTTTGCCCTTACCAGAGTTGTGTAATTTAATTGAATGCCTCTTCTTTGGGAGTAGAGAGTATTAAGGTGGTGAAAGATAAAGTTCAACAAGTCAAATTCTACACTGCAGTACTACACAAAACAAGGTAAGGGTAATTTATAAAAACAGCGATTATTGCAGAGCTATTTATTTAAAGTATGGGTTTTCATTTTGCACTTTATTTTAAATACTAAATTACGCTTTCTGTTTACAATATTCAGAGGAACATGCTGGCAAAATGTGGCCACTTACTGACTAGCAGAAAATATATGCCATAGCCATTAGGTGTATTGAAAGTGATGATATGTTTTAGTGTGTTTCCAGAAAATTTATATTAAGATGTTCATATACATTTAACACTGTTAATTTATCCTATTTCCCCTCATCAAGCCCTTATTTGTATGTGTGTTGTTATCATGGATAGTTAATGGCTACAAATGGGAATAGGAGGCGTGTCAAGGATAGACCTATTTTCTAGATGAAAGGATTTGGCTAAGTTGAATAAAAAAATAGTTAAAGGGCACTTGCTCCAAGAGGGTTTGGGGGGGTATTAAGTGAAAGAGGGGCAATCCTATCTTCTCCTATGAGCCATGGAGTCCACACTTTTATAAAAAGATCTGGTCTATAATGAAGTTAGTATGTAATCTTCTCCATACATGCAATATACCAAACACGTTTTTAACTGCAGAGAGGGGGGAATAGTTTATTTGCTTCCATTGGGCATCCCTGTCTTGTGCCATTATGAATTTTTACTAAGTTACTAAGTTAGAGGGAAATCATTTATCAAAATTCTGGCCTTTGGGGAGGAGTACCAAGCCTTTATTCCCATTAGAAAATTCCCAGTCAGACTGAATTATTTTTAGCATAAATTGCCAGAAAGTCCTGTCAAATGCTTTTCTGTGTCAAGCAGAATGACTTCAAGAATTTTACTATTGTTCAAAATTTATATCAATTTAATAATTTGTGTTGTTTTATCCCTGGTCTGGCGCCCAGGGATAAAGCCCACTTGATCATGGCGGATCAGTATGGGCTGAACTTGATTACAGTGGTTGGCCAGAATCTTAGAATAATGCTTAATGTCATTATTTAAGAGTGAAAAGAGTCTACAACTGGCAAATATGAGGGTCCTTTCCCTCCTTGGGAATAACTAAAATCCAGGCCTCTATCACTGTGTCCAAGAAAGGGGTCCCCTGGAGAGCCGCATTAAATAAGGAGTGAAGGTGGAGGATCAGGTAGTCAGCAAATTTTTTTGTAGCATGCTGCCAAGAAGCCATCAGGGTCAGGGATGTATCAGATTTATGGTCCTTAATTACTTGAGCAATCTCTATAGCTGTAAGTTCTGTACTAAGTTGCATTACTGATTATCGGAAGAATTGGGTTAAGTCTACCTTTGATAAAAAAAATTAGCTGTTAGATCCTCACTCATGGAAGGTGGGCATCTGGGTTGAGGGTCCGGGGTGGAGTTTATAAAGAGTGTAATAGTATTATTGTGGATCTTCTGCCTTCTGACCCCTGGCTTGCCTGACCCTTTTTTTGCCTGATTTCCCCATGGATCTTCCCGTGCCTCCTGCCTCCTTACTGAACCTGGTAATCCAGTCTTCTTGTGTCTGCACTTCATCTGTTATAGCTGGACACCAGTATTTCCTGCATCAGTGACTAAACCTGGTAATCCAGTCTCCTTGTGCCTGCACTTCTTCTCTCTGCAAATAACCTAGCATTTCCAAAATACATATCTTTCTGCAAATACCCTGCATTACCAAGTGAGCATCTCTCCTGGTTTCCAAATTGCTCATCCTTCTGCAACAATTCTGCACTCATCAAGAGAGCTTACCTCAGCAAGAACTTGGTATTATCTAGTGCTTACTCGCAGTGCCTGGGTTTTTGCCAGTATTACTGGTTTTGTAGCTGGAGCTGAGTCTCTAGGGAAAATTTCTAGGTCGGTGTATCTGTGTGTAGATTCCAGAGCGGTGGGAGTTCTCCATTCTTAGTCAAGGTTGTGAGTTCTGAGTTCCTGTTTCCAGCTCCAGCTCATTCTGTTGTGAGCTTCCGTGTGTTATACATTCTGAGTTCCTAATAGTGGGTTCCAGTTCCGTGTGCCTGGTTGAGTTTCCATCAACAGTTCATACAGTGTTGTTATGGCAGATTCCAGATTTATACTCTGGCGCAGACTCTGGTCCTGACAATCTGTACCTGCAGTCATCCTGCTGTGCCTGGTCTCCAGCTTCCCAACTAAATCTGACTATCCTGACAATCTGTACCTGCAGTCATCCTGCTGTGCCTGGTCTCCAGCTTCCAAGCTAAACCTGGCCATTCTGTCAAACCCGTACCTGCAATTAACCTGTTGTGCCAGGTATCCAGTACTCCTGTGCCTCAGCTAAATTGGTAATTATGGGATCCTATTTCAACTGTTTCTATGAACTGTTAACTGACTTACTATTTACTGCATCTCATTTTTACCTGTGTGACCTGTGTTTAAATTAAAACCACTCTGTTTCATTCACATTAGTGACATCAGTTTTTCAGCTGTCTATAAAATGAATATTTGGTTCTTGAACTATCACTTTGCAAATCCAGTATTTTTTTACACTGTCTAGAATTCAAACTTGTCTTTACCCTAATAGATTTGCCAGTAGAAAATAATCAATAAAAAAACTAAAAATGCAGCTTTACAATATCCAGATAATTACTACTAAATATTATAGACAATCGTGAAAAGAATGACCTCACGCATATTTTTGAAATTTGTAATGCAGCATTCAAATGATCAACTCCTCCCCCATTACACTGAAATATAAATATTTATGTCTCACTGTCTTATACTTTATACTAACTTGTGGTCATTTGGTAAAAAATTACTTCTGACACTGAAAGAATGGGCTGTTTTACACATGTTTTTTTTATCAAGCCAGGCTGTAATGTGTGCTACAATGAGGACTGTGAAAGTAAGGTATTCAGCATGACTATATTTTTAAAAACTCACTGGTATGTAGGGATTAGTTATTCCCTTAAAGCATTATTATAAGATGACATACACTTATTCCTTTCATATTCATGACACATTTGAGTCACCTACCTTCTCTGATTACTTACTGATCCTCTTATTACAATAACAGATGGGACACTTCCACAGAATGCAGTGGTGATATATGGTCTACATCCATATGCATTAAATTTCCTAATGATACAATATATGTCTGCAGCACCGAGGGCCTCCTCAATGAAAAACAAAAAATAACCACAGTGTGTTGCTAAAGTTAATTCTGAAAATAGGGATATAAAGTATTCAAGTATAATATATTGCAAATGTATCACATAAATTATTATTAGATTTGGCTCCATTAAGTATTTGGCTATCACAACACAGTCCCACAGAGTAGAGTCCAATTTTTTTTGCGGGGAATTCAATAGCCTGCATTACTGTAAAAAGTAACGCAGCCGATATTACGGTAATAGTGCACATAGTTACCGTTAATAAACACTGAGCCACAAGCAGAAAGCAGGGTTAAAATTACTGTATTAACGGTAATAGACTTAGCTCTTCGTTGTTTCAGTGGGAATTGAATTCCCCCCTAAGATGGTAGAAAACTTTCTTAAATGTTGCCATTAACTAGAATTGAATAAACTATAACAAAAAATAAATAAGATGACTTTGATAAAAAAAAATTAAACAATTTTACTTTTACCATATATACCACATATAAGTAGCACGTGTCCCCTGAGAGCAAGGCTGAATAAATAAGCTGAAAGTCAAAGTCGTCCTCAAAAGAACCCCACAAAATACAGAGAAAACTATTCAATGTGAAATTTGTTTGTGGATATTCGTTGGAGTCAGAAGTCTCATTGGGATGTCCCTAGTTTGAACCAGTCTGTCTATTCTGTACCTTTGTAACTCTTAGGAACATTGTGATCATGCTAAAAATCCCTTCACAACCTCTCAGACCTTTTGTGGATATAAGCTGATCACGTATGCTGCTATTTGGTTGTTTAATTTGGTTATTTTTGGCCAAGACTGACTTGACACAGTATGATGTGTGTTTTCCAATCAACAACCAAACATATTTCTGCTTAATCAAATGTTGACCAAATTTTGTTATGGCAGGCTTGAAAATATGGTCATTTAATGATTATAGCTGAAGGCCAGAATTCATTGGGGTCCTTTTGATGTGGTTTTTGGCTTCAATGCGAATGAGATTTTGCAAATTAAAGCCAAAATTCAGTATACTGCAAATGGGATGTAGATCTGAATGTTCAGCAACCAGTGAGATAAAAATATTAGATTCACAGGATGTGTTTGTAGACAAACATTGCCAATGTAATCTAATCAGTGAGAATGCATAAAAGATAGTGATATTCCCATTTTAAAGTCTTAATATAATCATGTAAAAAAATATGAATTTAGTGTTAGTACGGACAGAGGAGAAACAGGTGGAGAATGATTTTGTTACAGACAGCGTAACCTTTTTTGAGCACTGATAATTCTTCCACTCAGAAGTAAGATGCACACTGTTTGCTGTTAAGTGCGCAAGGCTTTTGAGCACATAAAATGAAGTCCCATTAAGTCTAATATTGGTGGACACAGCGACTATATTGAAGAGATCATGCTAACTTTACTGCAGCAACAATTAGTGTCAATAATACTTCAGTACAGATAGCTTGTCACTGAGCCACAGTTCTGACCTTTCTCTTGTCTGGTCTACCTTTATCTTGTGTTTGCACCTCAAATTTATTTGTCTGCCCCCCTCCCGTTTTCCCCTTCTTACCACATTGCCTCCCTTGCATGCACCCTTGACTCTTATGTGCATCATTCAAGGGCGGATCTAGATTGTATTTTTAGAGGGGGGGCAATTTATGCCCGCCCCCTTTTTTTACTTCTAACAGTGGGCTCCCTGTGGTTGCACACTATGTAAAGGTCAATGTCGCTGTTAGCATAGACAGGCAGTCAAACTATGCTGCCTGGCCGTTCTGACAGTGTTTAAAACAAACCAGAGCGGCTTGGTAGGGTTCTCTCTCTGCCTGTCTGTGCTGGTAGCGACACTGACCCACACATAGTGTGCAGCTGCAGGGAGCATGCTCCCGCTAGGGGGAACAATTGCTTTGCTCACCCCTCCTTGATCCACCACTGGCTTCATTTTTCTATTTGTGTACCCCCTGAGTCATATATGCCCTTTCTTGCACACATCAGTGTCTTTGTGCTACTGAAGATGAAATTCTGACTCTACTTCAGTAGTGCAGAACAAGGATACCAAAAATCAAGGAAATGCTCTTTGCCTCTGTCTTTTAAAAGATTTTCTAGTTCAGACGGGGTGTGCTCATGGCCGCCATCAGGGGGGTATGGCCAGTACTGTTGTAAGGGGCCCAGACAGACTAGGGGCCCCGAACAGACCTCTCCATCTGTTCGGACTCACTGGACTGTCTGGGCCCCGCAGTCACCGACCGTGCTGCCCTTTTTTTTCTTACCTTCTTCTCCGCGATGCTGCAGCTCCGCCTCCCAGACTTTCCCTCCCCACCTTACCTGTGGAGGAGGGGAGGGAAAGCCTGGGGACCTTAACTGTGAAAGTTGGGGGGGAGGGAGAGCCTGGGGGACCTTAATTGTGGAGGAGGGGAGGGAAAGCCTGGGGACTTTAACTGTGAAAGTTGGGGGGAGGGAGAGCCTGGGGGACCTTAACTGGGGAAGGGTTGGAGAGCCTGGGGGACCATAACTGTGGAGGTAGGGGGGAAGAGGGAGAGCCTTGGGGGCCTTAGCTGTGGAAGTGGGGAGGGAAAGCCGGTGGGACCTTAACTGTGGAATGGGGGGAGGGAAAGCCTGGGAGACCATAACTGTGGAGGGAGGGGGAAGAGGGAGAGCCTGTGGGACCTTAGCTGTGGAGGAGGGGAGAGAAAGCCTGGGGGACCTTAACTGTGGAAGGGGGAGGAGGGAGAGGGAGAAGGGTACCTTAACTGTGATTGGGGGAGAGGGGGACTTTAACTGTGATTGGGGGGAGAGGAAGACCTTAACTGTGGGGGGGGGAGAGTGGGATATTAACTGTGATTGTGAGGGGAGAGGGGGATATTAACTGTGGGGGAGAAAGGGGGGCATTAACTGTGGGGGAGAGAGGGGGACATTAACTGTGGGGGGGCAGAGGGGGACATTATGGGGTAGGGGAGAGGGGGACATTAACTGTGGGGGGAGTGGGACATTAACTGTGGGGGGAGAGGGGGACATTAGGGGGACATTAACAGTGGGGGGAGAGAGGGGGACATTTACTGTGGGGGGGAGGGACATTAATTGTGGGGGAGAGAGAGGGGGACATTAAATGTGATTGGGTGGGAGAGGGAGACATTAACTGTGCTTGAGGGGAGGGGAGAGGGGGACATTAACTGTGCTTGCGGGGAGGAGAGAGGGGGACATTTACTTTGGGGCAAGGGGAGAGGGGGACATTTCCTTTGGGGGGAGGGGAACATTTATGGTGATGAGGGAGTGGGGGGAATATACTGTGATAAGGGATAGGGGTATGGCGAAGAGGGAGGGGGGCACATGTAGGGGAGGGGGGGGACCCCACCAGATTAATTAGTACTGGGCCCCACAGTTTCTGATGGCAGCCCTGGTTGTGCTATTAAGTCATCACTCATCACTCCTTAAATATAAAGCAGTCTATAATAATAGATGCACTGGTGATGTTGTTGATGACATGGAATTAGAAAGTATGATCTAAAACTGCAGCAATAGGTGTTGGAGCTAGGTCTATAGTAAAAAGCTTCACATCACTAAAAAAATAGAATGGTGCACAAAAGATTCCACAAAATGTGATAAAGCATATTGTCAGGGGCAGGCTGGCAAATTTCAGCCCGGGGGAAGGGGAGCACAGGCGGCCCCATCACATGACATGCGATGCGGCAATGTACCGTGACCACAGGCCTGATTCATTAAGGATCTTAACTTCAGAAACTTCTTATTTCAGTCTTCTTTTTTCATTTAGCATCAACTTTAAATTTCAGTGTACAAATAAGCTATCCAGTATTTGTGTGCTACATAAAAGAACAGTCAGTATTTAACTTATGTGCAAAGCAGAATACTAATTTGCACCCCTTACATTGTAACATGGTTTTGTCCAGGAGACTGAAGTAAGAAGTTTCTGAAGTAAAGATCCTTAATAAATCAGGCCCTTGTTACGAGCCGCGGTGGTGCCCAGCCACCGCGACTCTCCTACCTGCGTCCCGGCCGTCGCTATGGCGGCCGGGACATCACTTCCGCCTATGACCCGGCCGTTGCAGGGGCAAAGGAGGGACGCTTCAGCGCTGCGTCCCGCCAATGAGAAGCCAGGCGCATGCGCCCATCAATATTACTAGCCTGCGTGTTAATGAATTTAGGTGCAGGGGGCTGGGTATTATCAGAGCCAGGCTAAATTGACTGTCCTCACTATTTAAGGCAATGAGGTCTGCTACCTCATTGCCGGTTATAGCTTCTGTGCTCCAGTCTGCTGACCTGCTAGTTCCTGTTCCTGTATTCTGATACCACTACTGACTCCATGTATGACCCTTGGCTTTGAATTGGACTTCGCTCGTGTTTCCTGTGACCCTGATCTCTGGCCTGTTTACCGGTTCTGCTATTCGCCTGTGTCCCCTGACCTCAGCTTGTTTACCGATACTGTTGTCTGCTGCCGGCCCTTGACCTCTGCGTGGACCTGACTCTTCTTGCCTGGGTTCTCCCCAGCCGGTACACACTTCACGACCCTCTGTCAGTCTGCGGCCCAGTCTGTCCCCACCATCAGGGGCTCCAGAGAACACCTGATTGGCAGAGTAGATTCTGGGTTGTGTTGTGCCAGCTGGAGGGGTTCCTAACAGCCCTATATTATTAACAGATGAAATTAATTAAATAGTTTTGATTTTTTTTCTGTTTGTTCATTTGTGACTTTATATTCCACATATGTATTGGACGTATCCTGCAGTATTCTGTCTATTAGAACAGAGGAGACCCTGTATTCATCACCAAACGTATATCTTCACATCCACGCACTTTTCCTAGGCATGCAAGGCATAGTGTAATAACAGTATATTAAAAGTAATAAAACGCAAAGTGTGGGATAAAAATTTATATCATTTGGTGTCTATTTGTGTCCATACTAGAGATGATCGGGCTCGGTATTCTGAAAACAGAACCCACCTGAACTAGGAGATCCGAGTAGGCTCGCAAGCCAGCTCGATACTTTCGCGATTCCTCGGATCTGAATAGATGCAAAACGTCATTGTCATTACTCACACAGAAACAGGGGTAGCAGTGTTCTTTTCACTCTGCAGTCTCCAGTGCCATTGCTCAGTGCCATGCTCATACAGAAACAGGAGGGGTTGCAGTCTTCTTGTCACTTGACAAAAATTGACTGGAAATGACTGGAAATTAATGTTATTGGGGTTAATAATAGCGTAGGAACAAAAACAGAGCCAAATTATGTGATTTTAGCAAAAAATAGAGATCAAAAACCAAAACCAAAACACGCGAGGACGGTTTTGCCAAAACCAAAACACGAAGTTCATCCAGCTCCAAAACCAAAACCAAAACTCGGGGGTCATTGAACATCTCTAGTCCATACCCCAAAGATTCATTTTGAACTTCAATGAATATAATTCTTCACCATAAGGTATTTGTGTTTTGATGGCCTTGTAAAAAGTATGATATATATATATATATATATATTCTGCGCAAGATGAGAAAAAAAACATAGACTTCCCGATACTAACATTCTGCTAGTTCAACACTAAATACTAATTTTTTTATTACAATGATTATTATTACTATAGTCATCAATACATATGTGGGCCCCTTGTATTTATTTGAAATTTCTATTTCTTGTTTCTAGCACAGCCTACACTTGTGGACAGTGGTGAATCCAGAAAAAAGTAATAGGAGGGGACCATAATACAAATATATTGCTACCAATGGACCAACCAATACAGTATACTCAGTGTCGGACTGGCCTGCCGGGGAGCCGGGGTATCCCCCGGGAGGCCCTGTTGCCTGATAACCCCGCCCTCTTTGTTGGTGAGGCAGAGCAGAGAATTACCGAGTTGCGGTCAGTCTACATATGAAACGGAGACTGTCAAACTAATCCCTGCCTACAGCCAGCACGTGAGAACACTTCCTGCTCCTGAGACAGAGAGAGGCAGAAATGCTTCACAGTGACACAGATCTCAGATTACTCCTTCTGCTGTAGTTGCAGGCGTCCTGTAGTCATAAAGTTGCCATCCTAACTGCAGTGTGAGTCCGTGTAATCAGTAAGTAATAAATCGTGCAAACTTCTCTAGAGCTCTCCACTGTGTGACCTCGGAGGGAGGGAGATAAATTAGAATGGCTTCATTGCAATATACGTCTTCAGTGCCTCTATAAAAGGATCCTATTGCAGCTGACCAATGAATGGATTCCTAATAAACTAGTAACCAAATTCACTGTTTATATCATGTTCCATGTTTATTTGTTTTCAATCAATTGTGGGACTCTATTCCCTATAGAAGCATATCTTAATCAGAATAAAACACATTCAGACAGTTAGGTCCTTATAGGATTGCATCTGCTATATGCTTTAATATTAATGTTTTGCTTTTGTCCTTTGTAGTGGCATTGGATTATTATTGAGTGTACATTTTGTGGGTAGATCATTTTTTAGAGTCCTGTTTTTATTTGCCAGTGTCTAGAGTGTAATTAGATTTATGTAATATTTTAAATGTGCATATATTTTTATGCTAATAATTTTGTGGTCTCCATAGTGCTTCATGGATATATTAATTTTTAGTCTATACCCTTATATTGTGGTTTTCATATGATGAATGGTTGATCTCTAGTACTGTAGTATAGCATTTGTTTTCTGTGTACACTATGAGGGGAGAGAACACTAACCACAAAGAATGGACAGCACACAAATAGCTGATGATGATTGATTGTATTCAATTCATCCCTCCCCTTTCCCTGTCTCCCCTGTTTCACACAGTGCCCTCCATGCTGCATTTGCTCCCCTTCACTTACTTTCCTATTGACTTCTTTCTTCTCTTCTGTCTTTTCCTTCGCGGCTCCTCACTGCAAATGTCCTCTTTTTCTTTATGGACCATACTAAGGTGCTATACGTTGTCCTCCATGGCCTGACCCCATCCCCTTTAATGACTGACCACAACCCCTCTTACAGTTGGCCACACCCCATTGTAGTGGGCCCCTACCGCTGCATTTCCCCCGGTGGGCCCTTCATGTCCCAGTCCGACACTGAGTATACTGATAGTTGTATCATATCAAGGGAAGAGCAGAGAGGCTGGCACAGGCAAGGGAAGAGCAGAGAGGTTGGCGCATGCACGGGAACAGCAGAGAGGCTGGTGCAGGCAAGGGAAGAGCAGAAAGGCTGGCAAAGGCAATGGAAATCACTAAAATATGATGGCACTTCATTCCATGAAAGGATAGGCTACAATATTAATTAAACCCAGAAAATGTTAGCATTCAATATATGTGGATGATGGGAGCACTTTATTAAAAGCTAATTTGCATTGCCACTAAAGGTCGCTATTATGATCACAGACCACAATAGATATTAACATGTCATCAGCATTTTAAATCAGCACCTAATTTTTTCAAATTTAATTTTGTCAAATTGGAGCCATCTATCACATTGCTTCCCTGCTTCAACACACTGCTCCCTGCTTCATCACACTGCTTCTCCTCTTAATCACATTATCCTCCCCTTCATCACTGTGCACCTTTATTTATCACCACACTGTGTCCCCTTCTTCATCACGACACTGTGACCCCTTCTTCATCACCACACTGTGCCCTCTTCCTCATCCCATTCTCCACTTTTCTTCCTATTGTCTTCTTTTCTTCTGTCTTCTTTTCTTCTTGCAGCGGCTCCTCTCACCACGGCTCTTAACTGATGGCATCGGGCACTTGAATCTGCCATTGCTTGTGGTTCAAGATAGATATATATATATATATATATATATATATATATATAGATACATTTGGTATTTTTGGAGGGTTTTTTGTGGGTAGTGCTTATCAAGTTTATGTAATTAGAAAATACAGGGACTTCAAATTTCAGCTTCCGTTTTTAAAAAAAAATAAAAAATCATGATACAAATAAACAATATTTCACAATTATTTGTTTCCTGTGAAAAATGAGCTTTGCTTCTATGAGCTTGTATTATGTCAAATTTATTTGGCTAAGCTTAGTTTAGTCAGCAAACATATGGATGGGCATTTTTAGAATTTAGCTAAATAGTCAACTGAAACTATTTTAATTTGCCCTCTACTTCACCTGTTACACTGTACTGTGTAGAACTCTATGGTGGTATCACTTCAAATCTGTATTTTATGTAAACATCTCTCCAATATCCTCCTCCAATTTAGTACCCAAACATTCTTGTGTGCTTCTGCATGCTACTTTATACATGGATCCCAATTTGAGGTGACAGAAGCAGCTGAGTAAATAAAGAAAAAGAAAATGTGTTTCCTAATTTTTTTTCTCTAATAAACCAAAAAAAAATACTAAAAACCTTTGCACCCTCATCTCCCTTAGGTAGACCAACATTAAATGTGTGAGTTTTGGATTCACTCAAGAATTCCAGAAGTAATGGCTTCCTGTAAAGCACATTCAAATTCAAAGTCTGTTTTGGGGTTGGTTAAAAATATGTGTTAATCGTGCCCTTTAATTCCAGGCCAAATCAAATGTTTTTAGTAATCCAGAAGATACACAGAAAAATGTGACCCAACTGTTTTTTATTTCAACGAGGAAGTCACATAATTAGTCCGAGTTATCTTTAAACATTCATGCTTCCTGCTAACATTACTTACAAATAAGCTGGTCTGTGTAATTTCTTAGCTGTTAGTTTAGTAGTGTGCAAAGATTATGCTCTACTGAAAGTTTAATATCTGAACTCAGTAGAGGTATATTCCTCATCAATTTAGGGGAGTTACCACAATAAAATAAGGCTTAGATGCCTGATTCTTATTTTTATGTGACATTAATAAAGTCATAAGATTACTGAAGAAAATGTGATGTAGAAAGTGACAGATCTGTGTGTTCAAATATTGTTATACAGATGGAGAGTCATCTAATAAGAAAAATGGCTTGATCTAATGCATTACAATGTGAAGCTCCACAGTGTAATTAATTACGCATAAATAGACCTATTTGTCCACAAGGAACACACTTACCTATTTTGTTTCAGCCAGCTTCTCCATAAGAATACGTAAACATTTGCACCTCCTGCATGTGCTGCTACAATAATGTCTGATTTGTTGTCACAAAAATGAATTTATGGTAAAGCCATATATTTATAAAAGGCTTTCTGTGGAAACTGGTCATGTTAATTATTTAGTTAATTGCTTGGTTTCAGGATGTAGTTATGTGAAAAGAATTAGCATTGTTTGTGCAAATATCAAAGCTGTGTAATATGATCTCACAGAAAAATATATCCAATACAGCAGTAAATAATTATAGCTCAACCCATGTCACAGGCCGGACCTGCAGTCCCTCTAGTTGGGTTCCGGCAGCCTTACCTGCTCTCTGCCGCTGTCCTCTTTGGTGCTGAGCACTGTGAGTCACCGGTCCCGGACGCCATTTTGGATTTGCGTCTGCACATGCACAGATCTGATCTCCTTCTATTATCTCTGTCTACCATTCATTGGCCTGTCAATCACTCTGACAGCATATTTAGAGCACCTGTGGAAGCTCTTTGGGGCCTGTTCTTTGTGTCAAGCTCCTGCTAGTAAGAAGACGTGTCTCCCAATGCTCTCCTAGTGTATCTCTGCTGTATTTTATGCTGCACATACTGCTCACAGTATTTGCTTTCTCTCTGCTTCTCCTTTCAGTGTGGCTCCTCTGTCCACAGTGGTCATAACCTGTCCAGAGACCATCACATCCCTGTTACCTGCTCCACTGTCTGCAGCGGTAATCATCGTTCTGCAGCCAATTGCACCATTGTATCCAGGTCCACTGTCCGCAGTGGCTACTGTCTATCCACAGACTATTGCATTCCTGTATCAAGCCTACTGGCTATTCTCCTGGTCTGTTGTCTTGGAAATTTGGGTTCTCCCTATAGGTCTCACCTAGCACTCTCTCAGGTGACCGCGACATGCGGGACAGAGGCCGCGAAGTCCATACGTCCCTGGCGAATAGCATCTGCCTCATTAGACTGCACACCCCTGGAAAAAATAGTACCAAGCCTGGCAGATCTGAAGGGCACCTATCCTAGTTATCGTGACAAACCATTACCTAGAGTTAGCTTTTGTCACACAAGGAGATTACTGGACATTATCATTTAAAATGTATGTAAAGATATACAGTAGTATATGAAATACATTATGTACAACTTGGGAATTTCAAGAAAACAGAACATATGCAAATATTTTTTTTTAATTACACATGCACACAACATTTTCTTTAAAACATAAAAATTGACCTGACTCAATGTCTCCTAATGCCAGCCCAAACTCCTCAGGAAATAAGCCCAGTAAAATTCTGGCATATAAACAACGGCAAAAGAACAAAATAATGGGTAATTTACAGTACTCTGAGACAAAATGTATTTTGTACTAGATAAAAAATGTTAATAATGTTACATGATACAAGTCCAGTCTAAAATGGCTGGATGAATCACTGCAGACAGGCAGAGCTCAGACTCTGACAGTACTGGCACTTATTTTGATAAAATATCAGTCCAGTGAGTCAGCCAGTGGATTCTTTTAATCTCCAAGACACAGATTGTGTATCCCATAGTCCAAACACATTGACTTTGGCTATAGTGTATGCCCAGCCACGTGCAAAATAGCAGCTTACTGCAAGAAAACTTAACTGATTTAAACAATAAAAAAATGAGTATATGTACTTTGGCACAATTCCATACACATGATACACAGAAGCACGTTAGCAAATGAATACCACTACCAGGCTAGGCTGTAATTATTGCCAATCAGACTGAAATGATATGCCTTGGAATAAATATTTCTGAAAATGGACATATACAGTATAAGCACTGTTACAACATGTGGCCTCTGTCACATGAAATGCATGAGTCTTTCTTTTTTAAACATTTGATGAATATCACCTCTCAATTTATTAAGTAACAAGACACTTACTGAATAATTGCAACATGTTTTACACATATAGTCGTGCTATACAAAAATGCTACCTGTAGACAGGGCCGGATTAACGGAATGGAGGCCCCTGGGCTAATGGGGCCCTCATTCCCCCGTGAGGCCCCCCCCCATTAGCAGCCTGGCCCCCCTATTAGCCGACCGCCCCCCCCCTCCTCCCCTCCAAGCACTTACCTTCTCCAGTCACTGCAGTCCTCCTTCCACGGCGCGCTGTAAGCTCCTTACTGAGGAGATCTCGTGACACTCTCGCAAGATCTCCTCAGTAAGGGGATTACTGAGCGCCGGAGAAGGAGGACTGCAGTGACAGAGCTCAGCATTGATCGCCCCCGCCCCCATCCCGATCAATACCTCTGCTGAACTCTGTCAAGTGCCCCCTGGATGCCCGAGGCCCCTGGGCTGTAGCCCAGTTAGACCTCGGGTTAATCCGGCCCTGCCTGTAGATAGATGTTTCATGATTATACAAATTTATGCCTAGCAGCAGAAAAATGGGGTTGCAGTTACAGAGGAGTACTTTTAGTAGGAAACATTCTAGTATCTGTGCATATCAATGATTAACAGCTGTGGAGTAATATATATATATATATATATATATATATCCACATCACTGGAACAAGCCCCGACAGCACTCCCTTGACTGACCAATTGGAACAGGGGCTCGGTGCACAGGTCAGATTTCCCATGAAAGGGTCACAAGAAAAGGAAATGAGCCATTCCAGATACTTACAATCAGCAGTCAATAGAGGAGAAACAAAATAGCTGACAGAAAGAGAACACCGAAGAGAAAGAGGAGTAAAGCAATAAAGTAGTAAAGAGATTCAGTCACAGAGGGAAAAAGTGACAGGTAGTACGGTAATTAGAGGGAAAGTATATAGTAAATAAAGAGATTCAGTCAGAGAGAGAAGTAACATGCAGTGTGGTAATAGAAAAAAGAGATTAAATAGAGCGAGAAGATCCAATCAGAGAGAAAATAAATTGTGAAGCAACTTGAGATAAAGATTGTGGAGAGTGAGGAAATTAACTCAGAAAGAGAAGTAACAGGTAGAATAGCATTGTGAGAGGAAGGTGCTAGCAAGTAAAGACATTTAGTTAACGCGAGAACTGACAGAGAAACATTGTGGGAGGAAGATTATAGTAGCAAAGAGGAACAGTATTTTAGTAAGTAAAGACAAGCAGTTGGAGAAAAAGTTAGGGTAGGTTGATTACGGAGTAAACCAAAGGAGAACAAGAAGCCTGGATGCCAAGGTTTTCCAAACAAAGCCCTGCAGGTATAAGCTTACCAAGACCTGTATACAGTGACCATTGATAATTTTCCACTGACTGGATAACCCAGTTCACTACTAACTACAAACTTAAAAGTGTAGTAATTATTTATAAATACAGGTGACATTTCTTAACGTATTATATCTGCATATATTCAGGCAACAATAGGGGTAACTAAGGACATGCAAATATTTCCTATATTGATAATAGGATCTACCCGTCTTTAAGTGAAAATGGATAGATATTGCCTAAATCTATATACCAATGTGGGACAAATAACTAAGTTACTAGAGTCTGGCTGTCCCTTTCCAGACCCATATTCTGATGCTTGTCCTCTGATGCTGCCCCTGTTCACAGGGGCAGACATGTGGCTCTTTGACATTCTTCTGACTGCATTCAGCTACACTAATCGTCAGACATGCCTGATTCAAATCAGCACTCTAATTCGGCACCACATTTACCTTGGCAACCAGCTTGTTAAACTAAGGCAGTGTTTCCCAAACCCAGTCCTCAAGTACCCCTAACAGTGCGTGTTTTCCATATCTCTTTGCTGGAACACAGGTGTATTCATTACTGACTGACAGATTTTGAAAGATCCACAGGTGGTCCTAATTATTTCACTTGTGACCTGGAAAACCTGCACTCTTAGGGTTAATTGTGGACTTGGTTTGGGAAACACTGCACTAAGGAATAGATCAGACCTTCTTGCAAGGGTCTTTGGTGAAAACTGGAGCTCCTCTGCTGCTCTTACAGCACTAACTGCAGTTGGCCATAAGAAACTTACTATGTCCAAATCCTAATTTCTGAAAGCATACTCTGGCTATAGATTCCACTTGTTCTCAATCTCCTTGAGATCCGCTGCAGCACCTCATTGGTCAGAATGAGAAGAACGTGAACTAGGATCATATGGTTCAGTGTTTACAGGGTCTTTCTCGCTGTCTTGATATATTTCAGTATACAATTATCCTCCTGCTGCATTATCTGAAGTTGGTATGTCTACATCTTCTCAGCTATGCATTCCCAATCCTCACAAATATAGAGATCCCAAAGTTTGCAGGGGCTTCTTAAATTGGTACTCTATTCATTTTAAGCCAGTACCTGTAATTTCTCCTCAGAAAAGGTGAATGTGGCATTTGTAATTTCTTTAGTATTTGTTCAAGTCATAGCCTGGACCTCACCTTTCTTGGAGCGAAATGATCCCTTTCTCACAACTGCTCTGCATTTATGGATGCTTATCTGAAGATTTTTGATGAGCCAGGTTGAGGATCATCTCCTGCTTTCTGCATTCTGCAGCCCCATCAATCTCACAGAGTGTGTCTCAATATGCAGTTAAATTCTGTACCCTATAGTCTGAGCTCCAAAAGAACAATTAAGTCATGGTTGGTACCTTCTGGCAGAGGTTGTCTGATAAGATTACAGATCAGCTGTCTTCTCGGGAGCTCCCATCTTCCTTGTTGGTGCAAGGAAAGATGGGATCTTCCTTGTTGGAACAAGAGAGCTCCTATCTTCAATGTCGGTACAATGGGTACAAGGGAAGAAGCAATCTTCTCAGTCCACCTTTAGGTTAGCACGTCCCTGATTCATGGCTGTATTTGGAAAACTTCTTCTCCAGCAGATGATGGCTTATATTTTGTTAAGAGGAAGGTTGGAAGCCTTCATGCTTGTATTGATTACCAGGGTTTGAATGCCATCACAGTCAAGAACATTTATCCTAAACTCCTACTTTCTGAGTTCTTCGAATGTATTAAAAAAGCAACAGTCTTATCCAAGTCCAGTCTCCAAATGGATCGTGAGAAGGTCAAAGCCATCAGGTGTTGGCCTCAACCAGTTGGTCTCAAGGACATTCAGTGTTTTCTCTACCCTTTACCACCAGTTCAAGTGTTATTCCTCTTTGGTAGCGCCATCATGGCTTTGACTTGTCCCTCAACAAATCCCAGACACTGGTTTCCTGAAGCCTCTCAAGATTTCAGTCAATTAAAGCAGTCAAACAATCACATTTTAAGACAGCTTTCCTTAGGCTGATGTTTCATCAATTGGTGTAGGGGTGGTTCTTCACATTTAGGAAAACTTCACCCCGTGGATTTTTCTCCCATATGTTTCAATATGTTTTCTCGCTCTTTTGATCCTTACGATTGTGACTGACTGTCCTCCACATTTGAAAACTTTTATTTCACCCAGTCTCTGTTCCAAGTTATTACTCTGTGCTCAGGCCATGTAGGTATTACTTATTGGTGAAAATACCAATAATAGTGCAAATTGCGCTTGTATAAAAACCTCTGTACATGACAAACTTTAAAATGAATTGAACTTCCAATGCATTATTGTGTAATGTCCAATATTTACATCATAGGAAGTCCCAGTGTGACAATTCTACTCCTGATATAACAATGAATAGATTCTATGAGGTCTCCAACTATAGTAAGCCGCCTTAGCTGTGTCACGGGCACTAGGAGTCTTTACCCAGGAATCACCAGATGGTAGGCTTACCAGAGCAATGTAGATGGTAATAGGGTACTCTGGTAGCTGGGTGATCACGGAACATGAAATGATGGCCGATGAGATGCTCAGGAAAGTCTATGACTAGCAACACTGATAATAATGAGGTAATGATACACAAGGAACTGTATGGACAAGGACACGTGAAGGTAGTCAGTGGTCTGCGATAGCAAGTTGCACCACTGCTATAGTGAGGAGGAATGTCCAACAGAAACAAGGAGGTGATGAGAGTCAGCGGTCTGCGGGTAGCAAGTTGCACCGCTGTCTGAGTGAAGGAATGGAATCCAAGTGGAGGTATCCAGGTAGTCAGTGGTCTGCGGTAGCAAGTTGCACCACTGCTATGTGAGAGGATAATGGAACAGGTGATACCGGAAACAGGGATCAGTGGTCTGACATCAGCAAGCTGTACCACTGCATATATATGCGAGGAGGTGCACGGGGGAAGACTGCAACACAGGATATACACAGGCACCTTATACACGATCCACAGTAATATGCACAATATAGGTATATATATATGTAAATGACTGATCAGGTCTGCAATCTAGAAAGTCTCTTGAAGTAGTCCAGCACAATGATAACACAGTCAATGATGGCAATAGACTCAGCGGATAGCAGACTCCAGAGAGAACCAAACACAGTCCAGCAAGATATGCAATACACAGCACAGTCAATGAGAAGCATGCACACCGTGGTTCAGCAGTAGCAGTCAGATGGGATTGCAGCGGTACCTGAGCGGCTGGAGACCGACCGGATAGGAAGTCCCTGGATAGGAGAAGCAGCGGTCTAGCAGGTGCAGCGCACAGGTGAGTAGACCGACAGGGACACGAATCCACAGGAGTCAGCAACACGTGGAACTGGACTCATAGGAAACCCAGGAGAATGGAGATGATCCAGCAGAGGGTAGTAGAAGAGATACAAATCCAATGCTGACAGGAGGGTAGAGGCCAGTGGAACACGTGAAGGCGTGGAGAGTGGATCAGCAGGAGATGGACGATAGCGCTGACCACAGCGGCAGGACTCAGCGGCACACGGAGGTAACCAGTAGCAACCACAGGAACCAACAGCGATGGGAAACAGGAGTGCAGCGCAGGGCAGGAGCTGTAGATCACGAAGTGTAGCAGATGGTAATGAAAAGCGGCAGTCTCGAGGAAGTCACAGCAAAGATGAGATGAGAGTGTAGTGCACGGAGGCAGCGGATAGTAATCAGCTGGCAGTCACGATGTTGAACACAGGCGAGTTGCAAGCAGGAGACTGTAGTGCACAGAGGCAGCGGATAGTAGTCAGCTGGCAGTCACGATGTTGAACACAGGCGAGTTGCAAGCAGGAGACTGTAGTGCACAGAGGCAGCGGATAGTAGTCAGCTGGCAGTCACGATGTTGAACACAGGCGAGTTGCAAGCAGGAGACTGTAGTGCACAGAGGCAGCGGATAGTAATCAGCAAACAGACTTGATGAGAAGCGGGTGAGTGAGGTAAAAGCTGGAGTGCACGGAGGCAGCGGATAGCAATGAGCAAACAGTCACATTGATATAAAATAACGTTGAAGTGGTGTAGAAGACTGTGGTGCACGGAGGCAGCGGATAGGAATCAGCAAACAGTCATGATGATACAGTTGATGGTAGAAGTGGTATGGAACCACAGTAGTAGAAGTGGTTTGGAAACCACAGGAATCAGCAGCACTGAATACACAAGTAATACAGGAACACCTTCAGAGACTCATGAGGAATGAGACTCCAAGATCAGGCAACGTGGTGGTGACCACAGGTGCTTAATATAGGGAGGTTGCCTGATCTGCCAATTAAGTTAAAGGGGTATACACTGAAGTATAGAAAAGGGCTGCGCATGCGCAGACCCTCAGGATGGTGGACGGCCACGGTTCCTAAATGTCCGGGAAGAGGCACTCACGGTCCGGTGAGTGACAGTACCCCCCCTTTTAAAGGTGGGCACAGAACGCCTGGAACCGGGCTTGTCCGGATTTTTGGAGTAAAACTTCTTCAAAAGGGCAGGAGCATTAAGATCTTCAGCTTTGATCCAAGAGCGCTCCTCAGGACCAAAGCCCTTCCAATGAACGAGGAAGTGGAGGACTCCTCGCGAAATTTTTGCATCTAGTACCTCGGTAATCTCAAAATCCTCCTCCTGATGGACTTGAACTGGCTGCGGAGCTGAGGGAGGAGTTGAAAAACGGTTGATAATAAGAGGTTTGAGCAAAGATACATGGAAGGCATTAGAAATCCGAAGACTCTTAGGAAGAAGGAGTTTCACACATACTGGATTGATAACTTGAATGATCCTATATGGACCAATAAAACGAGGGGCGAATTTCATGGATGGAACCTTCAAACGAATATTTTTTGTGGATAACCAGACACGATCTCCAATTTTTAGTGGTGGAATAGCCCGCCTCTTCTTATCAGCGAAAGATTTATATTTGACAGATGTCTTCTTTAAACAGGTTCTAACCTGAGACCAGATATTTTTAAAGGTCTGACAAACAGTCTCCACCGCAGGAACTTGGGTGGGCGGGAGGGCAGGAAATTCCGGAAAAGACGGATGGTGACCGTAGACCACAAAGAATGGAGTTTTGGATGATGACTCATGGTACATGTTGTTATGGGCGAACTCAGCCCAAGGGAGTAACTCTACCCAGTTGTCTTGATTGGCTGATGAAAATATCCTTATAAAAGTCTCAAGATCTTGATTGACACGTTCGGTTTGTCCATTGGATTGTGGATGGTAAGAAGATGAGAGTGCTAATCGTATGCCCAAGGTTTTACAAAGGGCTCGCCAGAATCTGGACACGAATTGTACTCCTCTATCAGACACAATCTCAGATGGACATCCATGGATACGGAAGATCTCTTTAATGAAATGTTCAGCCAGGATAGACGAGGAAGGCAAACCAGACAGAGGGATGAAATGAGCCATCTTCGAAAATCTGTCCACTACCACCCAAATAGTGTTATGGTTCTTACTAGGTGGTAAGTCAGTAACGAAATCCATACTAATATGGGTCCATGGTTTGGACGGAATGGGTAGTGGTCGCAGCAACCCTGCTGGGGTTCTGCGGGAGGATTTGAATTGCGAACATAATTCACAGGAAGCAATGAACTCTTTGACGTCTCTCCTCATTGAAGGCCACCAGTAACTTCGAGAGAGGATCTCAAAAGTCTTGTGTTCACCGGCGTGTCCAGAAAAACGAGAGGCATGGAACCACGAAAGGATTTTCCTCCTTAGAGTAGAAGGCACGAGGGTCTTCCCAAATGGTAGCGTTTTGGTGGATGAAGCAGCCAGTGAGATACATTTGGGGTCTAGAATGGTATGGTTGGAAACCTCTTCTATATCAGAGGACGTAGCAAAGGCTCTAGATAAGGCATCAGCTTTTTTGTTCTTGGCAGCTGGTTTGAAGGTAATTATTAATTCAAAACGGGAAAAGAAAAGAGACCATCTTGCTTGACGAGGGTTCAAGCATTGGGCAGACTGGAGATATGACAAGTTCTTATGATCCGTGAAGATCGTCACCGGATGGCGAGCTCCCTCCAACAAGTATCTCCATTCCTCTAATGCGGCTTTGATAGCCAGTAATTCCTTGTCTCCGATGGTATAATTCTTCTCTGCGGGTAGGAGACCCCGAGAATAGAAGGCACAAGGGTGGAATTTTTGCTGTTCCGAGCGTTGGGAGAGAATAGCTCCTAAGCCCACATTAGAGGCATCTACTTCTAGGAAAAAAGGGAGTGTCACATCAGGCTGACGAAGGATTGGAGCCGAAGAGAAGGACTCTTTTAATGTTTGAAAGGCTTGAATAGCCTCAGTAGACCATTGCTTAGGATTAGCCCCTTTACGAGTCAGGGCCACAATAGGAGATGCAATGGAAGAAAAGTCTTGAATGAAGCGTCTATAGTAATTGGCAAAACCTAAAAAACGCTGGATGGCACGAAGAGTAGTTGGCTGGGGCCAATGTAGTACAGCATTTACTTTGTCAGGATCCATCTTCAGACCAACTCCGGAAACAATATACCCCAAGAATGGGATCTGGGGTAATTCGAATGAACATTTTTCTAATTTACAGAACAATGAATTTTTCCGTAGCCTGGAGAGGACTTCTGCCACATGTTGGTGGTGAGAAGGCAGGTCCTGTGAAAAAATCAATATGTCGTCCAGGTAGACGACGACACATACATATAATAAGTCCCGAAAAATCTCATTGATGAAGCCCTGAAAAACAGCGGGGGCATTACATAGCCCGAAAGGCATTACCAGATATTCGTAATGCCCGTCTCTGGTGTTAAACGCCGTCTTCCATTCGTCACCGGAACGGATTCTGATTAAATTGTAAGCACCACGAAGATCCAACTTAGTAAAAATACGGGCTCCCTTGATGCGGTCAAATAGCTCAGTGATCAACGGAATGGGATACCGGTTCTTGATAGTAATGGCATTGAGTCCACGAAAATCTATACAAGGGCGTAATGATCCATCCTTCTTTTTGACAAAGAAGAACCCAGCTCCAGCGGGCGAGGTGGAAGGTCGAATGAACCCACGCTGGAGGTTCTCCCGTATATATTCAGATGTAGCTTGAGTTTCAGGTAACGAGAGTGGATAGACCCGGCCTCTGGGAGGAGTCTTGCCAGGAAGAAGATCAATCGGACAATCCCAAGAACGATGAGGAGGAAGACGTTCAGACTGAGCTTTATCAAAAACATCGGTAAATGAAGCATATTGAGGAGGGAGTCCCGGTGAAATAGCTGAAATGGAAGCTTGCTGTACCTTGAGAGGAATGACTTGGGAAAGGCAATGATGGTGACATTCAGGCCCCCAAGACGTGACTTGAGGGGTGCGCCAGTCAATCTGGGGAGAGTGACACTGAAGCCATGGAAGGCCTAGGACAATCGGACTTGTCGTAACAGGAAGAATTAAAAACGATATCTCTTCATGATGCAGAGCACCAATCTGAAGGGTTACTGGAGACGTACTCTGGGTGATGAGACCGTTGATGAGACGTGATCCATCGATAGCCGTCACAGTAATGGGAGTTTTTAAGGTAATCATTGGTAGAGACCATTGATTAACTAACGATTTGGAAATAAAATTTCCTGCTGCTCCGGAATCAATCAATGCCTGTGACTCAAAGGTCTTGGTAGCAAAGGAAATAGTCACATCAAAAGCGCAGACTTTAGATTTCATAGACGATGGAGAGGACTCCAGGGACCCTAACTTCACCTCTCCAGAACTAGTTAGGGCCTGGCATTTCCCGATCTCTTAGGGCAGGAGCTGAGGACATGAGTGGAATCAGCACAATAGATACAGAGTCTATTCTTGACTCTTCGTTTCCTCTCCTCAGAAGATAACTTGGAACGTCCAATCTCCATGGGAATCACAGCGGGTGACACTGGACGAAATTGAGGGTTAGAGCGAAAAGGTGCTTTAGCAGAAGTCGTTTTCTCAGCCTCTCTTTCACGAAATCTCATATCAACACGATGGCATAGAGAGATCAAATCTTCAAGTGACGAAGGAAGCTCTTGGGTAGTCAGTGCATCTTTAATTTTATCGGAAAGCCCCTGCCAGAAGGCGGCAACTAGGGCTTCAGTGTTCCACTGAAGTTCAGAGGCTAAGATCCTAAATTGAATGACGTACTGGCCTACAGTATGAGATCCTTGTCGCAGACGGAGGATGCTGGAAGCAGCGGAGGTCACACGACCTGGTTCATCGAACACACTTCGGAATGTAGAAATGAATTTGGCACTATCTTGTAATATTGGATCGTTCCTCTCCCACAGAGGGGAGGCCCAAGCCAGGGCTTGTCCTGAAAACAAAGAGATAAGATAGGCCACTCTGGAACGATGGGTAGAAAAATTTTGAGGTTGGAGCTCAAAATGGACTGAACATTGGTTAAGGAAACCCCTACAAGTTTTGGGGTCTCCATCGTACTTTGACGGAGTAGGCAGGTGAAGCGTGGAAGCTATAGACACCTGGGATGGCAATGGGGAAACGGAGGAAAGCACAGGAGCTTCAGTAGTAGCTGTCACAGTCTGTCCAGATGTTCCTTGGGAGGTTAATGACTGATAACACTGAAGTAACAGCTGTTGGCGGGCATCCTGTTGCTCCACACGGCTAACCAGATGTTGCAGCATCTCTTTGGCGGTAGGTTCCACATCTGGGTCTGTCATGGCCTGATCTTACTGTCACGGGCACTAGGAGTCTTTACCCAGGAATCACCAGATGGTAGGCTTACCAGAGCAATGTAGATGGTAATAGGGTACTCTGGTAGCTGGGTGATCACGGAACATGAAATGATGGCCGATGAGATGCTCAGGAAAGTCTATGACTAGCAACACTGATAATAATGAGGTAATGATACACAAGGAACTGTATGGACAAGGACACGTGAAGGTAGTCAGTGGTCTGCGATAGCAAGTTGCACCACTGCTATAGTGAGGAGGAATGTCCAACAGAAACAAGGAGGTGATGAGAGTCAGCGGTCTGCGGGTAGCAAGTTGCACCGCTGTCTGAGTGAAGGAATGGAATCCAAGTGGAGGTATCCAGGTAGTCAGTGGTCTGCGGTAGCAAGTTGCACCACTGCTATGTGAGAGGATAATGGAACAGGTGATACCGGAAACAGGGATCAGTGGTCTGACATCAGCAAGCTGTACCACTGCATATATATGCGAGGAGGTGCACGGGGGAAGACTGCAACACAGGATATACACAGGCACCTTATACACGATCCACAGTAATATGCACAATATAGGTATATATATATGTAAATGACTGATCAGGTCTGCAATCTAGAAAGTCTCTTGAAGTAGTCCAGCACAATGATAACACAGTCAATGATGGCAATAGACTCAGCGGATAGCAGACTCCAGAGAGAACCAAACACAGTCCAGCAAGATATGCAATACACAGCACAGTCAATGAGAAGCATGCACACCGTGGTTCAGCAGTAGCAGTCAGATGGGATTGCAGCGGTACCTGAGCGGCTGGAGACCGACCGGATAGGAAGTCCCTGGATAGGAGAAGCAGCGGTCTAGCAGGTGCAGCGCACAGGTGAGTAGACCGACAGGGACACGAATCCACAGGAGTCAGCAACACGTGGAACTGGACTCATAGGAAACCCAGGAGAATGGAGATGATCCAGCAGAGGGTAGTAGAAGAGATACAAATCCAATGCTGACAGGAGGGTAGAGGCCAGTGGAACACGTGAAGGCGTGGAGAGTGGATCAGCAGGAGATGGACGATAGCGCTGACCACAGCGGCAGGACTCAGCGGCACACGGAGGTAACCAGTAGCAACCACAGGAACCAACAGCGATGGGAAACAGGAGTGCAGCGCAGGGCAGGAGCTGTAGATCACGAAGTGTAGCAGATGGTAATGAAAAGCGGCAGTCTCGAGGAAGTCACAGCAAAGATGAGATGAGAGTGTAGTGCACGGAGGCAGCGGATAGTAATCAGCTGGCAGTCACGATGTTGAACACAGGCGAGTTGCAAGCAGGAGACTGTAGTGCACAGAGGCAGCGGATAGTAGTCAGCTGGCAGTCACGATGTTGAACACAGGCGAGTTGCAAGCAGGAGACTGTAGTGCACAGAGGCAGCGGATAGTAGTCAGCTGGCAGTCACGATGTTGAACACAGGCGAGTTGCAAGCAGGAGACTGTAGTGCACAGAGGCAGCGGATAGTAATCAGCAAACAGACTTGATGAGAAGCGGGTGAGTGAGGTAAAAGCTGGAGTGCACGGAGGCAGCGGATAGCAATGAGCAAACAGTCACATTGATATAAAATAACGTTGAAGTGGTGTAGAAGACTGTGGTGCACGGAGGCAGCGGATAGGAATCAGCAAACAGTCATGATGATACAGTTGATGGTAGAAGTGGTATGGAACCACAGTAGTAGAAGTGGTTTGGAAACCACAGGAATCAGCAGCACTGAATACACAAGTAATACAGGAACACCTTCAGAGACTCATGAGGAATGAGACTCCAAGATCAGGCAACGTGGTGGTGACCACAGGTGCTTAATATAGGGAGGTTGCCTGATCTGCCAATTAAGTTAAAGGGGTATACACTGAAGTATAGAAAAGGGCTGCGCATGCGCAGACCCTCAGGATGGTGGACGGCCACGGTTCCTAAATGTCCGGGAAGAGGCACTCACGGTCCGGTGAGTGACAAGCTGTAATGTACAATATATTCACTGGTACTTAGATGATGCCAGATCTTGACTGTGACACACTATGGGCAGAGTTGGAATAGAACAAACTGACAGTACACAAGAGGATAACCAGTGACAGACCAAAGATAAGGGCAGACAGTCAGCATGGGGGTGTCCAAAAAGACAAGCCATAGGTCTGAGCAGGCAGCAAGCAAGGAGGCTCTGGTAACATAGCAAAGGATCAAGATAGGCAGCAGACAGGGAAATTCCAGTAACAAGGCAGTGGTCAGGCAACAGAAGGAAAACAGGAACCAAATGCAGGAACAGCACAACTTAATTGGAAATGCACACAGCATGAACACTATCACTGGTAGGGAGGCTCTGCACACCTTGCAATTTAAACTTTTGAGCATCATTTGGAGTGCTCCATTAGGAGTGAGCCCCCAAATCTGATTGCTGTAAATATGGTCATGTATCATACAGAAATCTAGAATTCAATTGACCTTGTTGCTATACTGTGATGGAGGTTGGAGGAAAACTGAAGGAAGAGGAACAATTGATGATCAAAAGTTTTCAAGGCTTCTGGATTAACCACTTGTTAAACTTTTAATGATAATATAAAAAGTGGATCAAATTCCATATAGGAATGTAGAAGATTCTGAGTAGAAAGCAATTCTTTAGCACTCAGAGCATTATTAAATTCCACTTGACCCGGGACCAGATATCAGAAAATTCAACAGCAGACACTCCAGGACACAGAATGGGCAACATATATTGGGGATGGCAACTATACAAAACAAAGAAAGGAGACATGCAAGTAGCCTCAGGGAAGTTGTTGTTATGAGCAAACTCCGCCCAGAGCAATAAATTAAACCAGTTATCTTGATAGTCATCTTGATTGTACATCCTTAAGAATGTCTCAAATCCTTGATTTATTCTTTTGGTCGGCCAATGGAACTGTGGATGATAGGTTCTGGAGAAATTGAGCTTAACCCTGATATTTTGCAAGTATCTAAGGCTTGTAATTAATCTCTTCCAATACCTTTGTTGGTGGCAAGGTTCTAAGTAAGACTCCCCCTGGTAGCCTTGTCTATCTGAAATTTGCATTCAGAAGTTATTTTTGCTTCTGATTCACTGTCCCACTGTTCCACTCACCTTGAACATCCGTTGTTATCTCATCACAATCTTGCTATTGATCTGGTCTCATGGAGAAATAGTCCAACTTGTTCAGACTGTTGACTCTCTTGAACCTTGTGGATACTTCATCTTGCCTCCGAAACACTTCCACTATCCCTTCATGAATTCCTTGATGTATTTTCAAAAGAAAACTGACACTCTGCCTCCTCAAAGACATTACAATTGTACTATTGATTTGGTCCCTGGAGTCAGGTTGCCTAAAGGGAGACTCTACACTGTCTTTGCTCCTGAATTAAAAGCCATGGAAGATTATTAAAAACCTTCATAAGAATTTTATAATGCCATCTAAGTCACCCTTTTTTGTGGGGTTCTTCTTTGTGTCAGAAAATTATGTGTAGATTACAGAGGGTTAAATAAAATCACTGTCAAGAACAAATATCCACTATCCCTTATTTCTGAAGTGTTTGACCAGATGAATGTGTAGTAGCTGAACACCAGAGAGATGTACCACCAGACGTCAGCAAATAGAATGGGTTTTATAAATGGTAGAGATGTAGCCAGGGATCACAAGCAGCCAGTGTCATAGTCAGACGTGCCCAGTGATCAGAACCAGTAAACAGACATAGAATAAAAAGCCCAGAAACCAGGACGCTACTGCTAGAAGCAAAACTCTATCTCTGGCCAAGATGGACTGTCAGGACAGGCCTTAAATAGTGCATACAATGAATCAGAATAATGTAGGTAACACACCTGCAGTGCAGCTCGAAGTAATTGAAAGTCCTGGCTCTGATCCTTACTCAAAACTCTCCCTAAATCTCTCCCTAATTTCCTCACTATTACAGACCATATATTTTGTTAGTACACAACAATTCTATCCCCAAATCCAACACTAACTCTAACCCAAAATCTAACTCTTCTTAACTTTCACTGCATATCTGACCCTCACACCAACTATATCCCTAATCTAACCTAAACTCTGACCTGAATCTAGCTCTCCCTAAAATTAACCCTTCTAGAGAGCTATAACATGGATTGTTAGGAAACCTGATGGAAACCATCCTTAAGCCTGTCAGCATGTAAGTCTCATCATCGACCCACAACCTTTCCTTAGGTCCATAACAATGTCAATGCACCAAATAGTTGTAGCTTGCTCTGAACCCTACGGGAATCTAAAATTCTCTCCTCAGTTAAATCAGGGGAACCATTGTCACTGGGTCAAGAGCCTTGGACCTCAATGTTTTGTTTTTTTAAATTAGATAATTTTTTATTGAGAATTTTCAATTTTTAACACATAACGATACTAAACTAATCCTTCGCAGGTGCAGCAACAAGTATCATTAAGATCAACATTGAACAAAGTAGTGAAATGAGCATAAACAATCAAGTATGCAGTAAATGGAAAAATGCATAACAATATGCAGTGCAGTGGTTTGACAGTGCAGAGAGCACTGTCAACTCAACTAGGGCACCACACACAACAGTATATTGATATGAAACAATAAATCAAAATGCCATCAATACAGAAACATGAGGACTGAGCACAGTCGGAAAGAAATAAACAAGTAGTGGCTGGGTATCTGCCCGGGGTATATTACATTGAGGGATCCACCTTCTGCAACCCCTCCAGAACAAAAGGAGATACCCGCCACCTATACCATATTCTTTCATATTTGTCAACCAAATTACGGCTCGTATACTTAAATCTTTCATGGAAAATAGTGTCATTGACAAAACTAATCCATATACCCTCAGCCAGACTCGCAGAAATCATCCATTTCCTGGCGATAATAAATGTTGCTAATATAAACAGCATTGTGGCTAGCTGTCTAATGAGTTTATGTTTCCTATCTGCCAAATACAAGCCAAAAAGACACAATCTAGCTCCCCCACCCCAGCTGTTCCACACAGTCCATAACCTCACCCCAAAAGCGAGACAACAATAGGCAGTATTACAGCATATGCCAAAAATTGACCCCTGGACTCCCACACTTTGGACATAGCAACACCTAGCCCCCACTAAATTTAGAGAGCCTGAGGAAATTAAGATAGGCTGTATGGAGAAGAAAAACTTGAATCTTGCAAAACCTAGCAGATGCAGTGACTTCTGGTGACACTCGTTATTCCTATGATAGTTATTGCGACACCTAAAACACCAACAATATAATTCAGAAAAGTATGAGTCCGGTATGAATGAAAGGTAGACTTACTATAAAACAGACACACAAAATCTGCGACATTGGGATTTCCTTATTTAATGCAGCAATGCCAGGTCCCAGCGCCTAAACCTAACCCTTCTACAGTTGACAGGACTTGGCAATGCCTCTTAACCTTATCAATACATCCCCAGACATTCCAGGTCAGGAAACAGAAGGGCCCACTACCTATCTTCCCACCTGCCATAACAGTAGGGAAAATATAAAGGGATCATAACAGAGGAACCGCTACTAACCTGGACCCGGCCACCGAGCAGCAACAGCAGCACAAAAAATGACTTAAAACTGCAACACTTGAAAATAAATAACAGTGAAAAACATGACACATTACCTACATAACACAGTCCATCAGTCCCTACCAACCAGTCCCCCACCCAGCATATCCAACCCCGAAGTAGATACACCTGGATCCCTAACACACAAACAAGACATCCTCTTAAAGAGACCTAAACAGCTATCTCAGCTTACAAGGAGAACCATACTAGTGATTTAAGTGGAGGTAGACCGTAAGCCCAAAAGCAATGGGTTCCCCAGCCAATATTACCGTACAGTGCGACTTAATAACTCCTAGTGACCCAGAGAAAAAACAGCGGGGGGGGGGGGGGTGGAACTCATTAACCCATGATGCCGACCCCCAATAGGTATAATAACATCTACCCTAGCCTGAGAGACTAAAATCCCAATAAGAAGATAGGTAAGAGGGCAGGTGAATTATGCAAATAAATCAAAGCATAAATACAATGAGAGCACAATTATATGCATATGATACCCAAGGTTATCAGGAGTAGTTCACATAATAAATAGCCAAATCCCCACCAACCAAAGAGGAGTGTCAGGAGTAGGTGGCGGAAACCCTTTTGGGAGGGCTTACCTTGGACGTCTGCGCTTCGTTTTTGTATTTTGAGGGTTGTTGCTGCCGTAACGGGTGATCCGGGTGTTCCAGTTCCCGTGCTTATTGGTTGTTTTCTTGTTTCTGCCATGGCCCAACCTGGGGTAGAAATATAAAATGGGGAGTGTGGGGGGAAAAAGACGAGACAGTATACACAGTACAGCCGATCTCTTGGTGCTGCTGGTTTGGGAAATGATTATAGCTTATTTTGCAGTTTTGGTCTATAGCTCTTTTGCTCTGTTTATAGCTCTGGTGCAGTGTATACTGTGGTGGTGGTGATTCTGCTATGAGTATATAGCACTTGGGATTAAGATGGGCAGGGGGGTTAATTTGCCCTGTTTATAGCTCAATGTTTGTAGCTCGCAGTTATAACTGCTTGTGCTTGTGAGGTGGAACGCACAGGTGCCTGTGCGTTCCACTGTGGAGTTGGACTCTCGGCGTGTGTCTTTCTTGCCTTTGGATGTGTGACACCTTTCGTGGGGTGGCTTGTGATTCGGTGATGCTCTCCGTGTGAAGGCTTCTGTGGTCTTCTTGTTGGGGTCTTGTGAGATGTCTAACCAACGCGATTCGTCCGGAGACTTCATCAGGGATGTGGCTGGTCTGTTGGTAAGTCGGTCTTCTTATCCTTGTCTGCTAGTGTTGTGTCCAATGTAATGGTGGGGTGGGAGGGGAAAGGGGAGGAGGGGGGGGGGGGCGGGAATAGGACGTTTTATTTATTTTGGGCTTTTTATCCTGGAGAGCTATGCGTGAATATTGTGTTGAAAAGGGGATTTGCACGTTATTTAGGGGGACATTAAGGATATGTAATTTAATTGGGGGTTAAAATATATTCTTTATTGTGTAGTGTGTGCGTTGCGGGGAGCCTATCAGGGGTAAATTCCGGATGGGAGAAGTTAAAACTATGGAGATAATGATGCTCTGATACGAGCTTCAGAAACTACTAAGCAGAGGACTAAAAGACAGAATACTGAATAAAAAAGAACACAACTACATCTACAAACCACACCCAAGGATACCAGTTTTCTACTACCTACCGAAGATCCACAAGAACACAGAGAAACCGCCTGGAAGACCAGGAATTGAATCACTTACCTGCAACCTCTCAGAATACATCGACAAATTCCAACCACTAGTGAAAACGCAAAGAAGCCACCTCAAGGACACAACACAGATCCTGAAAGATCTGAACGAAATCAAGTGGGAAGAGAGCTACACCTTAGTCACGTGTGACGTAACCTCCCTCTACACCATCATAGACCACAAGAAAGGATGCGAACACAGCAACCACTACCTAGTAAAGAACCCAGATATACCCACCACCCGGTCCGATTTCATCATAGAAGCCATCATCTTCATTCTCGACCACAACTACTTCTGGTTCGAAGATACCTATTACAAGCAAATCACAGGTACCGCAATGGGGACAAAATTTGCGCCAAGCTACGGTAACCTATACATGGCAAAATGGGAAAATGATAACATCTGGAGCAACAACCCCCACTACAGTGACCTAGGTATATGGAAAAGATAAAAAGACGATATCTTCTTCATTTGGAAAGCAAGCGATACCTTCTCTCCTTCCTGCAATACATCAACACCAACAATCTTAACCTGAAGTTCACCTCTAACTCCAGCAAAACAAAAGTAGAATTCCTGGACCTCACCATATACGTGGAAGATAACAACATAAAGACAAAAACATACATGAAGCCAGTCGACTGCAACAGCTACATTCCGGTCAACAGCAACCACCACAGGACATGGCTGAAAAACATCCCAGGAGTACAATTCAGGAGGCTAAGAAGAAACTGCTCCTCCATGGAAACTTTCAAGGAACAAGCTTATAAAATGAAGCAAAAGTTCCTACAGAGGAACTACGACCAAAAACATCTAAACCAAGAACTGGAAAACGTAGAGAAACTAGAAAGGGAGGAACGCCTCACCTACAAAAAGAGAGAAACAAAAGAAGAAAACAAACCGCTGTTCATCACGAACTACCACAGCAACCACAGAAGAATTGAAAACGTCCTGAAGAAACACTGGCACATCCTATTAGAAGACGAACAAATTAGAGAATACCTACCAGAGAAACCACGGGTAATATACAGGAAAGTAAGAAACCTGAAAAACATGCTAACGGCCAGCTTCATCCCAACAAACGGAAAAGAAAAGAAAAATAAAGAAACCTGGATAAAAGAAGGGAAGAAGGGATTCTACCACTGTAACCGTTGCACGGCATGCAAAACTACTAAACACAGCTTCACCAAACCATCCACCAACTTCATCTCACACTCAAACGGAAGCAAACACAGAGTAGAAGACAAAATGACCTGCGACTCCACAGGAGTTATCTACCTACTTGAATGCCCCTGTGGACTACAATACATAGGGAGAACCATCAGAAACCTGAAAACAAGAATTCCAGAACATATAAGGAACATAAGAAAAGGAATACAGAACCATAGTGTATCAGAACATTTCAGAATGACCCACAATCAAGACCCTACAGGACTGAAATTCATGGGCATTAAACAAATCCCGAAACCATGGAGAGGAGGAGACTACATTAAACTGAACTCACCGGAAGAAGCTAAATGGATCCATAAACTAGGAACCCTAACGCCGAGAGGCCTCAACATTGACTTCGATCTAGGAATCTTCTTGTAAGTATAAACTCCCCCTCCCCCCCTTCCTCCCCTTTCCCCCCCTTCCCCCCTCCCCTCCCCTATCCCACTAAAGCCATAGCCCCCCAGCCTACATTACCCTTAATCCCTCAATTTTAAAACCCACCTTTATAAAAAAAACTTAAAATGCCCAGCATAATCAGCCACCTCATGTTGGTTCCCCCCCCTTCCCCCAAATTATATTCTACTTCCTCCCCCCACCCACTCCCCAGTAAACAACATAAATTTTAATAAAATTAAAATAAATATATACCAATATTCTCATTTTAATTATTTTAATATCTCTCCCCATTGTTTGCTTCCCTGAAATTTAGCCCAAATAAAATCCCCCCCACCCTATTCTAGCCCCACTCTCACCCACCCAATAAATTTATCCCCATAAAATCTATCCACAGATCATGTAAAGAAAGCAAATCCACTCGGATAATGCCATCTATCCCCATCTATCTAAAGAATTAATCTCATCTCTCCGAAGATCCCTCCCCAACTCTTAGATAAAAGGCCACTAGAATAAATAACCCCCCCCACCTTAAAGTCAACCGTCACATAGAACATAAACAAATGGGCAGAATCAGCGGCATACATAACGCTTTACTCTTAACCATCTTTTATCATTACCAAAAGACCCGCACCACATACCACAATCCAGCAACCACACCTGCTCATAAAATCAATATTACCCTCCTCATCCACTAATAACCATAGCGACTGTACGGGGGCCTTTAGACGCCCAATTTTCTCTCCCATACAACCCACTGCCCCAGTACCCCTTCAATATTAACCATCCTACCCCATAAGAATAAAAATCATTACCACAATATAAGCTCTAATCCCCGTTCTCACCTCACTTACTAAATCGTATCGGAGCATCATTATCTCCATAGTTTTAACTTCCCCCATCCGGAATTTACCCCTGATAGACTCCCCGCAACGCACACACTACACAATAAAGAATATATTTTAATCCCTAATTAAATGACATATCCCTAATGTCCCCCTAAATAACGTGTAAATCCCCTTTTCAACACATTATTCACGCATAGCTCTCCAGGATAAAAAGCCCAAAATAAATGACCCATCCCCATTCCCGCCCCCCCTCCCTCCCCTGCCCCCTCCCACCCCACCATCCCATTAGACACAGCACTGGAAGACAAGGATAAGAAGACCGACTTACCAACAGACCAGCCACATCCCTGACGAAGTCTCCGGACGAAACACGTTGGTTAGACATCTCACAAGACCCCAACAAGAAGACCACAGAAGCCTTCAAACAGGGAGCATCACCGAATCACAAGCCACCCCACGAAAGGTGCCACACATCCAAAGGCAAGAAAGACACACGCGGAGAGTCCAACTCTGCAGTGGAACGCACAGGCGCCTGTGCGTTCCACCTCACAACCGGAAGTGAGGGATTTGGAACGCTTATGCGTTCCAAGCACAACGGGAGGAAGCCGCTCGGCCGCAGCCACTCTGACCACTCATCCAGCGCTACAATCAACAAGCTCTAATCAGCATCCACCCGCCCACCAACGCTTATCTTGCCCAGAACATCTACCGAAAATCTATTATATCCTACAACTGCTCTTCTAAGAGCAAAAGAGCTTTACACTTTACTTTATACACACCACCACAGACATATACATATACAGATCCCTCCGAAATATAAAACATCTCTAACACATAGCACCCATTTCATACCACACCTTATTACCTGCACTTATCCCACACAGCGAAGCACTTAATATAGACACTTAACATACCACACACACAACACACACTTATTCCTAAACCACTATACACCATCCCCTTAAGCTGAGAGCTTAACATTCTGAGCTATAAACATCTATATCATCATACACCCTCCGCTGCAAGCTGAGAGCTTAACTATTTGAGCTATAAACAACAAGCATCAAAGCACAAGCAGTTATAACTGCTACAAACATTGAGCTATAAACAGGGCAAATTAACCCCCCTGCCCATCTTAATCCCAAGTGCTATATACTCATAGCAGAATCACCACCACCACAGTATACACTGCACTAGAGCTATAAACATAGCAAAGGAGCTATAGACCAAAACTGCAAAATAAGCTATAAGAATTTCCCACACCAGCAGCACCAAGAGATCGGCTGTACTGTGTGTACTGTCTCGTCTTTTTTCCCCCCACACTCCCCATTTTTTATTTCCACCCCAGGTTGCGCCACGGCAGAAACAAGAAAAGAGGAGTGTCTGTCTGGGCGCCATCATCCTGAGGTATGCCTGTCTAGTTGATTACCTCCGCTGGTGATTCAAAGAAGAATATAGTCCCGTAAGCGACAACACAGAATCTTGCTGGGAAGAGCATATTGTATGGGTATTGAAATTCATGCAGATGTAGTTTCACCTATATAAACTGAGCTCTGCTCTTTTGCACATCAATTGAAAAGTCCGGGAATACCGCCACTCTCTGTCCCTGAAACATTAAAGGACCCGTAAGGCGAGTCAAGCAAAGAATGGCATCCTGATCCTTGGGATGCCACAACTTAGCAATTAAAGTGTACGGCTCCCACAGAAGGACGCTGAGTGGGGATTCGGTACACCCTCTCCACCGCAAACTGAGCTATGAATTTCTCCCTGCCAAACAGCTGCAGCATCTAGGCCTCAAGGAAGGACTTCGGCCTATTATCGTCCTCCTTCCCTGACAAATCTAACATTGTTGCGCCTGAATCGGCCTTAAGTGTCAGACATCTTTTGCTTAAAGAACATTATCTGCGTCTCCAAGCCAGTAATTTGATGTTTCATAGAAGCTGTGTTATCCTCCAGAATGGAAATACGAGCCTCAGTTTTCCGTTACCAGCCCCAAATCTTCTGAAGGTCCTTCTATAACAGGGACAAATCCACCTGAACTTCACAATTTTATCCTATACAACAGAAGACTAGCATCTTAGGAACTTTTCAATGGATTGGTTTAAACTTTCCATCTGCCCATTGGCCTATGGGTAATATGTAGACGAAAAGCTCAACTTGATGTCAAACAGACTACAGAATGACTGGGCCACAAATTAAACACCTCGATCAGACACAATATCTTCAGGTATGCTATGAAGACTCGCAATATTCTGAACAAATAATGACATCAATGCTTCTGCAAAAGGGAATCAGGGCAAGGGAACAAAATGGGCCATCTTGTTGAATCTATATACCACTACCCAAATTACAGTACATCCCTTGGATCCGGGTAATTCTACCACCTGGGTTACCAGCTAATCTGTAAACATGTAATTCACACAATAACCTTCTGTCTATAGTATTTGGGGAAAAACAACAATCACCAAGGAACTCCAGGTGGCACAGAAACTTTGATGTAATGACTTAAATGCATCAGAAAACAATAGAGCCAAAATAACCGAAGCAAGAATAATAGGGGTGTCATCAACAATTTGCTCTTATCTACTTTCAAACATTTGCCTTTACATTCTTACTACATGGGTGAAATTAAATAACAAAATTAAATCTAGTAAAGAACAGTGCCAATCTCGCTAGTTGAGGTTTAAGTCTCTTGTCAGTAGTATTTTTAATTTATTTATGGTCTGTGAGGATAGATACCTTATGCTTTGCATCCTCTAACTCCTTCACACAACTGAAACCTGTGCTCCGTCAGAGACAGTAAATCAAAATATCATCTACATTAACTACTACAAACTGAGGCAGGAATTCATACAAGACATCATGAATCAGATCTTCCAAAGTAGCAGAAGCGTTACTAAGACCAAAGGCATCACCAGATAATTGTAATGCCCAGAGTTGGTATTAAAAGCTGTCTTCCATCATCACCCTCCTTAATTCAAATCAAATTATCGGCACCCCTCAAATCAATCTAGGAGATTATCCTAGAGGTCTGAAATTAGTCAAACAACTCAAAGATCAGAGGTTAGGGATACTTGTTTTTTTATGTTAATTATATTAAGCTCTCAGATATCTATGCAGGGTCGCAGCCTCCCATCTTTCTTGGCAACAAAAAAGAACTGCCCCTACTGGTGATTTAGATGGTCATAGGAAGCCTTTCTCAATTATTTCTTTAATATATTCCTCCATGGACTGTGCCTCGGAGGCTGAAAGAAAATAAAGCCTGTTTTCTAGGCCCCCGTGCCTCAGATATTCAAATTTAGAGCATTCATAGTCTCTATGCGGAGGAAACACATCAGCTGTTGTTTTACTAAAGACTTCAGAAAAGTGTATATAGGATTCAGATCAAGTCAATAGTTTCAGGTACAGATGTGCATAGTGAAATGTGAAGACATTCTTTGTGAGAAGAATCACTCCACTGTCCAATTTCTTCAGATCTCCAATAATTCAAGGATTATATGCCCCAAGTCAGGGGTACCCCAGGATTGCTGGCAATTGAGGGCAATTGATCTGCAAGGGCGAAAACCGCTCAGAGTGAAACATGATTGGTGATAATTGGCGTGGAACTTCTGATAGTACTGCAATTTAAAAATGTACCATCTATTCCTTTCAAAATCAGAGAACAGGTACCCCAAATGTTTTAGAAAATGATAAGTCCACCAAGTTACTGTGATCTCCACAGTCAATGTAGGTTAGAGCAACATATCTCAAAATGCAAGTAAGATACCACTGCAAGTATTTTAAGGGAATTGGACTAGTTGTTTGACTGTAAACCTAGGCAAATCACTCCTACATTCCCTAGGTTCTGTCATTTCCTTGCTTCCCATCAGGGAATTTTTTCTTCTGCGGACTAGCATAATGTCCACTGGCTTCACAGTGTAAATAGAGATTGTAAGGCTGTCTGAGACTTCTCTCCGAGGTTCAAACAAGAGAAACCAAGTTGCATCGGTTCAGAAATTTTCGTGGCCTCGTTATGCATACTTGCAGATACAGGTACAGATAGAGATAGAGATACAGATTGACCTTTCTCCAAATGCCTCTCCACATGGCATTTGTCTAAAGTCTCTGAATATTGTAATACCGCATCTTTATTATATTCAATCAATCCAATCTGAAATTGACTGCACAGGACTGGATTATTCCAGGCAGAATTAGGTGCCCATATACGGAATTAAGAGCAATATTGTTCTACTGGTTGGTTACCTTGTTTCATTAGGCATAAATGAGAGTCAACCGATGCCCTTCTGTCAGGATCATCATACAGATAGACAAAACTGTAAAGAAAGGCTTCTACTGACTGTAATGCTGGATTATCAGGAGGTAAGTAAACGGCCCAAGACTGCAGATCACGTGGATCAAGAATGTTGTGTTTATGAATCAGAGGAAACATGACAGTACTTGAAATATTACTTACAATTGTGCATAAAGTTATTGTATGAAAGTCTATTACCATCAAAACGATCAGTTAAATTCATTTTAGGCTCGGAATGAGAACTTAGTACAATAGTCTGTGTGTGTGCTATACTTGCTGCATGTTGGTCAGCCATTATCAGCACTGCTTGTTGCAACTCCAGGATCTGGTATCTCAGAAATTCTGGTGGTCGCGGTTTGGTAATCATATTGCAAAAACACCTCAGACTATGGGGCCAATGATAATGTTGGTCATTGATCATGTTAGTTTAGCAGCAGAAATTGAGAGGTGTGTGACTAAAAAGAATGAATTTATAACACAATTGATCAGCAAGCATCAGTATATGCAGATTATCCCAATCATCAATTTTTGTAACTCTTCAATATAGAGCAACCTACTGCTACTCTAAAAATAGACAATAGAATCACTAATTCGTCCTAGATGAGAAAGAAGAGAAAAGGATTGGCTAAAAACTTTTGGCTAAAAACTTTTATGAGAAGACATCGTTTAATTCCACCACCTCATTCAGTCCCGCTGGACTCAAAGTGTTCAGTTGTTGGATCCAATAAACCTCCTGTGTACAAAGCTTCCTAAATCTGTCACCTCCTCTCAATGTGTGTGGTATATGTTCCACACCACAGACACTGAGATGTTCGATATTTCCCTCATGTATTAAGTCAAAATGCCTAGAAACACTATGGTTAAGCTTTCTATTCACAACATTCCGTCGATGTTCCAGAAATCTGGTTGAATGAGGTGGTGGAATTAAACGATGTCTTCTCATAAAAGTTTTTAGCCATTCTTTTTCTCTTCTTTCTCATCTAGGACGAATGAGTGGTTCTATTGTCTATTTTTAGAGTAGCAGTAGGTTGCTCTATATTGAAGAGTTACAAAAATTGATGATTGGGATAGGGTCGATCTAAGAAAAAAGTAATAATAATTTTCGATAAAGAATGAGACAACTTAGGTCTTAATGGGCGTATCATATGTTTCTATTGTGGATATTTAACGGTCAAAATTGTTAAGACATGATCATTTTAGTTGTAATGGTGGGTTTAAGATTAGTTACTCTGTTACGAGTTTAGTAGTGTGTTGGAATTTAGTTTCTACTAATTAAGAATGTATAAGGAGGTTATCAAGTACAACAAATATGTTTTGAAAATATGCTAATAGGTATCTATATATAGGGTTAATGAATGATCCAAATCGGACTCATATCTGAGATTTATATTTATATTTAATTATTCTGGAGCAATGTTCCACTGTGTTGCAAATTTTCAGTAACTAACTTGTTAATATTGACAGTTATATACATTGTCTTTTATGTGTTTATTATTATTTACCTTTGTTTACAGTTTCATTTTTATTAGCATTAGTTTTAATTATTGCTTATTATATTTCTTGAATCCACGTTGTCTAAGTAATAACTGACAGGTATTTTATATATGATTTGTTTAAGATTGTTTTATTTTGAATTTGATTTCTTGCCTTGTGGCGAGAGAATCTAATATATAAATGCTAAGTGGTGTCTGTGTGTGTGTGGAAAAAAAAAAACAAGTTGCAGCGCCACCTGCTGGGCAGAGTTATACACTGACCTACTAAATTCTTAGTGTGGGTGGGGAAAAAAATTCAAAAAGGGCTGAAATTTGGTAGGGCTCAAACTCATTTTCGTGAGGTAATTTTACCTCATGAACACACATGTGTAGAGGCGTGCGTTAGTGTGTGTGTGTGTGTGTGTGTGTGTGTATGTGTGTGTGTGTGTGGAAAAAACTATTTTCTCAGAAAGGGCTCATCCAATTGACCTGAAATTTGGTATACTGACATTATTTGACAAAAAAAATAGAATAGTCAAGTCAGTTAACTTCCATCATCCCCCCTCCCCCCCGTGGGAGGGGTAGTAAAGGCTAAATTTACGAGTTGAGGGGTCAAACTCATTTTCGTGAGGTAATTTTACCTCATGAACACACATTAAAAAGGGCGCTTGCGTCGGAAAGTAACGATCTTCCCCTGAGGAGGCCTGGGCTAGGCCCAAATGCATGACAAGAACCTTTTTAAGACCTTAAGTATCTTGATTTGACTAGAATGCATGAGTATCATGCACGGGTTAACTTGTGGTTAATATGATATCATGATAATTATTCGCACACCTGCCGGAAGAGGCTGATTATTGTGTCCATTAAACAATCTATATAAGATGTACTAATTATCTGAATAGGTATCACACTTCCTCTGATGAAATCACTTCGTTGATGAAACGCGTAAGGACCTTTAAGCACAGCTTATTCCACTCTTTGAATGCCAATCCTATGCAGTTTTGAGTGTTACCAACTTTCATTATCACGGAGGTGAATGCTGACACGGCCGTGCCATCCGAGGGTCTGAATGTCACGCTGACATGGAGGTGAAAAGACTACACAAGAGACGGGTCTGTTCATCCCTGTGCGAACATCGTGCACCGAGTACCGATACTTGCCCTAGAGGCGGCTGACGAACCAGCTATACGGTCAGCGGATCAGTGCCGATTGAGTACGTGTGAGTACCGTGAATTTGTTATCGACATTTACTTTCAGGGGCTGTTGAGGACCAAGCTATATGGTCAGGAGAGCAATAGGCTCTAAATTTTCTTAATGCTACATTGCCCATTATCGGGATTCTCCTGGTACAGCTCCATTATCATTCACTAACCCGCACTCCGATGTATAGTGATTACACTGCTAATTGAATGACTACAAAACTGTGATTATTCCAAAGGAACACTAATATTCCTTACATCAAGGCACTATCTACTGTGTGGTACATTTCGAACCATTATATGGTATGAGGAGCCATCTTATTTAAACATCAACCAGGATTTCACTCAATGCAGTTCAGACTAATTTAAAGCAGAAAGCTCTCATACATAGTAAGATACAGCAGGACCTGACATCTAACTACAGAATCCTAACACATGCAGGTAGCACACCTGCATAGCAGCTCAAACTAATTAAGAGCAATAAGAACCAAAGCTTCCTCCCAAATCACAATCAAGTTCTTGTGACAATACCAATTATATGTGCCTCACTGAATTTATTAGTCTTTCATATAATCTCTTGTGGAGATCTAAGATCAAGTCCTTGCTGGAAGGCCTGCACAAGAAAGGTGGTGCGGTTTGATCTACATGCAAATAAAATCTCTGTGCACTTACTCTATTTATTCATTTTTAAGAATGTATATAAATTGAAGCTTTCTGATATCTGATATTTCTAAGATTCTTAAACTTCTGTCTCATTCTGTATGGTGGCCATTAGTTAGGTCAGATGTCAACGAGTTTGTCCGCTCCTGTGAGGCTTGTGCCAAGACCATGCCATGTCACTGACCATTTCCAACAATCCTTAGACCCAGATCTTAATGGATTTTATTGGTGATTTGCTTGTGTCTTCTGGTCATATCACAATTTGGGTCATTGCTGACTGGTTTAGTAAATGGTCCATTTCATTTTATTAATCAGGTTAGCCACAGCCGAATATCTGGCTTCACTTTGAATCCAGCATGTCTTCAGACCTCATAGACTGCCCTCTGACACAGTTTCTGATAGGAGATTACAATTCATTGCTCAGTCTGGAAGTCATTTTGTTCCCTGCTGGGTATTAATTTGCATCTGTCTTCTGCTTACCACCCTCAACCCAATGCATAGACTGAGTGGGAAAATGAGTGCTTAGAGCAGAACTTGAAATGATACATCTCCAAATTGGATGCCAGTTGGATGGAATAACTATCTTGGGCTGAGTTTGCCTATTGGGATCAATGGCACTCTCCTGCATGAAAAAAAAGTGATTGTCACTCACCGGACTGTGAGTGCCTCTTCTCCCGTTGTTAGGAACCGTGGCCGCCCGCCATCCTGACGGTCTGCGCATACGCAGCCTCTATGAACTCTTCAGACCTTTTACTTTTAGTTAATTGGCTGATCAGGCAACACTCCCTATTTAAAGCACCTGTGGTCAATACCTCGTTGCCTGTTCTTGGAGTCTCATTCCCTGTGAGTCTCTGAAGGTGTTCCTGTGTTTCCTCGTGTCTTCAGTTCCAGCTGATTCCTCGCTACTGCATTACCGTATTCCAGACTGCTTCAACTCTCCTGTGTTTCCTTGTGTCTTCAGTTAGAGCTGATTCCTCGCTACTGCATTACCGGTTTCCAGACCGCTTCAACTCTCCTGTGTTTCCTCGTGTCTTCAGTTCCAGCTGATTCCTCGCTACGGCATTACCGGTTTCCAGACCCCTTAAACTCTCCTGTGTTTCATCGTGTCTTCAGTTCCAGGTGATTCCTCGCTACGGCATTACTGGTTTCCAGACCGCTTCAACTCTCCTGTGTTTCATCGTGTCATCAGTTCCAGCTGATTCCTCGCTACGGCATTACTGGTTTCCTAGACCGCTTCAACTCTCCTGTGTTTCATCGTGTCTTCAGTCCCAGCTGATTCCTCGCTACTGCATTACCGGTTTTCAGACCGCTTCAACTCTCCTGTGTTCATCGTGTCTTCAGTCCTAGCTGATTCCTGACTACTGCATTGCCGGTTGCCTGACCGCTTCAATTCTCCTGTGTTTCATCGTGTCTACTATTCCTGCTGACCTCCGCAAGAATCATCACTGCTCCTCTCGTGTGATGTTCTCTGTCTGTGTGCTTCACAGACACGGATTACCGCTACCACTCTCCTGTGGTCTCTACTCGTGTCGGCGTTCAACCGCTCAGCTATCCCTGTGTTTCTCTCGTGACAGCCTGCTCAACTAAACCGCGGTATGCTTATCTTTTATTGACTTTACCAGCTTATTGCATATCCGCTTGGACTGTGTTCTGCTCATCTACGGAGTCCTCTATCTCACGAAGTTATAGATGCTATTAACTTTGTCTCATATGTCCTGGATCTCAGTAGTGACTTTGTATCTCCAAGCAGCGCTAGTCATTTGCTATTGTATTATATATACCATTGGAATCAAGTTCCTTGTGCTCTCCGTGTTACCTTTGATGCTCCATTCATCTACCCTAGTGCCTATCCTCACCTATATATGCAGTGGTACAACTTGCTGAACGCAGACCACTGACTCCCTGTTTCCTATTGGCACCAGTTACAAGTTTCCTCACTATAAGCAGTGGTACAACTTGCTGTACGCAGACCACTGACTTTCCTCACGTCTTCACGTCCATCAAGATCCTCGTGTTCATATTGTTTAACTCATAACCTGTTACTGCTAGTCATAGACTTTCCTCGAGCATCCTCTCACCATCTGCTGATTCTCCTGTTCCGCTAGTCACCCTGCTACCAGAAGACCACTGTGTGCATACACTACTCTGGTAAGACTACATCTGGTGATATCCTGAGCAAAGACTCCTAGTGCCCGTGACAGTAAGATCAGGCCATGACAGACCCAGGATCGGAACCCTCAGCTAAAGAGATGCTGCAGTATCTGGTTACCCGTATTGAACAACAGGATGTTCGCCAACAACAGTTGCTGCAATGTTATCAGACTTTAGCCTCCCAAGGAACTTCTGTGCAAAATACCGCAGCCACTGTTGATACTCCTGTGTCATCACCTGTTTCCCCAGTGCCATCCCAGGTGTCTGCTGCTTCCACGATACACCTGCCTACTCCTTCAAAATATGATGGAGACCCCAAAACATGTAGGGGTTTTTTGAATCAATGCTCTGTCCATTTTGAGCTTCAACCTCACAATTTCCCTACTCATCGTTCCAGAGTGGCCTATCTCATCTCCCTGTTTTCCGGACAAGCTCTTGCATGGGCTTCCCCTCTATGGGAAAGAAATGATCCATTGCTACAGGATAGTGCCAAATTTATTTCCACATTTCGAAGTGTATTTGATGAACCTGGTCGTGTTATATCTGCTGCATCCAGCATCCTCCGTCTACGCCAAGGATCCCGCACTGTAGCTCAGTACGTCATCCAATTTCGGATACTAGCCTCTGAACTTCAGTGGAACACTGAGGCTTTGATTGCCGCCTTCTGGCAGGGGCTTTCTGATAAAATTAAAGATGCACTGACCTCACAAGAATTACCTTCTTCCTTGGAGGATTTGATTTCTCTATGCCATCGTGTGGACATGAGATTTCGTGAGAGAGATTCAGAAAAAACAACTTCCCATAAGGCACCTCTTCGCTCAGAACCTCAAGTTCGTCAAGCTCTATCTCCAGCAATACCTATGGAGATAGGTCGCTCCAAATTAACTTCAGAGGAAAGAGACCGAAGAGTAAAAAATAGACTCTGTATCTATTGTGCTGATTCAACTCACATACTCAACTCATGTCCTAAAAAGTCGGGAAATGCCAGACCCTAACTAGTTCTGGAGAGGTGAAGTTAGGGTCTCTGGAGTCCTCTCCAAGTTCAACGAAATTAAAAGTTTGTGCTTTTGATGTTACCATTTCCTTAGCTACCAAATCCTTTGTGCCCCAAGCACTTATTGATTCTGGAGCTGCAGGAAACTTTATTTCTAAATACCTCGTGAATCAATGGTCCCTACCAGTGGTTTCTTTAAAGGTACCTATTACCGTTACTGCAATCGATGGATCACGTATTATTAATGGTCTCATTACTCAGAGTACGTCTCCAGTAACTCTTCAAATTGGAGCCTTACACCAAGAAAAAATTTCATTTCTAATTCTTCCTGTTACTACCAGTCCTATTGTTCTTGGCCTTCCATGGCTTCAACTGCATTCTCCTCAGATTGACTGGAACACTCCTCAAGTTACGTCTTGGGGCCCTGAATGTCATCATCATTGCCTTACTCAAGTTGTTCCACTCAAGATACAGCAATCCTCTATTTCACCGTGTCCACCGGGTCTTCCTCCTCAGTATGCTTCCTTTGCCGATGTATTTGATAAGCTTCAGTCTGAATTTCTTCCTCCTCACCGTTCTTGGGACTGTCCGATTGATCTTCAACCTGGCAAGACTCCTCCTAGGGGTCGTGTGTATCCACTTTCTTTACTGGAGACTCAAGCTACATCTGAGTATATCGAAGAGAATCTCCAGCGAGGATTTATTCGACCTTCTTCCTCTCCCGCTGGAGCAGGATTCTTCTTCGTGAAAAAGAAGGATGGGTCATTACGTCCTTGTATAGATTATCGTGGACTCAACGCCATTACCATCAAAAATCGGTATTCCATTCCATTAATTACTGAGCTTTTTGATCGCATCAAGGGAGTCCGGATCTTTAACAAGTTGGATCTCTGTGGTGCTTATAATTTAATTCGAATCAGGTCCGGTGACGAATGGAAGACAGCTTTCAACACCAGAGATGGGCACTATGAGTATTTAGTTATGCCCTTCGGGTTGTGTAACGCCCCCGCTGTTTTCCAGGGTTTCGTTAATGAGATCTTCCGGGACTTGTTATATGTTTGTGTCGTCGTCTATCTGGATGACATATTAATCTTTTCCCAGGACCTGCCTTCTCAACATCAACACGTGGCAGAAGTCCTTTCCAGACTCCGAAAAAATTTGTTATTCTGCAAGTTAGAAAAATGTTCATTTGAGTTGTCCCAGATTCCATTTCTGGGATATATTGTCTCCGGAGTCGGTCTTCAGATGGATCCAGACAAGGTGAATGCTGTATTACGTTGGCCTCAGCCAACTACTCTTCGTGCAATTCAGCGTTTTTTAGGTTTTGCTAATTATTACAGACGCTTCATCCAAGATTTTTCCTCGATTGTATCTCCTATTGTGGCCCTAACCCGTAAAGTGGCTAATACGAAACAATGGTCCTCCGAGGCCCTTCAAGCTTTCCAGTTTCTCAAAGAGTCCTTCTCCTCTGCTCCTGTTCTTCGACAGCCTGATGTGACGCTGCCTTTCTTCCTAGAGGTAGACGCCTCTAATGTTGGCTTAGGAGCCATTCTATCCCAAAGATCGGAGCAACAAAAATTCCATCTTTGTGCCTTTTATTCTCGGGGTCATCTACCGGCAGAGTAAAATTATACCATTGGGGACAAGGAGTTGCTGGCTATAAAAGCAGCATTAGAGGAGTGGAGATATTTGCTGGAGGGAGCTCGCCATCCTGTGACAATTTTTACAGATCATAAAAATTTGTCATATTTACAGTCTGCTCAATGTTTGAATCCTCATCAAGCAAGATGGTCTCTTTTCTTTTCTCGTTTTGAACTTATTATAACCTTCAAACCAGCTGCAAAAAATAAAAAAGCAGACGCCCTATCTCGGGCATTCGTGACGTCCTCAGACGTTGAAGATGGTCCTAACCACTCAATATTAGATCCCAAATGTGTTTCTCTGGCCGCTTCATCCACTTAGGTGCTACCATTTGGGAGAACTCTCGTGCCTCCATCCCTTAGGAAAAGAATCCTGTCGTGGTTTCATTCTTCACGTTTTTCTGGACATGCTGGTGAACGCAAGACTTTCGAAATTCTTTCTCGTAGTTACTGGTGGCCTTCCATGAGGAAAGATGTCAAAGATTTTGTGGCTGCCTGCAAATTGTGTTCCCAGTTCAAGACCTCCCGCAGAACACCGGCGGGTCTACTTCAACCACTACCCATTCCTTCCAAGCCTTGGACCCATATTAGTATGGACTTTGTTACTGATCTTCCTCCTAGTAAAAAGTGTAATACAATTTGGGTAGTGGTAGATAGATTTTTGAAGATGGCACATTTTGTTCCTTTGACCGGTTTACCTTCTTCATCTACCCTGGCTAATCATTTTATTAAAGAGATTTTCCGTATTCATGGATGTCCTTCAGAGATCATTTCAGATAGAGGGGTGCAGTTCGTTTCCAGATTCTGGCGAGCCCTTTGTAAGACCTTGGGTATTCGATTATCACTCTCATCCTCCTACCACCCTCAATCAAACGGACAGACCGAGAGGGTCAATCAAGATCTTGAGACTTTCATAAGGATGTTCTCTTCAGCCAACCAAGATAACTGGGTCGATTTGCTTCCATGGGCTGAAATCGCCCATAACAACATGTATCATGAGTCATCTTCTAAAACTCAGTTTTTTGTGGTTTACGGTCACCATCCGTCTTTTCCGGAATTTCCTGCCCTCCCGCCCACCCAAGTTCCTGCTGTAGAGACTGTTTGTCAGACCTTCAAAAATATTTGGTCTCAGGTCAAAACCTGTTTAAAGAAGACATCTGCCAGATATAAGTCCTTTGCAGATAAAAAGAGACGGGCTATTCCACCACTTAAAATTGGAGATCGTGTATGGTTATCAACCAAAAATATTCGTTTGAAGGTCCCATCTATGAAGTTCGCTCCTCGTTTTATTGGTCCATATAGGATCATTCAAGTGATAAACCCAGTTTGTTTCAAACTTTTACTTCCTAAGAACCTTCGTATTTCCAATGCCTTCCATGTGTCATTGCTCAAACCTCTCTTTATCAACCGTTTCTCTGCTCCTCCTTCAGCACCTCGGCCAGTTCAAGCTCTTCAAGAGGAGGACTTTGAAATCACACATATATTGGATGCAAAAATTTTGCGAGGTGTTCTTCGTTTCCTCGTTCATTGGAAGGGCTTTGGCCCTGAAGAGCGTTCATGGATTAGGGCTGAGGATCTCAATGCCCCAGCTCTTCTAAAAAAGTTCTATTCCAAATTTCCGGGCAAACCCGGTTCCATGTGTTCTGTGCCCACCTTAAAAAGGCGGGGTACTGTCACTCACCGGACTGTGAGTGCCTCTTCTCCCGTTGTTAGGAACCGTTGCCGCCCGCCATCCTGACGGTCTGCACATGCGCAGCCTCTATGAACTCTTCAGACCTGTTGCTTTTAGTTAATTGGCTGATCAGGCAACACTCCCTATTTAAAGCATCTGTGGTCAATACCTCGTTGCCTGATCTTGGAGTCTCATTCCCTGTGAGTCTCTGAAGGTGTTCCTGTGTTTCCTCGTGTCTTCAGTTCCAGCTGATTCCTCGCTACTGCATTACCGGTTTCCAGACCGCTTCAACTCTCCTGTTTCCTCGTGTCTTCAGTTCCAGCTGATTCCTCGCTACTGCATTACCGGTTTCCAGACCGCTTCAACTCTCCTGTGTTTCCTCGTGTCTTCAGTTCCAGCTGATTCCTCGCTACACCATTACCGGTTTCCAGACCGCTTCAACTCTCCTGTGTTTCATTGTGTCTTCAGTTCCAGCTGATTCCTCGCTACGGCATTACTGGTTTCCAGACTGCTTCAACTCTCCTGTGTTTCATCGTGTCTTCAGTCCCAGCTGATTCTTCGTTACTGCATTACCGGTTTCCAGACCGCTTCAACTCTCCTGTGTTCATCGTGTCTTCAGTCCTAGCTGATTCCTGACTACTGCATTGCCGGTTGCCTGACCGCTTCAACTCTCCTGTGTTTCATCGTGTCTACTATTCCTGCTGACCTCCGCAAGAATCATCACTGCTCCTCTCGTGTGATGTTCTCTGTCTGTGTGCTTCACAGACACGGATTACCGCTACCACTCTCCTGTGGTCTCTACTCGTGTCGGCGTTCAGCCGCTCAGCTATCCCTGTGTTTCTCTCGTGACAGCCTGCTCAACTGAACCGCGGTATGCTTATCTTTTATTGACTTTACCAGCTTATTGCATATCCGCTTGGACTGTGTTCTGCTCATCTACGGAGTCCTCTATCTCACAAAGTTATAGATGCTATTGACTTTGTCTCATATGTCCTGGATCTCAGTAGTGACTTTGTATCTCCAAGCAGCGCTAGTCATTTGCTATTGTATTATATATACCATTGGAATCAAGTTCCTTGTGCTCTCCGTGTTACCTTTGATGCTCCATTCATCTACCCTAGTGCCTATCCTCACCTATATATGCAGTGGTACAACTTGCTGAACGCAGACCACTGACTCCCTGTTTCCTATTGGCACCAGTTACAAGTTTCCTCACTATAAGCAGTGGTACAACTTGCTATACGCAGACCACTGACTTCCCCGTTACCTACTTGCACCTGGAACTTGTCCCATCACTACAAGCAGTGATACAACTTGCTGTATGCAGACCACGGACTTCACTACCTCCTATCTATCCCTGGACATTCCTCTCACTATAGCAGTGGTACAACTTGCTGTACGCAGACCACTGACTCCCTGTTTCCTATTGGCACCAGTTACAAGTTTCCTCACTATAAGCAGTGGTACAACTTGCTATACGCAGACCACTGACTTCCCCGTTACCTACTTGCACCTGGAACTTGTCCCATCACTACAAGCAGTGGTACAACTTGCTGTATGCAGACCACGGACTTCACTACCTCCTATCTATCCCTGGACATTCCTCTCACTATAGCAGTGGTACAACTTGCTGTACGCAGACCACTGACTCCCTGTTTCCTATTGGCACCAGTTACAAGTTTTCTCACTATAAGCAGTGGTACAACTTGCTATACGCAGACCACTGACTTCCCCGTTACCTACTTGCACCTGGAACCTGTCCCATCACTACAAGCAGTGGTACAACTTGCTGTACGCAGACCACTGACTTCACTACCTCCTATCTATCCCTGGACATTCCTCTCACTATAGCAGTGGTACAACTTGCTGTACGCAGACCACTGACTTTCCTCACGTCTTCACGTCCATCAAGATCCTCGTGTTCATATTGTTTAACTCATAACCTGTTACTGCTAGTCATAGACTTTCCTCGAGCATCCTCTCACCATCTGCTGATTCTCCTGTTCCGCTAGTCACCCTGCTACCAGAAGACCACTGTGTGCATACACTACTCTGGTAAGACTACATCTGGTGATATCCTGGGCAAAGACTCCTAGTGCCCGTGACAGTGATGCAGACTGGTCACCCTCAACAAAGAGCTGTCAGAACACCACACTATAGTGTGTCCCAGATGTATAAGAGATAAAGATGTAAAAGGAAATATGGGCACCATAATGTACTGTAAAAGTGATTATTTTTTTTAATTTAGTGATACACATGGTTGTTTTTGTTGTGGTCATCCCCAAAGTCATAAATACTTGACAGGTGCCCACAGTAAATGTGTTATATACTAATGTTCCTCTCCATTTCTTAGACTTTCTGCACTTGGTGAGAAAGCTCAGTAGAATATCATACAGGTACTCAACACCTCTACGAAGGTGTTAGTAAGCAGATGTCTCTAAGACTTGAAGCCCATTGGTTTTAAGACAAGGCCTCATTAAGGCAACATGGGACTCTTAGCAAGATACTGCTTTGTGACCCCCTTCACCCATCTGCTTGTCAAAAAACACACAAAAAAAGAGGTTAAAAACAAGTTAGATTAATCTTGACCCGTCAGTGCCCACTGGGACCTGAGCATGAGCCTAGATGTCTATTGGATTGATCTGGCTCTATTCTATAGAAAGTATAATACACCAGGGAGAAGATAGCTGGCAAGGAGACAGAAGGACAAAGCCCCTGGGATGCTCTTACTTTCTTTGGTACTACAATTAGATTACTACATAGTGCCCAGTAGCTGTACAACATCTATAAGGATGTTTACTGGGTGCCAATCACATTAGTTACACAGCAGATTTACACAGAAAATAGGTACAGACATGATTATCTCATAGTGAAACATGGCTGTCAGCTTATCATAGGTTGCTATTTCTACATATCATAATAGCCTGTTAATGTAAAATTGTGAGGTAATGATGTACAGTGGGCCAATTACTTGTTCAAGTCCCAAAAATCAAATGTTGCCAACCCTCCCACTACAATAAGATCAGTGTGCCCCAATATCTTGATTTTCTGGACGGTCATCATACTCAGCCATAAACTAAACTCTTTCAGAACTGTAACTTCCATACAGACACAACTCTTCTGTTATACTGACATTTTGCAATAACAGTGGACCTATTTAAAATATCTGATTTCTTTCAACATTTCACTGTTTTTGCTGTTATCAGTCAATGCAGTAGAATAATGAACACAATGAAGCTCTGCAAATCTCAGAAGACTGAAACCTACAACTTTTGTTTGATTAAAAAATGCTAGTCTTTGCTAAAACTGACGCCAGTCTAGTATAAATGACACCAATCTCACCCTAGCCCAATTACTTTTACTGCATTCCCCACACTCTGCCTTTTATTATTTAATTACAGACAACAGACAATGGTGAGAACTAGTCCTTGTTCCATTGGTTGTATTTCCTTTGATTACTATAAAAGAAGTATTCCCTCAAAAAAGTAAAAACAAAGGCCAAATGTCTCCGCAGCAAACTAATCCACTATTATCAAGTTTGCAAACACCCAAATGTCATTGATATCACCGACATCCTTTCTCATGCTGGCCGGTCAGTTTCAAAGTACTGGATCACACAAAAACCTTTTCCTTTTGTTTGCCAGAAAACTGTCAGTGTGTACAGAATTCAGTTATAGGGCTTTAGGTTACCCACCAGCTGTTGAAGGGCTCATTGCCGGAGAATTGCTTACTGGAAATACACATACAATTGCCAGCATTTACTCCTGACACCATTTTAGCCTTATGTAAGGGTTCTTTCCAAGTAAACCCTGCCAAACAATATCATATTGTTTTGCTCACAATCAAAAGCATAATACAATCTTAATAATTGTGCACATTTACAAAAACACATATATTGAATTCATTTATATTACACAGAATTACATAAATCACTGTAAAATTTTGTTTGCAAGCACAAAGTAAGAATACTAAAACAAGTTACTTGTATGAGCAGATTCTCATATCTAGCTGTGTTTTGCCTTCACTGACTGGTACACATACTATTATGTAATATTTTCAATATGAGTTATGTGGGGGAGCTTTCTCTTGTGTAAATAGAAAATTTCAACCAAGAGGAAAGTGTTTTTTTGCCACAGGCAAAGCACACCTAACAAAGTAAAACATTATGACTGCCTCAACTATGGCCACATGTGTATTAGATGATATTTACAGTACATGTCTACAAGCAGGTCATGTCTCATAATCAGTTCCTTCACATAGAGACAGAGAATATATATGAAATTTTCCATGAAAAATAAATTCTATACATGTTCACCTAATAGAGGAGTAACACCCTTTTATCTAGTATGTTTGTGGGAGCAGTGTGAGTACTTTACGTTTACCGAATATCATTCTTCACCTTAATATCTTCTGCGCAATGGGTCCACCTTAGTCAGGATTCAGTAATATCTTCGTTGGGTAATCTTGAATTAATCTGCAACACCAGAGGGAGACTAAGGAACTCTCTGTCCACCTAATTATGACCTCAGACACACAAATTAAATCTCAATACTCCAAACTGGTCTTTAGAAGCCGCACCGACACGTTTATTTGCCGAGGTGTGGGCTACTAAAGTTTTGTTTTGCTTTGTTATCAAAAATATTATTTACTATAGAAAAAGATAAATTTAAAGGTATTTAACAATGAAAATGCTTTAACCCTTGGACATATCAATACTTAAACACAATTTGTACGTTTCCCACATCCTACCCTCTATCACACAATGAGGTACTCCTGGCCCATGTATCCACAAGTTAGATGAAAGCATACACCAAGCTCTAATCGCATAATGACTTCTTATGATAATGAACTATTATTGCACTCAATCTTGATTCAAATAAAATAACAAATAAAATAACATGAAAAAGCAAACATAACAGTTCATGTCTTTGATGTCAGAGAGTGTCAAAGTTGTGGATCCTCTCTACTTGATCCAATATCTGACATACACAAATACAACAGAATGAACAAACCAATAGCACAGTCTCTGTGAGTCACTTAACTTAACTTCACAAAGCACACATGACTTTTGGCAATAGCACTTTTGATTATTTTTTCCTAATAGAAGATTAGGGGGTAAATGTATCAAGCTGAGAGTTTTTCGGCAGGTTTGCAAAGTGTAGATGTTACCTATAGCAACCAATCAGATTCTAGCTGTCATTTTGTAGAATGTACTAAATAAATGATAGCCAGGAAACTCTCAGCTTGATACATTTACCCCTAGATCTCTTATGAAGTTTCTATTAACAAATCTCTGTCACATAAGAACAATTTAATATAAATGCAGAAGCACATGTATAAATACAGACTGTTCCCTCCAATTTAATGTGATGTTCACTGTCTCCTCCACTTTAACCTGTGTCACAATTCACAAGTTAGGGGCCGCGGCGACCAGTTTAGGTCCGGGCGCTCCCGGAGCACCCGCAAATTCTTCAGCTGCCACCATTGATTTGGGGGCTCCTTTCTGCTCCCCCCCCAGAACACCAGTCGGACAGCATGGCCGTGGGAGCAGGAAATAGTAAACGTGCAGGCACAGTGCACACCACCCGTCTCCCTTTTCATACCTCAATCCCTCGTTTTCCTTCCATGGGTCCCAGCCTGTGCCTGTAAAGTTAGGGGCCATGGCATTATATTTGGTTACCCCCCGCTTGGTTTCAGAGCTGTCTATCAGTCCTTTAATCCTCCCCCTCATCTTCAAATATCCCCAGCTCTTCCTAGGCAATTTACACCCCCCTCCCACCCTACAGCAACACTTTTTTCCCCCCCTCCCCTGCCCTTCAGGTTCATCCCCCACCTATTTTTTATGCCTTTTCCTCCACCACTCCCTTGTTATTGAATGCCCCTTTCCTCCACTTCATCTATGCCCTCCTTCCCCCCAAAGGTTACTTCCCCCCCCATGAGCTTGGCCTCTAACTCTGTGGGTCCCAACCCTCTACACCAGATGGTGTCCCATATTTTGTTGTCCCTACCTTACCAGCACTCAGCATTAACCATAAGTTTCTGCCAGCAGCTACGATTGTTTAGTTTTAAAGGGGTCTGAATGCACGCAGGCATCTGCGTTAATCCCTTCAGTGCCATGGGACACCTGCACCGTGCAGTGGGTGGCTGGTGGTCCAGGTCCACGGCTGGGTCTGGCGTCCTCCCTGGCGGGTTCTCGAGTGACTTTCTGCACGGTTGCTTCAAATTTAGTTAATACCATCCAGCAATCAGGTACGATGGCGGTTGCTGAACCTAATTTGTTAAGGCAAAATTCGGCATGACCATTTCTGCGGTGTTACGATACTTACCCGTCCTCGCTCCCCCGCCGCTCCGTCGGACCCGGAAGCCGCACTTCCGGGTGTGGCGGTCACATGACTGCTAGAATCAAGGGCGGGAAATTCAAACTGGGACTTTCTATATAAACAGCACTCTGACACTTTAGGAGTGTCAGAGCAACTTACCTGTTCCTGGCTCCTGATTCCTGTTCCTCCTTGTGCCTGCTCCCTGTGTATTTGACCTCCTGTGTACCGACCCGGCTTGCTGACCTTTCTGGACTCTGTTTCTCCTGTGTACCGACCCGGCTTGCTGACCATCCTGATTGCCTGTGCTCCTGACTCGGATAGCCTCACACTGTGTACCAACCCGGCTAGCTGGCTACGCTTCTGTTCTGGTGACCCGTGTACTGATCTGGTTTGATTGACTCTGAGATTGCCTCCTGATTCTGTCTGCATTTGCCTTCCTGTGTACCAACCCGGCCTGTCCGACTACTCTCATCTTGCTCCTACTCCACTGTACTACATCTTGGGGCAAACCTAAGGACCGCGACCTGCGACTCCTGGCAGCAAGGCCCATCCCGCCTTGCGGCGGTTCTTGGTGAATACCGGGGAGATCGTTAGACTCCGCACCTCAGGTAAGCCAGCGTTAATCAAGATTAGTAGTGTTATCCAGTAATCCGTTACAGTTTGCTCTGACCATGGATCCAGCGGCTAAAGATCTACTGGAGCATTTAGTGGGAAGAATGGACAAACAGGAGGCGAACCAAGAGCAACTTTTAAAATTCCTCCAAAGTTTATCTACCCGGCTGGACGTTGTTCAGAACACCTTAGTGGCCACTGGACCTCCTGCACCAGTGATTGCGGCTCCGGACCCCCCTTTTGCAGCCGCAGCTTCTTCCTCCCAATTGCGGATACCTAATTCGCCTAAGTTTGATGGAGACCCTAAAGTTTGCAGAGGATTCCTGAACCAATGCTCCATTCAATTTGAACTCTTGCCGGGAAATTTTTCTTCTGAGAAGTCTAAAGTGGCCTATGTGATATCGTTGCTCTCTGGGCATCCCCGTTATGGGAGCAGAATGATCCTATCCTGCATAATCTCTCCACCTTTTTGTCTACTTTTAGAAAGGTTTTTGACGAGCCAGGAAGGGTCTCCAATGCCGCTGCTGGGTTGTTGCATCTCCGCCAAGGAAACCAGCCCATGGGTCAGTATGCGGTTCACTTCAGAACCTTGGCCTCGGAACTCCGCTGGAACGATGAGGCTCTTGTGGCTACATTCTGGCAGGGTCTTTCAGATTGGATTAAAGACGAGCTGGTGTCTGAAGAACTCCCTGCATCTTTGGACTATCTCATCTCCCTCTGCATTAAGATTGAATTACGTTTCAAGGAGCGTAATTTTGAGAAGGGACAGTCTCAACACAGTATGATCCGTTTAGCTCCCAACTTCCAAACACCTGTTCTTCCGCCCGAGGTACCAATGCAATTGGGAAGGACTCGCCTATCGGCTGAAGAGAGAGAGGAGATTTCGTAACAAGTTATGTTTATATTGTGGAGAGAGTGGCCACCTTCTGAGTTCTTGTTCCAAGCGTCCGGGAAACGACAAGGCCTGACGTGTTCGGGAGCTGTGTCGTTGGGCCGCCTTTCTCAGTCTCCCTCAATCCCTTATAATAATGATTGTCTTACCATTCCTATTTCCTTACAGTCAGGACATCATACCATTTCTCAGTTAGCTCTCCTAGACTCCGGAGCTGCCGGGAATTTCATTTCTGCTGCCTTGGTAAGGCAATTCTCCATTCCCACGCAAGCCTTAGAACAACCTATCTCCCTTTTAGCCATCGATGGGGAAAGAATTCCTGAAGGATCCATCCTTGTATGCACCACTCCTCTTCTTCTTCAGATTGGAGCACTCCACCAGGAGAGTATCTCCTTCTTTGTAATTCACAGGTCTACTAATCCAGTCATCCTTGGACTACCATGGCTTCTTCTCCATTCCCCTAATCTTGACTGGCAGCCTGGTCATATCTTATCTTGGGGACAACATTGTTTTTCTCATTGTCTGGCTAAAGTGGTTCCTCAGGAAAATTCCAAATGCCTCAAGAGATTGCCCTTGGCCCTCCTTCCAGAGCCCTACCAAAACTTTGCTGATGTCTTTTGTGAACAGGAGGCTACAAAACTCCCTCCACATAGAATTTGGGATTGTTGCATTGACTTAATTCCTGGCAAACCAGTACCCTGAGGCCGAGTGTACACACTCTCCGTCCCTGAGTCCAAGGCTATGGAGGACTATGTCCACGATAATCTGAGGAGGGGCTTCATCCGAAAATCTTCTTCCCCTGCTGGGGCAGGCTTCTTCTTTGTAAAAAAGAAAGATGGGGGTCTCCGCCCTTGCATCGACTACAGAGGTTTAAATGCCATCCCCGTAAAGAATCGGTACCCATTACCATTAATCTCAGAATAATTTGATCGGATTAAGGGGGCTACCATCTTCTCTAAATTGGACCTCAGAGGAGCTTACAACTTGGTGTGTATTAAGGAGGGGGATGATTGGAAGACAGCCTTCAATACCCGGGATGGACACTTTGAATATTTGGTCATGCCCTTTGGGTTGTGAAATGCCCCAGCTGTTTTTCAAGGTTTTATGAACGAACTCTTTCAGGACCTGTTGTATCAGTTCGTGGTCGTCTACTTAGATGATATCCTCATCTTCTCCCAAGACTTGGTATCACATCGTAAACATGTCCTGGAGGTTCTTTCTCGGATTAGAAAGAACCATCTATATTGTAAACTAGAAAAATGTACTTTTGAACAGAGACAAGTTCCTTTCTTAGGCTACATCATTTCTGGCACAGGATTACAAATGGATCCCGCCAAGTTAAAGGCCATTCTAGAGTGGCCTCAGCCCTCTGGCCTGAAGGCTACACAATGGTTCCTAGGCTTCTCCAATTATTATTGCCAGTTTATTAAAGGATACTCTACTCTTGTGGCACCTATCACCGCTCTGACCCGAAAGTCTGCGAATGCCAAAGGATGGTCTATGGAAGCCACCCAAGCCTTTGCTACTTTAAAATCTCTCTTTTCCTCGACTCCCATTCGTCAACAACCTGACTGTTCGCGCCCATTCATTCTGGAGGTGGACGCATCCTCCGTAGGTACAGGAGCGGTGCTCTCTCAACGGGATTCTATGGGTAAATCACGTCCATGTGGTTTCTTTTCCCGTCACCTCCTACCTGCTGAGAGGAACTACGGTATTGGTGACAAGGAGCTCCTGGCCATTAAATTGGCTCTTTCTGAACGGAGGCATCTCCTGGAAGGAGCTCAGTTCCCCATTACTATTTATACTGACCAGAAGAACTTGTTATATTTGCGTACTGCCCGCTGTCTGAATCCTCTGCAGGCAAGATGGTCCTTATTCTTCTCCCGATTTGACTTCAACATCTCTTTCCGTTCTGGATCTAAAAACATCAAGGCGGATGCTCTATCTCGCTCATTCGATCCTGCTGACTCGGGACCCCTGGAGGAGAATAAATTTATTTTGGACCCTAGCCAGATTTTGGCAGCAACTCACATCAAAAAAGACTGTCCTCCAGACAAGACCTTCATTTCTGCTCCTCTTCACTTCAAACACTTACGACGGGCTGATCGTTCCCGCTTCTCGGGTCACGCTGGCATTCGCAAGACTTCGGCATTGCTATCTCGCAACTACTGGTGGCTTTCCCTACAAGAAGATGTAAGGAAGTTTGTGTCTTCTTGTTCCATATGCGCCCAGCATAAGACCCCTAGGAGGAGACCTTATGGCCATTTGCTGCCATTGCCAGTTCCTGATTACCCGTGGTCACAAATCTCCATGGATTTCATTACTGACTTTCCTTCCTCCAAGTCTTGTACTGTGGTCCTAGTGGTCACGGACCGTTTTTCCAAAACCGCCCATTTCATTCCACTAAAAGGTCTTCCTTCTTCCTCCTCTTTGGCTGATATTTTTATTAAAGAAATATTCCGTCTTCATGGTTGTCCTCATCACATTGACCGAGGTTCTCAGTTTATATCCAAGTTTTGGAGATCCGTTTGTCACAAGTCTGGAATCAAACTCGATTTTTCCTCCGCATATCACCCCCAGTCTAACGGCCTCACAGAGAGAACCAACCAGGAGCTGGAGAAATTCTTAAGAATATTTATCTCTGCCAATCAAGACAACTGGGTGGATCTCCTTCCATGGGCTGAGTTTGCCCCCAATAACCATTTTCACAAAGCTATCTCCAACTCTCCTTTTTTTGTTCTCTATCGCTGTCATCCTAAATTACCTAACTTTTCCCAAATTTCTTCTTCCGAGGTCCCAGCAGTGGACTTATTATTTCCCAAGTTCTCCCACATCTGGGAACAAACCAAGTTAAGCCTTAGAAAAGCCATCACTCGCTCTAAACAAGCCTACGATAAGAGGAGAAGAGCTGGTCCTAATTTTACCATCGGTGACAAAGTATGGCTGTCTACACAGAACATTCGTTTAAAGGTTCCCAGCAAAAAATTTGCTCCCAAGTTCATTGGCCCCTTTTCCATCTCTAAGATCATCAATCCAGTAGCTTTCAGATTAAAATTACCACATTCTCTTCATATTCCAGATGTTTTTCATGTTTCCTTGCTGAAACCAGTGGTTACTAACAAGTTTTCCACTCCTTCTAGAGCTCCTTCTCCTGTTTTTAAGAATCAAGGAGAATATGAGGTGAAACAAATCCTGGACTCTCGTAAAGTCAGAGGCTCCGTTCAGTTCTTGGTAGACCGGATAGGATATGGCCCGAGGAACGATCCAGGGTAAGAGCGGCTGACCTTCATGCCCCCCGTCTACTCAAACTCTTTCAAAAGAAAGTTCCTTGTAAACCTGTGTAGGTGTCCGGAGTCCACCTTTAAGGTAGGGGGTACTGTTACGATACTTACCCTTCCTCGCTCCCCCGCCGCTCCGTCGGACCCGGAAGCCGCACTTCCGGGTTTGGCGGTCACATGACCGCTAGAATCAAGGACAGGGAATTCAAACTGGGACTTTCTATATAAACAGCGCTTTGACACTTTTGGAATGTCAGAGCAACCTACCTGTTCCTGGCTCCTGATTCCTGTTCCTCCTTGTGCCTGCTCCCTGTGTATTTGACCTCCTGTGTACCGACCCGGCTTGCTGACCTTTCTGGACTCCGTTTCTCCTCTGTACCGACTCGGCTTGCTGACCATCCTGATTGCCTGTGCTCCTGACTCGGATAGCCTCACGCTTCTCTCTCTTCACGTTTACCTGCCATTCCAGTGTACTGACCCGGCTAGCTGACTATGCTTCTGTTCTGGTGACCCATGTACTGATCTGGTTTGATTGACTCCGAGATTGCCTCCTCATTCTGTGTCACGGGCACTAGGAGTCTTTACCCAGGGATCACCAGATCTTAGGCTTACCAGAGCAATGTAGATGGTAATAGGGTACTCTGGTAGCTGGGTGATCACGGAACATGAAATGATGACCGATGAGATGCTCAGGAAAGTCTATGACTAGCAACACTGGTAATACTGAGGTAATGATACACAAGGAACTGTATGGACAAGGACACGTGAAGGTAGTCAGTGGTCTGCGATAGCAAGTTGTACCACTGCTATAGTGAGGAGGAATGTCCAACAGAAACAAGGAGGTGATGAGAGTCAGCGGTCTGCGGGTAGCAAGTTGTACCGCTGTCTGAGTGAAGGAATGGAATCCAAGTGGAGGTATCCAGGTAGTCAGTGGTCTGCGGTAGCAAGTTGTACCACTGCTATGTGAGAGGATAATGGAACAGGTGATACCGGAAACAGGGATCAGTGGTCTGACATCAGCAAGTTGTACCACTGCATATATATGTGAGGAGGTGCACGGGGGAAGACTGCAACACAGGATATACACAGGCACCTTATACACGATCCACAGTAATATGCACAATATAGGTATATATATATGTAAATGACTGATCAGGTCTGCAATCTAGAAAGTCTCTTGAAGTAGTCCAGCACAATGATAACACAGTCAATGATGGCAATAGACTCAGCGGATAGCAGACTCCAGAGAGAACCAAACACAGTCCAGCAAGATATGCAATACACAGCACAGTCAATGAGAAGTATGCATACCGTGGTTCAGCAGTAGCAGTCAGATGGGATTGCAGCGGTACCTGAGCGGCTGGAGGCCGACTGGATAGGAAGTCCCTGGATAGGAGAAGCAGCGGTCTAGCAGGTGCAGCGCACAGGTGAGTAGACCGACAGGGACACGAATCCACAGGAGTCAGCAACACGTGGAACTGGACTCATAGGAAACCCAGGAGAATGGAGATGATCCAGCAGAGGGTAGTAGAAGAGATACAAATCCAATGCTGACAGGAGGGTAGAGGCCAGTGGAACACGTGAAGGCGTGGAGAGTGGATCAGCAGGAGATGGACGATAGCGCTGACCACAGCGGCAGGACTCAGCGGCACACGGAGGTAACCAGTAGCAACCACAGGAACCAACAGCGATGGAAAACAGGAGTGCAGCGCAGGGCAGGAGCTGTAGATCACGAAGTGAAGCAGATGGTAATGAAAAGCGGCAGTCTCCAGGAAGGCACAGCAACGATGAGATGAGAGTGTAGTGCACGGAGGCAGCGGATAGTAATCAGCTGGCAGTCACGATGTTGAACACAGGCGAGTTGCAAGCAGGAGACTGAAGTGCACAGAGGCAGCGGATAGTAGTCAGCTGGCAGTCACGATGTTAAACACAGGCGAGTTGCAAGCAGGAGACTGTAGTGCACAGAGGCAGCGGATAGTAGTCAGCTGGCAGTCACGATGTTAAACACAGGCGAGTTGCAAGCAGGAGACTGTAGTGCACAGAGGCAGCGGATAGTAGTCAGCTGGCAGTCACGATGTTAAACACAGGCGAGTTGCAAGCAGGAGACTGTAGTGCACGGAGGCAGCGGATAGCAATCAGCAAACAGACTTGATGAGAAGCAGGTGAGTGAGGTAAAAGCTGGAGTGCACGGAGGCAGCGGATAGCAATGAGCAAACAGTCACATTGATATAAAATAACGTTGAAGTGGTGTAGAAGACTGTAGTGCACGGAGGCAGCGGATAGGAATCAGCAAACAGTCATGATGATACAGTTGATGGTAGAGGTGGTATGGAACCACAGTAGTAGAAGTGGTTTGGAAACCACAGGAATCAGCAGCACTGAATACACAAGTAATACAGGAACACCTTCAGAGACTCATGAGGAATGAGACTCCAAGATCAGGCAACGTGGTAGTGACCACAGGTGCTTAATATAGGGAGGTTGCCTGATCTGCCAATTAAGTTAAAGGGGTATACACTGAAGTATAGAAAAGGGCTGCGCATGCGCAGACCCTCAGGATGGTGGACGGCCACGGTTCCTAAATGTCCGGGAAGAGGCACTCACGGTCCGGTGAGTGACAGTACCCCCCCTTTTAAAGGTGGGCACAGAACGCCTGGAACCGGGCTTGTCCGGATTTTTGGAGTAAAACTTCTTCAAAAGGGCAGGAGCATTAAGATCTTCAGCTTTGATCCAAGAGCGCTCCTCAGGACCAAAGCCCTTCCAATGAACGAGGAAGTGGAGGACTCCTCGCGAAATTTTTGCATCTAGTACCTCGGTAATCTCAAAATCCTCCTCCTGATGGACTTGAACTGGCTGCGGAGCTGAGGGAGGAGTTGAAAAACGGTTGATAATAAGAGGTTTGAGCAAAGATACATGGAAGGCATTAGAAATCCGAAGACTCTTAGGAAGAAGGAGTTTCACACATACTGGATTGATAACTTGAATGATCCTATATGGACCAATAAAACGAGGGGCGAATTTCATGGATGGAACCTTCAAACGAATATTTTTTGTGGATAACCAGACACGATCTCCAATTTTTAGTGGTGGAATAGCCCGCCTCTTCTTATCAGCGAAAGATTTATATTTGACAGATGTCTTCTTTAAACAGGTTCTAACCTGAGACCAGATATTTTTAAAGGTCTGACAAACAGTCTCCACCGCAGGAACTTGGGTGGGCGGGAGGGCAGGAAATTCCGGAAAAGACGGATGGTGACCGTAAACCACAAAGAATGGAGTTTTGGATGATGACTCATGGTACATGTTGTTATGGGCGAACTCAGCCCAAGGGAGTAACTCTACCCAGTTGTCTTGATTGGCTGATGAAAATATCCTTATAAAAGTCTCAAGATCTTGATTGACACGTTCGGTTTGTCCATTGGATTGTGGATGGTAAGAAGATGAGAGTGCTAATCGTATGCCCAAGGTTTTACAAAGGGCTCGCCAGAATCTGGACACGAATTGTACTCCTCTATCAGACACAATCTCAGATGGACATCCATGGATACGGAAGATCTCTTTAATGAAATGTTCAGCCAGGATAGACGAGGAAGGCAAACCAGACAGAGGGATGAAATGAGCCATCTTCGAAAATCTGTCCACTACCACCCAAATAGTGTTATGGTTCTTACTAGGTGGTAAGTCAGTAACGAAATCCATACTAATATGGGTCCATGGTTTGGACGGAATGGGTAGTGGTCGCAGCAACCCTGCTGGGGTTCTGCGGGAGGATTTGAATTGCGAACATAATTCACAGGAAGCAATGAACTCTTTGACGTCTCTCCTCATTGAAGGCCACCAGTAACTTCGAGAGAGGATCTCAAAAGTCTTGTGTTCACCGGCGTGTCCAGAAAAACGAGAGGCATGGAACCACGAAAGGATTTTCCTCCTTAGAGTAGAAGGCACGAGGGTCTTCCCAAATGGTAGCGTTTTGGTGGATGAAGCAGCCAGTGAGATACATTTGGGGTCTAGAATGGTATGGTTGGAAACCTCTTCTATATCAGAGGACGTAGCAAAGGCTCTAGATAAGGCATCAGCTTTTTTGTTCTTGGCAGCTGGTTTGAAGGTAATTATTAATTCAAAACGGGAAAAGAAAAGAGACCATCTTGCTTGACGAGGGTTCAAGCATTGGGCAGACTGGAGATATGACAAGTTCTTATGATCCGTGAAGATCGTCACCGGATGGCGAGCTCCCTCCAACAAGTATCTCCATTCCTCTAATGCGGCTTTGATAGCCAGTAATTCCTTGTCTCCGATGGTATAATTCTTCTCTGCGGGTAGGAGACCCCGAGAATAGAAGGCACAAGGGTGGAATTTTTGCTGTTCCGAGCGTTGGGAGAGAATAGCTCCTAAGCCCACATTAGAGGCATCTACTTCTAGGAAAAAAGGGAGTGTCACATCAGGCTGACGAAGGATTGGAGCCGAAGAGAAGGACTCTTTTAATGTTTGAAAGGCTTGAATAGCCTCAGTAGACCATTGCTTAGGATTAGCCCCTTTACGAGTCAGGGCCACAATAGGAGATGCAATGGAAGAAAAGTCTTGAATGAAGCGTCTATAGTAATTGGCAAAACCTAAAAAACGCTGGATGGCACGAAGAGTAGTTGGCTGGGGCCAATGTAGTACAGCATTTACTTTGTCAGGATCCATCTTCAGACCAACTCCGGAAACAATATACCCCAAGAATGGGATCTGGGGTAATTCGAATGAACATTTTTCTAATTTACAGAACAATGAATTTTTCCGTAGCCTGGAGAGGACTTCTGCCACATGTTGGTGGTGAGAAGGCAGGTCCTGTGAAAAAATCAATATGTCGTCCAGGTAGACGACGACACATACATATAATAAGTCCCGAAAAATCTCATTGATGAAGCCCTGAAAAACAGCGGGGGCATTACATAGCCCGAAAGGCATTACCAGATATTCGTAATGCCCGTCTCTGGTGTTAAACGCCGTCTTCCATTCGTCACCGGAACGGATTCTGATTAAATTGTAAGCACCACGAAGATCCAACTTAGTAAAAATACGGGCTCCCTTGATGCGGTCAAATAGCTCAGTGATCAACGGAATGGGATACCGGTTCTTGATAGTAATGGCATTGAGTCCACGAAAATCTATACAAGGGCGTAATGATCCATCCTTCTTTTTGACAAAGAAGAACCCAGCTCCAGCGGGCGAGGTGGAAGGTCGAATGAACCCACGCTGGAGGTTCTCCCGTATATATTCAGATGTAGCTTGAGTTTCAGGTAACGAGAGTGGATAGACCCGGCCTCTGGGAGGAGTCTTGCCAGGAAGAAGATCAATCGGACAATCCCAAGAACGATGAGGAGGAAGACGTTCAGACTGAGCTTTATCAAAAACATCGGTAAATGAAGCATATTGAGGAGGGAGTCCCGGTGAAATAGCTGAAATGGAAGCTTGCTGTACCTTGAGAGGAATGACTTGGGAAAGGCAATGATGGTGACATTCAGGCCCCCAAGACGTGACTTGAGGGGTGCGCCAGTCAATCTGGGGAGAGTGACACTGAAGCCATGGAAGGCCTAGGACAATCGGACTTGTCGTAACAGGAAGAATTAAAAACGATATCTCTTCATGATGCAGAGCACCAATCTGAAGGGTTACTGGAGACGTACTCTGGGTGATGAGACCGTTGATGAGACGTGATCCATCGATAGCCGTCACAGTAATGGGAGTTTTTAAGGTAATCATTGGTAGAGACCATTGATTAACTAACGATTTGGAAATAAAATTTCCTGCTGCTCCGGAATCAATCAATGCCTGTGACTCAAAGGTCTTGGTAGCAAAGGAAATAGTCACATCAAAAGCGCAGACTTTAGATTTCATAGACGATGGAGAGGACTCCAGGGACCCTAACTTCACCTCTCCAGAACTAGTTAGGGCCTGGCATTTCCCGATCTCTTAGGGCAGGAGCTGAGGACATGAGTGGAATCAGCACAATAGATACAGAGTCTATTCTTGACTCTTCGTTTCCTCTCCTCAGAAGATAACTTGGAACGTCCAATCTCCATGGGAATCACAGCGGGTGACACTGGACGAAATTGAGGGTTAGAGCGAAAAGGTGCTTTAGCAGAAGTCGTTTTCTCAGCCTCTCTTTCACGAAATCTCATATCAACACGATGGCATAGAGAGATCAAATCTTCAAGTGACGAAGGAAGCTCTTGGGTAGTCAGTGCATCTTTAATTTTATCGGAAAGCCCCTGCCAGAAGGCGGCAACTAGGGCTTCAGTGTTCCACTGAAGTTCAGAGGCTAAGATCCTAAATTGAATGACGTACTGGCCTACAGTATGAGATCCTTGTCGCAGACGGAGGATGCTGGAAGCAGCGGAGGTCACACGACCTGGTTCATCGAACACACTTCGGAATGTAGAAATGAATTTGGCACTATCTTGTAATATTGGATCGTTCCTCTCCCACAGAGGGGAGGCCCAAGCCAGGGCTTGTCCTGAAAACAAAGAGATAAGATAGGCCACTCTGGAACGATGGGTAGAAAAATTTTGAGGTTGGAGCTCAAAATGGACTGAACATTGGTTAAGGAAACCCCTACAAGTTTTGGGGTCTCCATCGTACTTTGACGGAGTAGGCAGGTGAAGCGTGGAAGCTATAGACACCTGGGATGGCAATGGGGAAACGGAGGAAAGCACAGGAGCTTCAGTAGTAGCTGTCACAGTCTGTCCAGATGTTCCTTGGGAGGTTAATGACTGATAACACTGAAGTAACAGCTGTTGGCGGGCATCCTGTTGCTCCACACGGCTAACCAGATGTTGCAGCATCTCTTTGGCGGTAGGTTCCACATCTGGGTCTGTCATGGCCTGATCTTACTGTCACGGGCACTAGGAGTCTTTACCCAGGGATCACCAGATCTTAGGCTTACCAGAGCAATGTAGATGGTAATAGGGTACTCTGGTAGCTGGGTGATCACGGAACATGAAATGATGACCGATGAGATGCTCAGGAAAGTCTATGACTAGCAACACTGGTAATACTGAGGTAATGATACACAAGGAACTGTATGGACAAGGACACGTGAAGGTAGTCAGTGGTCTGCGATAGCAAGTTGTACCACTGCTATAGTGAGGAGGAATGTCCAACAGAAACAAGGAGGTGATGAGAGTCAGCGGTCTGCGGGTAGCAAGTTGTACCGCTGTCTGAGTGAAGGAATGGAATCCAAGTGGAGGTATCCAGGTAGTCAGTGGTCTGCGGTAGCAAGTTGTACCACTGCTATGTGAGAGGATAATGGAACAGGTGATACCGGAAACAGGGATCAGTGGTCTGACATCAGCAAGTTGTACCACTGCATATATATGTGAGGAGGTGCACGGGGGAAGACTGCAACACAGGATATACACAGGCACCTTATACACGATCCACAGTAATATGCACAATATAGGTATATATATATGTAAATGACTGATCAGGTCTGCAATCTAGAAAGTCTCTTGAAGTAGTCCAGCACAATGATAACACAGTCAATGATGGCAATAGACTCAGCGGATAGCAGACTCCAGAGAGAACCAAACACAGTCCAGCAAGATATGCAATACACAGCACAGTCAATGAGAAGTATGCATACCGTGGTTCAGCAGTAGCAGTCAGATGGGATTGCAGCGGTACCTGAGCGGCTGGAGGCCGACTGGATAGGAAGTCCCTGGATAGGAGAAGCAGCGGTCTAGCAGGTGCAGCGCACAGGTGAGTAGACCGACAGGGACACGAATCCACAGGAGTCAGCAACACGTGGAACTGGACTCATAGGAAACCCAGGAGAATGGAGATGATCCAGCAGAGGGTAGTAGAAGAGATACAAATCCAATGCTGACAGGAGGGTAGAGGCCAGTGGAACACGTGAAGGCGTGGAGAGTGGATCAGCAGGAGATGGACGATAGCGCTGACCACAGCGGCAGGACTCAGCGGCACACGGAGGTAACCAGTAGCAACCACAGGAACCAACAGCGATGGAAAACAGGAGTGCAGCGCAGGGCAGGAGCTGTAGATCACGAAGTGAAGCAGATGGTAATGAAAAGCGGCAGTCTCCAGGAAGGCACAGCAACGATGAGATGAGAGTGTAGTGCACGGAGGCAGCGGATAGTAATCAGCTGGCAGTCACGATGTTGAACACAGGCGAGTTGCAAGCAGGAGACTGAAGTGCACAGAGGCAGCGGATAGTAGTCAGCTGGCAGTCACGATGTTAAACACAGGCGAGTTGCAAGCAGGAGACTGTAGTGCACAGAGGCAGCGGATAGTAGTCAGCTGGCAGTCACGATGTTAAACACAGGCGAGTTGCAAGCAGGAGACTGTAGTGCACAGAGGCAGCGGATAGTAGTCAGCTGGCAGTCACGATGTTAAACACAGGCGAGTTGCAAGCAGGAGACTGTAGTGCACGGAGGCAGCGGATAGCAATCAGCAAACAGACTTGATGAGAAGCAGGTGAGTGAGGTAAAAGCTGGAGTGCACGGAGGCAGCGGATAGCAATGAGCAAACAGTCACATTGATATAAAATAACGTTGAAGTGGTGTAGAAGACTGTAGTGCACGGAGGCAGCGGATAGGAATCAGCAAACAGTCATGATGATACAGTTGATGGTAGAGGTGGTATGGAACCACAGTAGTAGAAGTGGTTTGGAAACCACAGGAATCAGCAGCACTGAATACACAAGTAATACAGGAACACCTTCAGAGACTCATGAGGAATGAGACTCCAAGATCAGGCAACGTGGTAGTGACCACAGGTGCTTAATATAGGGAGGTTGCCTGATCTGCCAATTAAGTTAAAGGGGTATACACTGAAGTATAGAAAAGGGCTGCGCATGCGCAGACCCTCAGGATGGTGGACGGCCACGGTTCCTAAATGTCCGGGAAGAGGCACTCACGGTCCGGTGAGTGACATTCTGTCTTCATTTGCCTTCCTGTGTACCTACCCGGCCTGTCCGACTACTCTCTTCCTGCTCCTATTCTGCTGTACTACATCTTGGGGCAAACCTGAGGACCGCGACCTGCGACTCCTGGCAGCAAAGCCCATCCCGCCTTGTGGCGGTTCTTGGTGAATACCGGGGAGATCGTTAGACTCTGCACCTCAGGTAAGCCAGCGTTAATCAAGATTAGTAGTGTTATCCAGTAATCCGTTACAAGCGGGGACTGCTGCTCCTGGTCCAGGGAGATCTATTTTTGTTTCTTCCTCTGCAGGTTCGGATGGGCATGTGGCATTGGGACACGGTTCCAGGCACGCTTCTACGCGGAAGCCGCATCCTCGCATGCTCCGGGATCCTTGTCGCCCACCGCAGGGCCAGGTTGGCAAGAACAGCTACCTGGGTGGAAGAGCAGTTGGTGATGTGGTGCGCTGTTCTGATACAGTCATCCTCTGGGACCTTAGGCGCAGGGTGTGTGGTCAAATCCGTACAGAATGATTGATGGTATGTGTGCCATCCCTTACAAGGTAAAGATGCTTTGACAGCAGCGAGGTCACGCTCTGGTATCAGTGAGTTAGCCTTTCTAGGGCGTGCTTCTCATGCAGAATCTGCATCTACGGCCACTGCGGGCCCATCATCATGAGTAAACGGTGGTGAACGTGAATCAGTTGGTGAGCATGCGAGTAGGGTGTCTGGTGTTAGCTCTGATTCAGGCCCTTCTTCCTCTGAGAGTGAGGTTCCAGCTTGGTCCAGAAGTTCGGACACAAAGTGAATAAGGTTTCTGGAGAGGAAGTTGTGTGGTACCGCTTGAGGCATTTCGCAGAATGAAGGATGGTCTATTAGTGATGGATCTGGGTTGTAAGGACGTGGAGGTATGACTAGAGGTTAGAGTGAGTGATGTGAGTGTGTTGAGGCAGAGACAACTCCCGGATAGATATGGTCAGCTCTTTCGAGGTAAACGTATTGCCTACAACGGGGGTCATGGTGACAGAGGTCTGTGCAGTGGCCTGTAGGTTTAAGCATGCCTGTGCCGCGTGTAGAGGAGGGCGTCCTAGTAGTAGCCGTCCGATTACCACTGACAGACCCAACACAGGAGCTCCTGCTTGTTAATGCCTTTTCATTTATTGTTTTGTTGGATCTAAGTAAATGGTTGAGTGGGTACCCCAATAGGTCAGTCTCAGAATTTCTATGGGATGGTTTTATGTATGGGTAAATTGCCGGTAAGTGGAACAGTGCAGGTTGGTTCTTACAGAAATTTGAAATTATCTCTGGAGTTGGCGTTGATTGTGCAGGAGAAAGTGAGTAAGAAAGTGTTGTTGGGTAGAATGTGTGGCCCCTTTTTCTATCCCTCTAATTCAGGTTTTGGTTATTTCCCTGGGGGGTGTCGTACCAAAGAAGGAAGTGGGTAAATTTATGCTGATCCAGCATCTGTCTCACCTGCATGGTATGTCTGTGAATGATGCAATGGCTAAATCTGAGTGCTCAGTGGTGTATCAATCCTTTGAAGATGGTTTGTTGACAGTGCAGCGTTGCGGGGCTGGTGCATTGCTTGCGAAACTTGCTATTGATTCAGCATTCAGGCTTCTGCTTTTGCATCCATCTTCCTTTATATAAATGTGGTTTCATTTGCCGGGTGGTTATTATGTGAAGTAATGTTTGCCTATGGGTTGTCCGGTGTTTTGTGCTTTCTTGAGTCTTTTAGCAGTTTTCTTCATTGGTGTATTGTTGCTGAGTCGGAGCATCAGGGTGTGGCCCTTTACCTACATAATTTCTTGTCCATTGCGCCAAGTGGTTCCATGATATACCAGGATTTGTTATTTTTCGCTCAGTCATGTTAGCTATGTAGCGTCAGTTATGTAGCGTTCTGAAGGTGCAAACTCTACATAAATAACACCAGAAAAGTTCTCATGTGATTGTGAACAGAATGAGACCAAACTCAATGTAATTAGTATGTTGGAAAAATTAATTAGCTTTTTCACCACATTATATTTTATATTAACTAAAATAAATAGATTAAACTTATTTGCATGTTATTTGCTACTTAAACTAAAATTATTATTCAATTGCGTACTAATTGCATTGCAACCAATATTAGTGTACAGAAAATATTGATTACAACTTTCATCCAACTATTAAACTTCAACAAATGGCAGCATGGCTTCTCTCAGACATGGAATCTGGCAGGTGCTTCCATTCCTCACCAAGTGGCCTCTTTTTTTATCTCTCCTCACTTCCTCCTCCAATCACTTTCTCTCACTCCCTGGTGCCTCTATCACCAACTCTGCTCTTCGATTCTTAAAAGACTAGTCTCCCTTTCTCTCAGTCTCCTATCTCTCTGCCCAGCTTACACATGTTTCTCTCTCTGGTTGCAAGCTCTGCCTTTCTTCTTCTCTGCATCCCCATCCTCTGCGTGACCATGAATGTCAAATCTCCTCCCCAGGCATGCTGGGAGATGTAGTTCTTTGACAGTTGAAACCTGTTCATTTGTGCATGTAATTTACATCTCGGACGCCAGCACTACAGAGTGATCAAAGCTCTACAGGTAATTTTTTAAACTCATGCTATGGCATGAATTAAACATTTATGATTTTCACTAAGGAATATGGCTGCTGTGGACCCTAAAATAGATTATATAAGGAGCCCCGGCTAACTGAACAATGTGTTATACTTTTGCACTCAAGAGTGATGCTAAAAAACTTCTTGTGTATGTCCTTGAATAAAGATTGTGTTGTGTTAAGCACCCGAGTATTGTCAGTGACATGAGTAGACTCATCAAAAGAGCTTTATGATCCCGTGAGCAGGTGAGGTGTATTCAGTTTATCAGAGACTTAAAAAAAAAAATTGTTTTTAGTGACTTTGCTTTTCTGTGGCATCTCTGTAATGTATGTCTTCAGGCTGCTGGATCACAATACAGAAAAGCATGATAATACCATACTTGCCAACTCTCCCGGAATGTCCGGGAGACTCCCGCATTTTGCGAGAGTCTCCCGGACTCCCGGGCGAGTGTGGCAATCTCCCGAATTCTGCCCACTTCACTAGGAAGTGCCCCACTTCCTAGTGAAGTGGGCAGAATTAGATCCCAAACGCCGCGATTCCCGATGAATCGCGGCGTTTAGCCCCGCCCCCCGCTGTCAAATGACGCAATTTGCGTCATGACGTCACAGGGGGCGGGGCCGAGATGACGCGATTTTTGCCGCCCCGCCCCCTCACGCCCCCCTCCACTGGCTGGCTCCCGGAAGAGAGCTGAAGAAAGTAGGTAAGTATGGATAATACTGGTCAGCCAGTTGATATCCCAAAGCATGCACCCTCCATTATCATGGAGCCTGGCAGGAAATATTTAAGAATAGTACTTTGGGCAATGCTTTGCATTGTAATATTAGCACCCTGCAGCTGTTTATTTTTATGTAGCTAAAAAACATCATGTGCTTTTTTAAATTAAAGTCTGTGGCAAAGAGTAATACCACTGCAAAGTGAATACAAAACCAATAAAATAATACTTATTATTATATATTTTAACTCTACATTTGTTGCAGCAGATTAATCTAATTTAATTTGAGCCAGAGGCTACTTGTTTTCAAAGCTTTGGCCTAGATTTACAGTAATAACCCACAACTTGTATTGGAAAAGTCTGAATACTCATAACCTAGAAAGAATAATATAAAAAGGCTGTGCCACAGAGGACCAAATTACAGCAAATGCTAGAAATTAAATTGCAGAAATAAATAGATGTAGAAGGTGCAGATAGTGGAACACAGAAAATATAGAATATAAGTATATATATTCAATATAAGTATATATATAGACGGAATATAAGTAGGCATCACCCTACTCTAAAAGAGTGCACAATATAAATATATATATATATATATATATATATATATATATATATATATATATATATATATATATACATAGTGCAGTGAATAACATAGATTTTCTCATTACAATGGCACCTGTCAAGGGGTGAGTGTCAAGGGGTGGGATATATTAGGCAGCAAGTAAACAGTCGGTTCTTGAAGTTGATGTGTGTGCAAGTGTAATGATCTGAGCAACTGTGCCAAGGGCCAAATTGTGATGGCTAGATGACTGGGTCAGGGGATCTCCAAAACGACAGGTCTTGTGGGGTGTTCCCAGTATACAGTAGTTAGTATCTACCAGAAGTGGTTCATGGACCACTGGTGAAACAGCGACAGGGTCATGGGAGCCCAAAGCTCATTGATGTACATGGGAAGCGCAGGCTAGCCCATCTTGTCCAATTCCATAGAAGAGCTACACTGGCACAAATTGCTGAAGAAGGTAATACAGGCTATGTTAGCAAGGTTTCAGAACACACAGTGCATTGCAGCTTGCTTTGTATGGGGCTGCATAGCCGCAGACCAGTGAGATTTGTGGAGTACGTTATTCCAACGCTTTTAAGAGCGACAATGAGTATATAGACAAAATAATTCCAATTACAATAACATAGACATGGTTAAAAAGTAGATTTACATTAAAATAGAGAGAGGACATTTCCCAATACACTGTAATGCAGACTGGTATAAAATGCGACCATACTGAAAGGCGACACTTAACTTTGACGTCACTAAAAAGAGTGAATTTGAGATTTCCTAACCCTAACCCTAACTCTAACCCTAAATCCTAATCCTAACCATAATTCTAACCCTAAATTTAACCTTAACCCTTAGATTAAATTGTCCAGTTGTACGAGTATTCTGCATATCTATTTCAGGATATTATATAATGTTCTATATTATGCCTCTTAGGTGTGTTATATGTATTTTTATTAAAATTAAATTTGTCATACAATATCACACGAGGCTCTTTCCCCCGTTTTTTCTTCTTTTCCTATCTATTATGATCGATTAATGAGGGGATAAGTACTATTCATCTTCAAGATCCACATAAGGGAGAAGTTCAAGATATATGTTTGAGGCGCAATTTCTTCCTTTTTTTGTTGAGTGCCAATACCATTGGGGATTTTGGGCCTATTACCCCGAAAAATTGAAGTGCAGCAATGAAATAATTTAATATTCACATTGTATTTTTTAATTACTGTTATTTTTATGTTATTACACTATATTACTTATTTTATGTTTATATGATCTGTATTGGATGTTCACTATCAACAAAGGAAGAAACTAAGAAGTATACATTGAATTTAAGTATAAAGTTTATTCAATTTATGTGTGTCAATCACATTCTTATATAGGGAATATTTGAAGCACTTGAATCACCTCAATAATTGTTATTCATATTTTTTCAATTGGGGTATGGTTGTGGGAGGATCATTGAAGCTGCACTAAACTGTAGAGCACCGGGGAGATCACAATTATTCTTTTTCTACAGTATTAGATCTGCTTCCAATATCCACTATTAATGCAGCTGGTTTTAGACAGTTACTTGAGGTCTAGTGACCCCGTTACCAAATTCCTTCACAACACCATTTCACTAGAAAAGCTATTCCTCACCTCTACCAGAAGGTTCGTAAAAATGTAATTATTGGGCTACTAAATGCCATTCTATCCACTGTACACTTAACCACAGATATATGAACAAGCGGAACTGGGCAAACTAAAGATTATATGACTGTGACAGCCCACTGGGTTGGTGATTCGCCTTCACCAGCAGGGACAGCAGCAGCATGTACCCAAGTACGTCACATGTGTCAGAGGCAGACTACTCTGTGTATCACTGGCTTCACTAAGAGGCATACAGCTGACAATCTGTTACAAAAACTAAGGGATGTCATTGCAACATGGTTTATCCCGCTTGGACTCTCCTCGGGATATGTAATTTCTGATAACGCCACCAATATTGTAAGAGCATTACAGCTGGGTGAATTCCCTGTTTTGCTCACACAATAAACTTGGTGGTGCAGAGCTTTTTAAAAAATGGCAGGGATGTGTAGGATATGCTGTCTGTGGCCCGTAAAATATCTGGACATTTACAGCATTCAGCAACAGCATGTAGGAGATTGCAGCAGCTGCAAGAGCACTTTAATTTGCCCTGCCACCAACTGAAGCAAGAGATGGTTACAAGGTGGAATTCCACCCTATATGTGCTTCTGCGGATGGAGGAACAGCAAAAAGCCGTCCATGCTTACTCCACAATCCATAACATTGGGAAAGAAAGGGGGATGTATTTTACTGAAGCGCAGTGGAGAATACTTTTCGTGTTGTGCAAGGTGCTGAAACCATTCGAAGTAGTCACCTGTGACGTGAGTTCAGACACTGCTAGCTTGAGTCAAGTGATTCCATTAATTAGACTTTTGGAAATGCAGAAAGGAGGAGATGAAACAAAGCAATTACATTAAGTATGTCGGATTTGTAGATCAAGTACTGTATCCGCTTCGCCAGGATCCGAGAGTTATCAAAATCTTGAAATCGCATGACTACATTTTGGCGACTGTGCTTGATCCTCGGTTCAAGAGCTATGTCTTCTCTTTGTTTCCAACTGACCCAGATGTGAAGAGATGCAAGGAGCTCCTGGTGAGCAAGATGCCAGCTCAAGTGTTATGTTACAGGACGGCGTCTCCTCCTTCAGTTTCTCACTCAACTGCTGCTAGGAAAAAAACTTTGCTTTCCCAAGAGACCCAGGGATGATGCAGATGACTCAGCACAAAATTTTGACATCTGTTCTGGTCTAAAAGAATTGACCAAAAAACGTGACACTTCTGCCGTAACTCCACCTGATCCTACTATCAACATCCAAAAGATGGTGGAGGATTATTTTCATGACAGCATAGAAATAGACACATCAGACAGTCCCTGTACATACTGGGAGTAAAAAAGTGAATTTGGAGACCCATGTACCAACTCGCTTTGTACTACCTAAACTGCCCATCCTCCAGTGTGTACTCAGAAAAAGTTTTCAGCAGAGCCGGGAACCTCGGCAGCGATCGGCGTAGGAGTCCACATCCTCAAAATGTGGAAAAGATGATGTTCATAAAAATTAACTTCAAGTTCCACGAGGAAGGCCTTTCCTGCCAATTACATCAAACTACTGAGACTTATGTAATGGTGGATTACAGCGGTGATGAATTAATAATGTGTGAGAATGATGTACAAACTGATGAGGGTGAGGATGAGGATGAGGCTGAGGATGATGACAACATCTTGCCACAGTAGAGTTCATTAACAGCACTCTTACCTTAGGTGCCTTAAGCCCATTGTTACCTTGCTTTGTGGGGGCCCAAACAAACCAAGCACTTCAATCACAAAGAGTGGCACTTTTGTGGCTGAAGTGCTTGGTTTGTTAAAGTGTGCCTGTCCTTTTTAAGATCCAACATAAGGGTGGGTGGGAGGGCCCAAGGACAATTCCATCTTGCACCACTTTAAATGTCAGCTACCGCTGTGTGCCAATGTTACCTACATGTGCTATATACTGTTGTGTGCTTTGCAAAAATATTAGACAACCATTGATAATGTAGATGACTCAGCACAACATTTTGACATCTGGTCTTGCCTACTGTAAAATAATTGACCAGAATTAGTGACACCTCTGCTGTAACTCCATCTGATCCTACTAGCATCCAAAGAATGGTGGAAGTTTATGTTTAATTTTTTTGAACGGTATAAAGACAGCAGTTTTATTAACAAAGAACAACGTTGCTTGCAGAAGTAATGTAAGCATGGATGTCTTAATAGACATGTATATGTATTACTTTCCACTTTGCTGCTGATTCATCAAGTGTTTGTAATCTGCACTTTACATCAAAGGTACCTAACTAGATTATAATTTTGTGGGAATTGAGGCTGATTCGAAGCTCAGTGATGAACTTGCTTTTTGCTGGGAATTACAATGGCTCTTTCTAGTGTATTGTCTGGCACCCTGGCAGTGGCGGATCCAGGGGCTTGCTGCCGACAGCTGCACACTGTGCAGGTCCGTTCAGCAGTGAAAGTGTGCTGCCCGGCTGCTCTGATTGTGTTTTAAACACAATCAGAGCAGCGGGACAGCACACTTTCACTGCTGAACGGACCTGCATATACTGTGCAGCCGCCGGCAGCCTTAGAACACAGAAAGGGGGCGGGGCCTAAATCGCCCAGGGTAGGACAAATGTCTGAGTCCGCCCCTGCACCCTGGATTGGTCTGGATCTGATAAAAGCACGCATCCCTGGGGGTTAGCGCTCGTTGCCATGTATTAGCTGTAGAGTTACCACAGTTAGAGAAACGGATGGAGCGATCAAATGAACCATAACTGGTTTCATGATCCAAGGACAATTCCATCTTGCACCACTTTTCTTTTCTGCCACTGCTGTGTGCCAATTTTTCCTAGATGTGCTAGGAACTGCCGTGTGTTTGTCATTGCTCTGTTGCTGAGCATCCAGCTGCAGTATTTGTCTGAAAGTGTATGAAAATAATATTGTGACCTGTGAGGTGGTGAAAATTGACTGAAAATGACTTGAAATTAGTGTTATTGAGGTTAATAATAATGTAGGAACAAAAAAAAGAGCAAAATTATGTGATTTCAGCATATTTTAGCAATTTTTCTAAAAAATACAGATCCAAAACCAAAACACAAAAGGGCAGTTTTGCCAAAACCAAAACCAAAACACGAAGTTAATCCAGAACCAAAACCAAAACTAAAACCAGAACACGGGGGTCAGTGAGCATCTCTAGTCACTACAATGTTTGTTGAATTGTATTTTGGTCACTAGGATGTAGTCTTTATTGTGTGGCAGTCATTAGGATGAAATCTGTATTTTATGGTAGTCACTAGATACTGTCTGTATTACTAATATATCATGCATACTGTCCAAATTATCATGAAAAGAAGTGTAATACCTGCTTTGACTTGTCATTTTCCATGGGAGTGTTTTTATTTAATTTGAACAAAAAAAAAACTTTTTTGAATTATTAATTTACAAATAATCACAGTTATATTTAAAATTATGTTTTTTTTAATCTTTGAAAGCCACCTCTGCCCCTAAGAAGAGGTGCAGAAGACATTGGGAAGTCTGGTGCCTCTTCTTGGGGGTATAGGCTTGCTCATTCTAAAGTCTCGCATACAGCAAAACAGAGTTAATGTGATTTAGAACCAATGGCAGATTGATAGTGTATGAGACCCCAGTTAGTACGATCTATCTGATGGTGTCCAGGCTTATGCAGTAGCTTCTCAGACCCAACTACTATCACATTAATGCTAACCCTGGGAACTCCCTGTTGCTGGATTAAGCTGCACCACTCACCTAACCGATGCATATACTCCCACTGGTATGCTGACTCTGCCTACTTGTGTTTTCTCCAATTTCCAGTGCAATGTTTTGCCTATTTGTGTGCTAGCGCCGATTATTGTGACAGGCTCAATCTGCATTTGCTATGCTCTGCCTACCATTGCGTGTTGCATTGTACCATTGATGCTGCTATGGTATATTCATTTGGTCCTATCTACACGGGGGCCCTTTTAGAATGTTTTAATGATATCCTGGCATAAACTTCCCTCTTTGTTGTGTCAGTTACAAGCTATTTCCTTAACCATGCAGCAGCTTGACCTGTTTGGGTTTCCAAACATTGACCCATGAGTACAACCCATTCCCAGACCTTGTTTGAACATTTCTGACGCTTTCTTGTGAACTTCCACTTTTCATGTTATGCACAGCAGCCCATTTAATTTGACCCTTAGGAGGCACCTTAACTAATTATTATTATTATTATTATTATCCTTTATTTGTTAGGCGCCACAAGATTTCCGCGGCGCCGTACACAGTACAAAACAGTCGACTATACAGGGTGAAACAGTACAAAACAATAAACAAAAATACCAATACTTCAGAAACTCCAGGCAGGCTGATGCAAAAAACGGAGCAGAAAAACAGGTAGGGAGACATGAGGGAAAAGGGCCCTGCTCAAGTGAGCTTACATCCTAAGGGTGGGAGAACAGAACAGGCACAGGGGGAGCCAGAAAGGTAAGGGGGAGAGCGAGTGGCGGGTTATGTGGATGGTTGGTATGCTTTGAGGAAGAGGTGGGTTTTCAGCGCACGTTTGAAGGAGCACAGAGTAGGAGAGAGACGGATGGAACGAGGGAGTTCATTCCAGTGAAGGGGGGCAGCGCGGGAAAAGTCTTGGATTCTGGAGTGGGAAGAGGTGATAAGAGTTGAGGAGAGGCGTCGATCGTTGGCCGAGCGCATGGACCGGGCAGGAGTGTTAGAGATATAAGGGGCAGTAGAGTTGGAGAGAGCCTTGTAAGTGGTGGTGAGGAGTTTGAAAAGGATTCTGTAGGGGAAGGGGAGCCAGTGTAAGGCAAGGCAGAGAGGGGAGGCCGAGGAGGAGCGGCGTGAGAGGAAGATGAGTCTCGCGGCCGCATTGAGTATAGAGCGGAGGGGGGAGAGATGGGAGTGGGGGAGGCCGGTGAGGAGGAGGTTGCAGTAATCCAGGCGGGAGATGATGAGTGCGTGGATGAAAGAACTAATTACTTTGGTTCCATAATAAAAGAAACCTCCCTTGTTTCCCTATGACTGTCTGCTGTATTTCCTGTCCCAGCTCGAAGTCCACTTTCTGCAGACGAATTTGCTGCGCATAGAAGACTACCTTTAGATAAATACCGGCAGATATTGAGGCACTAAAACCCGTCTCGTATGATCTCTAGGGATGTGCACCGGTGACTTTTGGTGTCTCGTGTTTTGTGTTTTGGATTCGGATTTTCGCGATGTTTTGGGTTCGGATTTGTTTCGCAAAACACCTGCCGAAAGGTTTTGGTTCGGATTTAAGGTTTTGGATTTGGATTTTTTTTGAAAAAAACATAAAAAGTTCAAAAATCAAGTTTTTGGGCTTATTTTCACTCCTACGCTATTATTAACCTCAATAACATTCAATAACAAGCATTTCCACTAATTTACAGTGTATTCTGAACACCTCACAATATAGTTATTAATCCAAAACATTGCAACGAGGTATCTTTCTGGACTGCGTAGTGGAGTGGTCCCCACAATATAATAAGAAAACCATCAACTGGTCTTAATCGCACCAAAAAATGTCCCTGGACTTCGTAGAGGAGTGGGTCACCACAATATAATTTAAAAACCCTGAACTTGTATGAGTTGCACCAATAAATGTATCTGGACTGCGTAGAGGAGTGGGTCACCACAATATAATTTAAAAACCCTGAACTTGTATGATTCGCACCAATATATGTATCTGGACTGCGTAGAGGAGTGGGTCACCACAATATAATTTAAAAACCCTGAACTTGTATGATTCGCACCAATAAATGTATCTGGACTGCGTAGAGGAGTGGTCACCACAATATAATTAATAAAAAACCCTCCACGGCTCTGAATTTCCCCAAAAAAAATTCTGGACTGTGTAGTGGGGTAGCCCCGGTACTAAATTTGATACCTGGGCCACAATACCTCCTCCAAGTTCCAAGTGTAGTGTTTATAACATATTAACACTACACTAATTCTAGCACATCAAACCCTCTTGTTTTAAATAATGACAGGGCATTTAACTTTTGATTTAATTTTTTGAATTTGTTGACATTTTCTTTTACTTTTTGAACATGGCAAACGACTGTTGAATGGTCACATAATGCCAAAAAAATAGTTGCAAGATGGAATTGTCCTTGGGCCCTCCCACCCACCCTTATGTTGTTGAAATAGGACATGCACACTTTAACAAACCAATCATTTCAGCGACAGGGCCTACCAAACAACTGTGGCTGAAATGATTGGTTTGTTTGGGCCCCCACACCAAAATAACAATTCATCTCTCCCTTTACAAACTAAACAGGCTCTACTGAGGAAAGATGTCGTCCTCATCCTCAACCTCTGATTCCTCTCCCCCTACAGTGTGTACTTCCTCCTCCTCACACATTATCAATTCGTCCCCGCTGGACTCCACAACCACAGGTCCCTCTGTACTATCTGGAGGGCAGTGCTGTACTTCATTGAGGAATTGATTATTCATTTTTATAAACATCATTTTTTCAACATTGTGAGGAAGCAACCTCCTTCGCCGCTCACTGACCAGGTTCCCCGCTGCACTAAAAACTCTTTCCGAGTACACACTGGAGGGGGGACAACTCAGGTAAAATAGAGCCAGTTTGTACAGGGGCTTCCAAACTGCCTTTTTTTCCTGCCAGTAACAATATGGACTGTCTGACATGTCTATTTGGATGGTGTCAGCAAAATAATCCTCCACCATTCTTTCAATTGTGACAGCATCCAATGCAGCGACAGTAGACATGTCTGCAATGGTTGGCAGGTCCTTCAGTCCGGACCAGATGTTATCAGCATCCCCGCCAGCGGCTCTTTTAGGAAAACTGAGCTTTTTCCTCGCAGCCATAGATGTGGAAGAAAATGAGGGTGGAGCTGTTGGCATGTCACGGTCCTCTTCAGAGGACAATCTCCTGACCAGAAGGTCTTTGCACCGCTGTAGACTTGTGTCCGCCGGAAACAGAGACACAACATAAGCTTTAAACCGAGGATCGAGCACGGTGGCCAGAATGTAATTCTCTGACTTTAAAAGAGTGACCACCCTCGGATCCTGGCAAAGCGTACGAAGGGCTTCATCCACAAGAGCTACATGCTTTGTTGGATCGCAATGCTTTACCAGCTCCTCCCTCACTTTCTCCAGCTGCTTCTGCAACAGCCTGATCAGGGGAATGACCTGACTCAAGCTGGCGATGTCGGAACTGACTTCTCGTGTGGCAAGTTCAAACGGCTGGAGAACCTTGCACAACACGGAAATCAGTCTCCACTGCGCTTGACTCAGGCGCATCCCCACTCCTTTGCCTATGTCGTAGGTGGCTGTGTAGGCCTGAATGGCCTTCTGCTGCTCCTCCATCCTCTGCAGCATATAGAGGGTGGAGTTCCAGCGCGTCACAACCTCTTGTTTGAGGTGATGGCAGGGCAGGTTCATGCTTTTTTGATGTGCCTCTAGTCTGCGGTAGGCACTGGCTGAATGCCAAAAGTGTCCAGCAATTTTGCACGCCACCGCAAGCATCTCCTGCACACCCCTGTCACTCTTGAGGTAATGCTGCACCACCAAATTAATGGTGTGGGCAAAACATGGGACGTGCTGGAAATTGCCCATATTTAATGCCCGCACAATGTTACTGGCATTGTCTGTTACCACAAATCCCCATGAGAGTCTAAGTGGGGTAAGCCACTGGGAGATAATTTCCCTCAGTTTCTCTAATATGTTGTCAGCGTTGTGCCTCTTATTAAAGCCTGTAATACACAATGTTGCCTGCCATTGCACGAGCAGCCATTTTGTAGATGCTGCTACTGATGCAGCTGTTGCTGTTGCTGCGGAAGGCGATGCATCTACCCAGTGGGCTGTCACAGTCATATAGTCCTTCATTTGCCCAGAACCACTTGTCCACATGTCCGTGGTTAAGTGGACAGTGGGTACAACCGCATTTTTCAGAGCACTGAGGACACTTGATAGTACTTCTCTGTAAATTTTTGATATCGCCTGCCTAGTGAAGTGGAATCTCGACGGGATTTGGTACCGGGGACACAATACCTCCATCAACCCTCTAAATCCCACTCCACTGATGGCGAACACCAGGCGCACGTCTAACACCAACATTGCAGTTACAGCCGCAGTTATACGCTTTGCAATAGGGTGACTACTATCGTATTTTGTGGTCATGGCAAACGACTGTTGGACGGTCAATTGTTTTGTGAAAGACTTAGCGGTCTTACGACTTCCCCTCTGGGAAGATGACCGACTAACAGCAACAACAGCAGCAGTGGCAGTAGTAGGCGTACTGCTGCAGGATTCCTCGGATGAATCCCGTATTGGAGAGGACCCAGTCTGGCTGCTGACTTGGGCTGCAGGACTCAATTTGATGGAGATCATGGAGGAAGTTGACGAGGAGGGTGTTGCTGGTGTGTATCCAATTGGACCACGGGATTTAGGTGTCCCTGTACCGATGACGGTCCTAGCCCCAGTTCCTGAACTAACCACTGAACTATGAAGGTTATTCAGGTGACGTATAAGGGAGGATGTCCCTAGGTGGGCAAGATCCTTACCCCTGCTTATTTGAGCTTTACATAAGCTACATATGGCCATACATTGGTTGTCCGGATTTGGATAAAAATAACTCCAGACCAAAGAGGTGCATTTTTTGGTCTTCTGACAAGGCATGACGATGGGCTTTTTCATCCCATGGACATCAGCTGTTTCCCCCCCTGGTGCCTCATTTACAATAACCACATCACCATCCTCATCATCAAGTTCCTCCACAGCGCCAGCTACATCATCAATAGCCTCCTCCCGAGCCACCTCTTCCCGTACAGTGATGGGAAGGTCAGGCTTGACAACCACCAACACCCTTGGACTCGCCTTGGGGATTTGTGATAATTTCTCTTTAGAAGGCAGAGTTGTTTGCTGTTTTGTTGCTGACAGCATAACTCTCTTCAATTTTTTGTAGGGGGGAGGAGGAGGAGGGCTAAGATCCTTGGGTGAAGATGGACCACTAGTCATGAACACGGGCCAGGGCCTAAGCCGTTCCTTGCCACTACGTGTCGTAAATGGCATATTGCCAACTTTATGTTTCTCCTCAGATGATTTTAAGTTTCTCTTTTCGCTTTTTTTTGAGAACTTGGGCTTTTTGGATTTTACATGCCCTGTACTAGGTGATTGGGCATCGGGCTTGGAAGACGACGTTGATGGCATTTCATCGTCTATGTCATGACTAGTGGCAGCAGCTTCAGCATTAGGAGGAAGTGGGTCTTGATCTTTCCCTACTTTATTCTCCAAATTTTTGCTCTTCATTATATGTAACACAAGATACTGCAGAATGTGTGAACTTGGTAATATTGCAGTACCAATGGGCTTATACTGCAGGATTGGTTTTGCAAATTTTGTTGTAATTAAAAAAAAAATTAATTCGTTTTTTGTATTTTTTTTTATTAACTTTTTTTAATTTTTTAAACACTTGGGAATATTGGGGAAATAACTATGCCCTTGAAGCACAGAGCACGAGACACAGGACCACTGGACTGAACAGGACACAGCACACAGGACCCAGCAGCACCACTGAACTCAAAATTGACAGAGCACAGCACACAGCACCACTGGACTGATACTGCAGAACACAGCACAGCACAGAACAGCACAGCACAGCACAGCACAGAACTAAACAGCACAGCACGAGATCTACCAGAACAGAGGACCACCTAACACACCCTCCCTCTACACTGATCAATGCCCGAGTGAAGATGGCGGCGACTAGCGGGGAATTTATAGGATCCGAGTATCGCGAGATCCGACAGCGGGATTATGACTCAGAGCCTCGGTTTCAAGTTTTCATTTGGCGCCAATACCCGGATCTGTCTCGGATCCGACTCGGATCCGCAACGTTCGGGTGGGCTCGGATTTCATAATTCCGAGTGCGCTCATCTCTAATGATCTCATATCTTAATCTCATTTAAGTTGTTCAGTCATTAATGAAATGAACAATTATTTTTGTAATAAGTCTACCTTACAGAACTTAATGTCCTACAACAAGTTCATAAACATATATCTGTATAATATTCTTCATCTTTAAAACATCAAAATTAGATGAGGATTGCACATAAAAGAGATAATGAACTCACATGATGAAGTATGTCTCATATCGAAAATTAGTAAATCTGATCACCAAGTACTTATATTATTTTAATTCCTGTTGTGATATATACAGCAGTAACCATGTGGACCCACGGTGGCTTGGTGCATAGCACTTCTGCCTCACAGCACTGTGGTTATGAGTTTGATTCCCGACCAGGGCCTTATCTATGTGGAGCTCTGTGTATGTTCTCCCTGTGTTAGCGTGGGTTTCCTCCAGGTGCTTCGGTTTCCTCCCACACTCTAAAACACACTAGTAGGTTAATTGGCTGCTATAAAATTGACCTTTGTCTCTCCCGATGTGTGTTAAGGAATTTAGACTGTAAGCTCCAATGGGACAGATGTGAGTGAGCTCTCTGTACAGTACTGCAGAACTCGTGGCGCTATATAAATAGTTGAAGATGAGGATGAATGTCATCAAGTCCTCCATGTATACGGAACACCTGTCGGGTCTTGATGTGTTGATGCCGCTAATCTCTGAGTTCTGTCTGATGCACACAGCAATGATCTTCATACTCCAGATTCCTGCTGCTTCAGCTGGACATGCTTTACCAGCCATTTACCAAATAAAACAGTAAGCGACCATATCTCTTTTACAGTTGGGTGCCAGGGGCTTCAAAGACAGTGAGATTATGTTCATAATGGGGGAGGAGAAGAGCACCAAAATACTGCAACACTGCATACAGCAGGTGTACCAGATGGTTCCAGTGTCTACTCTCCCTACGGTAACAAGTACTTTGCCTCTCTCCCTCTCTTCTCGGACAGGGCGGCTGCCTCTGCTGCACACCTTACCCATTTTCTGAGTTTGCACCTTCTCCCAAACAGGAGCTGTCACTGAATCTCAGGACCCAAACAGCCCTGGCTGCCTGGATGGTTCTTCAGCTCCCTCTTCCTGCTTTGGCTGGAACCAAGAGGGCTGCCCCCTTCAGCTGCATTTATACAGTCCCAGGCTCTCTGCATTAAAAGACCCTATATCTGTGATTCAGGCTGGATACCAGCTTCCCTATCTTTAATAAAAGCTTCACTGTGCCCACCAGCGACAAAGCAAATAATGATTATTTTGTTCTTTTATTCTAAATAGGTATATTTGGTAGTGATAGTATTGCTATTGTCCTAAAGGTTTTACCTAATCTCTAAAACCATAATATTTTTCAATGATATATCATATTTTATTTTAAAATGATTTCACTATCAAAAATAACTTCAATTTATCTTCCCTATCAATATGTTGTTAGTACATGTTGTGTTTATTATATAGAACTGTACTATTGTTATCATTGTTATTATTATGATTATTTAATACTGTGGTAAAAATCACAAAGCAATGTCTACTTCTCACAGACACATAGGGGAGGCAGACATTTTTGGGGGCTCAGCTAGAGGTGAGTGAAATTTTGAAAACCATGTTTCATTCTGAATTTGCATTTTTTGGCCATTGAAATTTTTACTAATTTCACCTGCAAATTTTAGCCTTAGTTATTTCAGTCCTACCCTACACGCACCCCAAAGCAGAATGAATTGACTTTCATTGTCATTGGCTTAGATTATACATTCTGTATAATGCAAATTTACAAATACAATGAGGAATTGCGTTCTATAAGATGGGTCTGAAAGATTGTGTCGCAGGAATTTGAAACTTATGCGAACACTTTGTGCTGCCACAAAACTTGATTTGTGCAAAAGTTTGCTGCAACTTCACTTACAATCTAGTGATATTGTTACTGTCTGGTTTATAGGAACCTATAACTGCAAGCACCCCATGCCTTTATGGCTATGATGATGAAGCCATCTCAATCAGTAATTGTCATGTATTAGTTTGTTAAATAAAAAAACTACTCTGTAGAAATGATGTGTATCACAAAATAGGCAAAATGTAAAGTATAGTAACTGTAGCATTTCAGTGAAATTGGTGCCTTCTAACCCTTCTATATGGCGTGTAATGGTTCAGTATAGCCAAGTGAGCACTGAACAAAACAATATATTTTATAATAGGAAAGCAAGTGAAATTTCAGTTTGAAAATCATGTTCCACTGCTTTTTTTTTATTATTTATGTATTTATTTTTTACACTGTAAAGGGCCATGCTTATTATGGATCTTTACTCCAGGGATTGAGCACCCTTAACAGATATGCCCGCTGACAGGCATGTCCATGTATCTGCCCACCTCTAATTGTGTCCCAGTTATCTGAACATGCTCTTATTGCATTTGGCCTACACTTTCCTGCCCCTTCCCACCTGTATTCTTCCTCTCTAAGAATAAGGAGTTGTAAGTGTAAGATGCGGCTGAATCTGCATATGGATATATGATATGCATCATTGGTGTGCATGAGCAAAACGGAAATACGCATTTTACAAACAAAAAAGATATCATATATAATTCGACATAAGACCTTCAGTATGATATACAGAATATTATTACACTATCTGAAGTACCTGGCGTTGCCCGGGTTTAAATCTTCAAGTTATTAAGTTATCAATGAGTTGGATGTAACTGTCAACATTTAAAAAATAATAAGCAGCTTAACAGCTCTTCCAGCACACTCATGAAGTCTCTGCCCAGTTTTATTATTGTTTTTATATTAAATATCATCCAAATTCATCCAGTGGAAGGCCCAGAATAGGCTCCCTGGGTCAAAGTTCTGGTCAGCATACACCACCGGAAGGTCCAACTGGAACCTCAACCCCCTAGTATGTCTTCTGGGATCCAAGGTCATCAGTCTGTGAAGTTTTCATCCAAATCCATCCAGTGGAAGACTCAGAATAGGCTCCCTGGGTCAATGTTCTACCCAGTGTACACCAACAGGAGGTCAGACAGAGATCCTAACCCCTCCTAATACCTGACCGGGATCCAACTGGACCACCTTGCATTAGTGTCATTCCAGTGGGTGCAAGGGTGTCCGAATGCATAACCGGATACACAAACAAACCAAATCCATCCAGTGGAAGGCCCAGAACAGGCTCCCTGGGTCAAAGTTCTCCCTAGCATACACCAACTGGAGGTCCGACCGGGACCTTAACCCCCATAAAACCTGGCCAGTATCAAACTGAACCACCTAGCGTTCTTTTCATCCCAATCGGTGCAGGGGTGAAGAAGATATTGATCAACAAACAAACAAATATCTTCTTTTATATATATAGGGGCAGATTCAATTGCCCGAGTTGTTCTTTAGAACAACGCAGGCCACGCAATATTACCATTACTATGGTTATTTCTATGTGGATTTTCGCTGCGGCTCACGGAGCTGCGAGCAAAAATCAGCAGAAAAAATAACATAGTTGCGGTAATAATGCGTAGCTATTACCATAGTAACGGTAATAGTGCGCGACACACGTTGTTCTATGAACAACGCAGAGAATTGCATCTAGCCCATAGATTAACTATGAAGTACATTTTTAATGATAGAGATTTTTTAGAAAGATACCTATGCATTAATTATGGTTATATGAGAGGCTAGAATGAGCCTAAGAGCTTTCCAATATATATTTATAAGCTCCTACTTATTATAACAGAAGGTAATCACATGGTCACAATTTCTAGCCTTTTCAATGCTAAAGGATGCACTTCTAAAATCCAGATGATGACATGGAACTACGGGAATGTTGCAATAAAACTGTCAAATTGAATATGATGTCCTCCACTACAGCTTGAAATATAGAAAGGATATATGATTATTAAACCAGGAACTAATTATAGTACAAAGTACCAAAAGGATGTGCCCATATGGTAGGTACACATAATTAGCCTCAGCATCTGTATTACTATTTAAATAGCTTGCATATGGCATACTTTTAGCCACTAATTAGATAGTGTTTTTTGTAATCCTGCTGAGAGACTTTAAAATCAAGAAAGGGGTCTGTTGATATAAAAAAGACATAGTCATCTTGTGAACTTTATTTAATAACATAATGCATAGAGCTCAAAGGTACTGAAACCAATACTGAAAAATCTAATTTTCACTTTTAATTGTCTGACTTTCACTACAGCAATTAAAGCTAATATCTGGTTGGCAGTTGGGTTACATAACATCTACACTATTTGTACATTGTTACAATAAACCTCATAGGTTTCCTTTTATTAAACTGCAATAGTGACAAGTTTTTACAGCTTGTTGTTAGTCACAGCTCTTCTCTGCTTATTGCAAGGACACATGACTGGTGAAAGCTCTACGGTAAGAAGCAAGGGGGATTGAGACAACGTTTCTGGTGGGTGCCCCCAACCCTTCTGCTTCTAACCTTAGAAGGCGGAACGGGGGGGAGTCCTGTCCTGTCCCTCAGACTAAAAGTGTGCTCTGGACAGACTGTGAAGTCATATTGCAGTACAACACTCCCAGCCCATTACTGACATTGAGGCACAGCAGCCAACATCTTCACAGGTAAGAAGTGGACAGTGCTCCATGTGGGGATGCCTCTGAGACATTAAAAACCTTTGATGAGTGACAGTATGTAAAATAAATCACTGCTTTACATGCCCCTAAGCAATGGTGCCTTTGGAGACTGCCTAGATTCACCTAGATTCTGCCCCTACCTGATTACGAGGGGTTTGAGCCTGAATTCTAGCGCTTCCCCTCCTTGGTATCAGCGGCAGCAGACAGATCCTCATCTTTAGGGTAGGGGCTTTCAATTGACTCCAATTCTAAATGGCTCCAGGTGGGGTTGGTCAAAGGATACGGTCGGCATTTTATTATTACCATGTCCCCACACTGATTTACATGTGGCTGGGATTAACTGATGCTGCAAGGTTAGACTGTTGGTCTTACACTGGCCAACCAAAGCAGCAGGGGCTTGTGGCTGGCATAGCACTGTCTAGGAATCCCTGCATTTGAGGTTACTTTTATCCCTGTACTTAGCACTATTGATAACTAAACCTTTGTGTCATTTAGTAAAATAATTTCTACATGATTTTCTACAGTAACAGTGTATGTTTGACTAAACTTGTTAATTATAATAAAATTATATTATAATGTGCAAATTACACAAAATGTAATAGAGAGAGAGTTTTAGGGAATTCAAGCTCTGCATTTACTACTACTACCTTCAGCAGTTCTATGCAAGTGTGTTTAACCTCAAAGGCTACAATTTTTCAAAGGATAGGATGAAAAAACAAATGTCCCAGAAAGCATTCCTTGTCTGGTCTGCTTCTTGGTCAGGTGCATGATGGGTATCAAAGCCAGCTAACATTGACTTTGATGTTTTTAAAATGTGCAGAAAGGGAAGTGAAAGCATGACTGTGGTTTAATTTGCAGTGGTGATTAAACCCCCTGCTTCCAAAGCATGAAAGGGTGTGTGCCATTTTTGGGAATATCTTTGATGTAAAACATTCTTCAACTGTGAGATGATGCCCCCAGCTTGGCCTCTACACACACTTGCTTTAATGTTTCCTTCCAAATTTTTCTGTCTATAGTTATTTTAATACTTTTGATGCATATGTCGATTGGATGCACATGGCAAGCTTGGAGACTAATGGGTCTTTAATAGAGAAAGTACAATTTACTAGGTACCCCTAGCCGAGATGTTAAAAAAATAATAACAACCGCTTTAATGCATTACTTTCAGATTTTCTCTACCGGATATAGGTGACACATTATTTACTGTAAATTTAAAAAGCAGTGTATCTGTTATGTCTCAAGACTGCTGAGGCTGATATGCTGCTTGTCATGAATATTTCATGAGCATAGAGAAGTTGCAGCCGAACTTTGTTTGAATCAAGTTTCGTGGCTGAACTTGATTGAAAAAAGGAACACATTTGCTCCTGAACAAACCATGCTGAAGGGCAAGAGGTGCAAATGTATTTATTTTATTTAACATGCAGGGAAAATACAGGTTGATTTTGGGACATCTTTATTTTTACACTGCGATTTCGAGTTGAGCTAGAACATACCACTTTATATCAGCCTGCACATTTTAAATCTCCCCTCCTACATTGCAACATGGTTTGGTCAAGGTGCAAATTTGCTCCTGTTTTTGTTTTGCTCCTCTAAATGGGGTTGGGTACTGAACACCGAACATCACTACCTGACATCTTCCCAGCGAGTCTCAGAACTCCGACATGCTATAAATATAGATTGTTTAAGAAACTGACTTTCAATCATTGCGCCCATTTAACATGCCGCCAGCACAGAATCACATTACCTTGAACGCCGGCACTATTATTCTTGCTCTTAAGGATGCAATGGAAGGAGGCGGTGCCTGTATATTATAGAAGTTTTCTAAACAACATTGTACAGAAGTTTTCTTAACAACATTGTACAGGGGGAGCTTCCTTCCATTGCACCCTTAAGCGCAAGAATAATAGTGCGAATAATAGTGTTAGCGTTCAAAGTAACGTGATTCTGTGCTGGCGGCATGTTAAATGGGCCCAATGATTGCAAGTCAGTTTTTTAAACAATCGATATTAACAGCATGTCGGGGTTCCAAAATTCGCTGGGAAGATGTCGGGTTAAGTGTTGTCAGGGTAGTGATGTTCAGGAACATGACTACCACCGCTCTAAATGAGACTCAAACTGTAATAGCAAGATATTAATAAGAAAGATACATAGCAAGGTATTTGCCTTCCATGTGAGTAATAGTGGAAACATTCAAAATAACACATTGTATATCATTGTAGTGAAGAATATTATGGTTTTAGCAATCAGATATGAACATGAAAATATGCACTGTAAATATAGGGTGTAGTGGAGGTAACGGTTTAGAAACCCATACTCAAATATTTATTTAAAATCTTTACTGGAGAATTGGCTTGCTATAAGATTTAACTGAAAAAATAGGAAACTTGGCAATGCTTGCTAAGTATAAGGTATACATTCCTGTTGTAGATTGGATGCAGTTTAGATATATAATAATATCAGCCTTCTTTATGTACTGGAGTTTTGGCAATGTCCCATCAAAAATGTGAAAATATATTAAAAATGTGTATAAACTAGTCAAACGCATGTAATTATTAGCAGAATTCGGAGGAAAACAACACTATAGCACCAAACCTGTTGAAAATTAAAATGCCTGTCACCTCACATTGATGGATACATGGTGCCAGCTTTTTCTCTATTTCTACAGAAATGTGTTTCCATAATTTGCTGAAGTGTAAAGTTCTGAGCTGTAAACTGACATACTTCCAGGCAAAAGACCAGCCTCGAATAATGTTTCATTTGGTTGTTTTTACTTAATTTAGATTGAGCTTCCTGGAAATCAAGCATAATATTTATGAAGAGAATGATTTGGGGCTAACCTTTTAAAGATACAGGTGTCCAAGAATAACACTTACTCATGAGTTATAGTTGTTTCAACATTTTATACTAATTATTACAAACTATAACTGATATTGCGCCAATGAAATATTGTTTTCCAACTATATTAAAAGTAGAGATGGGCGGGTCCGGTTCTCCGAGAACCGAACCCACCCGAACTTTGGGTATCCGAGTACCGAGCTGAGCAGCTCGGTACTCTCCCGCCAATTCCGAATCCAAATCGAGGCCGAACGTCATTGTGACGTCGTCGGATCTCGGGACTCGGTTCTCGCGATACTTCAACTTTATAAATACACGCCTCCACAGCAATCCATCGCCATTTGACAGAGGGAGAGAGCAGGGTGTAGTCATAGGCTAATTAGAGCAGGGACAGAGAAAGAATACAATATTGTTCTTGCAATTGCTCTAACCAAAATCGCTAGTGCAGAGAGGAGGATAGAGGTTTATTATTTTTTCTTCATATTTGGCACTCCCCAGCGCTTTTGGGTTGTCCCCCATAATTGTGCATTAATATTTCTGGCTGTCAAAAGTCATATCTGTCAGCAGTATCTACTCAATAAATGTTAGCACTCCTCAGTGTTTTTGGGGTGTCCTCTCTAATTGTGCATTAATATTTCTGGCTGTCAAAAGTCATATCTGTCAGCAGTATCTACTCAATAAATGTTAGCACTCCTCAGTGTTTTTGGGGTGTCCTCTCTAATTGTGCATTAATATTTCTGGCTGTCAAAAGTCATATCTGTCAGCAGTATCTACTCAATAATTTTAAGCACTCCTCAGTGTTTTTGGGGTGTCCTCTCTAATTGTGCATTAATATTTCTGGCTGTCAAAAGTCATATCTGTCAGCAGTATCTACTCAATAAATGTTAGCACTCCTCAGTGTTTTTGGGGTGTCCTCTCTAATTGTGCATTAATATTTCTGGCTGTCAAAAGTCATATCTGTCAGCAGTATCTACTCAATAATTTTAAGCACTCCTCAGTGTTTTTGGGGTGTCCTCTCTAATTGTGCATTAATATTTCTGGCTGTCAAAAGTCATATCTGTCAGCAGTATCTACTCAATAATTTTAAGCACTCCTCAGTGTTTTTGGGGTGTCCTCTCTAATTGTGCATTAATATTTCTGGCTGTCAAAAGTCATATCTGTCAGCAGTATCTACTCAATAATTTTAAGCACTCCTCAGTGTTTTTGGGGTGTCCTCTCTAATTGTGCATTAATATTTCTGGCTGTCAAAAGTCATATCTGTCAGCAGTATCTACTCAATAAATTTTAGCACTCCTCAGTGTTTTTGGGGTGTCCTCCCTAATTGTGCATTAATATTTCTGGCTGTCAAAAGTCATATCTGTCAGCAGTATCTACTCAATAAATGTTAGCACTCCTCAGTGTTTTTGGGGTGTCCTCTCTAATTGTGCATTAATATTTCTGGCTGTCAAAAGTCATATCTGTCAGCAGTATCTACTCAATAATTTTAAGCACTCCTCAGTGTTTTTGGGGTGTCCTCTCTAATTGTGCATTAATATTTCTGGCTGTCAAAAGTCATATCTGTCAGCAGTATCTACTCAATAATTTTAAGCACTCCTCAGTGTTTTTGGGGTGTCCTCTCTAATTGTGCATTAATATTTCTGGCTGTCAAAAGTCATATCTGTCAGCAGTATCTACTCAATAAATTTTAGCACTCCTCAGTGTTTTTGGGGTGTCCTCCCTAATTGTGCATTAATATTTCTGGCTGTCAAAAGTCATATCTGTCAGCAGTATCTACTCAATAAATGTTAGCACTCCTCAGTGTTTTTGGGGTGTCCTCTCTAATTGTGCATTAATATTTCTGGCTGTCAAAAGTCATATCTGTCAGCAGTATCTACTCAATAATTTTAAGCACTCCTCAGTGTTTTTGGGGTGTCCTCTCTAATTGTGCATTAATATTTCTGGCTGTCAAAAGTCATATCTGTCAGCAGTATCTACTCAATAAATGTTAGCACTCCTCAGTGTTTTTGGGGTGTCCTCTCTAATTGTGCATTAATATTTCTGGCTGTCAAAAGTCATATCTGTCAGCAGTATCTACTCAATAAATTTTAGCACTCCTCAGTGTTTTTGGGGTGTCCTCCCTAATTGTGCATTAATATTTCTGGCTGTCAAAAGTCATATCTGTCAGCAGTATCTACGCAATGGATTCAAAGCAGTCCACATATGATCTAAATGAGCAACCAGGTTCTGTCACCAGTCCTGATGTTAGTGTTCCCAGTACGTCATCTGGCCAAGGCGATGTCAAACAACAGAGTGTTTTCAAATTAGTGCAAAAAACAAAAACCAAAAAAAAATTTACTGTATTGAAGCGAAAAAGAAGTGTAACTGAGCAAAAGTTAAGTGACGATAAAAAAAAAATTGCAAGCATGCCATTCTACACACGCAGTGGCAAAGAGAGAATGAGGCCTTCACCTTTGGCTATTAGTGGCAGATCCCAAAAAGTTACCCAGCCTACAATTGGTGCACAACTACTGTTACGCGTCAAAGCCGAGCTGCAAGATAACAGTGAGGCATTACAGGAGAATATTTGCTCTGATTCACAAATGACAACAATCCCTGTGGAGAGTCCATCCAACAGTGGGATGTCTAATCGTGACCATTCTGTTAGTCTACCCATAAAGAAGGGCCCTTTCAGCAGTTCTGCTGATATGTGCCTGAACAGCCCGAGTGTAGCCGGTGATACACCAAGTGAGGATGACACTTTGTCTTTAGAAGAGGATGTGGGGGAGATTTGGGTATCCGACGATGAGGATGCGGTTGATTGTGTAAGTCCTGCAGCAGTGTGGCACCAGTGGGAGCAGTTCTGGCATGTGAGGTTCTGGCACCAATATGCACTTTCCAAACACAAGCAGGGATGACGCAGGGGGCAGACCACAACAGTTTGACATCTGGGCTGGTTTGAAGGATTTGTCAAAAAAATGTGTGACCTTGACCATAATTCCAACCAATCCTACTATTAACATGCAAAGGATGGTGGAGGGCCTATCAGGGATTAAACTGTATTTTTCATAATTTTCACTAATAATGTTTGGGTGTAATATACACCCAAAGACGAGTGCTCAATTGCTAAGAGTCATTGATGGAGAGGAAGACAAGCAGGCTTGTCTGTAGAATTTGCAGGCAAATTGTGCTGCGTTATATAGGTAACACCCAAAGAGAAGAGCTCCATTGCTCCATTGCTAATTGTAATTGCTGAAATAGAAATAATAGGGCTGACAGTCTTGGTCTAAATCTGCAGTTACATTTTATTGTACCATAGCTCACTGCGAAACTGGAGAGGTGGCAGGGTTTAGTGATAATCTTCCTCCAACAATACTAATTCATCCCAATATCCCAATATCATAGAAGTCTGTGTAGTATGATGTAATTGCTGATAATGGCCTTCCAAAGGGAATGACTAGTTGATTTTAGGGCAGAGCTGTCACGGTTTTTGGGCAATTCTTTTACAGCACAGCAAATATCAAAATGTTTAGCGGACTCATCTGCATCACCACTGGGTGTCTTGGGAAAGCAATTTCTTTTACTACAAGCAGTTGCCAGAGAAACTGAAGGAGAAGACGTCCCAACAAGATGTTGATAAGTCTGGGATCCTTGCAAAGAAAATTAAGTATTTCATCTACAATTAAAATATAGTTAGCACATTTACTTTGTTTTATTGCACACTATAATTTTATGTAGCACCTTTTCAAAATCTATTATTAAGGCAATCACTTGACTCAAGCTAACCGTGTCTGCACTTTCTTCACAGGTAACTACTTCGCTGGACTAAAGTATATTCCCCTCAAATGCTAATCTTCTTGCAGCTGCTGTATTCTCCTACATGCTGTTGCAGAAACCACAAATTGACCCTAAATGTTTATGGACACAAACAGCATCTCCTGCATGTCATTTTTCAAAAGTTCTGTAACACCAAGTTGATAGTGTGTGCAAAACAGGAAATGTGATGGAATTCAGCCCCGCTGTAATGCTGGACCAATATTGGGGTCGTAATCAGAAATGACATATCCTCAGGAGACTCCAAGCAGGATTAGCCATCTTTCAATGACATCCCTTAGTTTTTGGAACAGTTTGTCAGCTGTATGCCTCTTAGTGAAGCTGCTGATACACAGAGTAGCCTACTTCTCAAAAATGTGATGTACCTGGGTACATGCTGCTGCTGTCCATGCTGGGGAAGGCGAATGACCAACCCAGTGGGCTTTCACAATCATATAATATTTTGTTTGCCCAGTTACGCTTGTACACATATCTGTGGTTAAGTGTACAGTGGGTAGAATACCATTTTGTCACCCAATAATGACATTTTTAGTAAACTTTCGGTACAGGAGAGAATTAGCTTTTCTAGTAAAATGGTATAGTGATGACATTTGCTAACAGGGACATAACACCTCAATTAAATGTCTTAAACCAACTGTATTAATAGTGAACATTGGACGCAGATCTAACACTAGCATAGTACCCAGGGCGTCTGTGATCCGCTTTGCGACTGGGTGACAGGTTTCATTCTTGCTTCCTCTTGCAGAGGATTGTTTAACTGCCAATTGTTGGGGGGGAAGACTGCAGGTGCTGGGATGTAGATGAGAGAAGGGAGGTAGATTATGCTGGAATGCTTGTTGTTATTTTTTTTTTAACCGAAGTTTCTGATTTTCCCAACAGTTTTCCAATAACTCGCTGAAAAATGACGAAACATGGATGAGGATCCCAGATGGTTAAGGTCCCTACCTCTACTGAGTGTGGCTTTCAAAATGCTACAAATGGATAGACAACTCTTGCCAGGATTCGTGTAAAAATAATTCCACACTTAAGAGTGGATTTTTGGTCTTATGCCCAGGCATGACAATGGCCTTTTTGTTATCACTGGCAAGAACTGCAGCAATTTTTCTTTTCAAGTGTATGAAAATCATATTGTGACATAGGAGGTGTTCAAAATTGAATAAAAAATGACTGGAAATTAGTGTTACTGAGGTTAATAATAATGTAGCTACAAAATAATACCTAAATTATGTTATTTTAGCACCAATAAATGTAATTTTTATAACAAATTGCAAAACAAAACCAAACAAAACCAAAACCAAAACCAAAACACGCAATGGCGGTTTTGCAAAACCAAAACCAAAACCAAAACACAACGGTAATCCAGATCCAAAACCGAATCCAAAACCAAAACACGGGGGTCAGTGACCATCTCTAATTAAAAGTGTGTGCATTGCTTCAAATGATTTCACACTTCATATGACTAGTGCTGGCTTGCAGGGCCAGAGCGAATCTACAACACAATTTGCTAAACTATTTATTTTATCAGTGATAAGCAGCTGGTAAGTTACAAGTCACTTTTTCATTACATGGAACAGGAAATTATGATTTAAAAGAAAAGCAACAGCAGCAAACCAAAACGCTTCTGATAGCATGTAGAGTTGGACATATGTCTGTTTTATTTGTGTAAAATATGCACCTCAATAAAGCACATATTCATCAAAAAATGAGTCTGCATGCAAATTTGATCACTTATTACACTTGTGAATCCTTACAACTGGAGAGGTGCAATGGGGGAGAGAAGGGGTCAATGAGCATAGGCCGAGTAGAGTAAGGGCGTGTTCACATAATTGCAACTGAGCTGGACCTATATAGAGATGCCTATACATCAGCAAGAAGGTGTATCTGTTGCGGGTGCAAGAGGGCTGGTGCAATGAGACACAATGATGATGATGATGGATTGGCAGCTCCAGGGGAGGGCTGGCAAATTTTAGCCCAGGGGGCAAGACTCAACTCAGCAGCCTATTAGGAACATTTTAAAGGAAAATGAAATGCAGATCCAGTGACCCAGCCCAGGGTAGTCGACTATGTAACCGGCCCGGGGTCAGATACCCACGTGCCCCCCAGCTCAGCCTGTCACTGGGCAGCACTAACAAGTCACTTCTGATTGGATGTTTTAAGATTCACATCTCCAGCTGATGGTACTTTCATTGGTGGCTACTACATTATATAAAGTTACTTAATTAATATCTCCTTTTGAAGGGTATAAAATAACAGGTAATTGTATTTATTTAATTTCATTGTACTTTCAAATTTATTAATTACGCTATATACACACTATTCTCTGTTGAGTTTGTGACACATCATTACATAATTATATTGTGTAGAAATAGGGTAATGCGAAATCTGCAATTACTACTAACACTGTGAAGCCACGTCTCTATGCTTTCTCTACACTACACTTGTTGCTCCTGATGTAAACCTGGCACATATGTTAGCGTTGTAGCGCTGGTTTGATGCATCCAATTGAGCATATACATGTAAATACACTTTTCATGCATTTTCTGCTAACGTTCGGAGCATCAATGCACCCAAATTGACTGCTTTCTGTAAATGCCTTTGCACGTCTATGCACGTTTTTAAAATTCTAAACAGATACATTGTGGAAAAGTATTAATGCAACTATAGTCAGACCTCCTGCCAACATTTCCAATAATATAACATTTTTCGTTTTTTACATAAAATACTACTTAGATTATCCTAAGAAATGGCTTGCATTAATAAACGCCAAATGGCTGATTATCTCCCTCTGCACATTCATCTTCCAACCTTTAGATTAAAGCTAATTGCTTAAATCCCTGTTATGATAAAATGACACAGATTTAAATTTTGACTCACTAAGTGCACAATTTTAATTCTATAAATGATGGTTTCAATTAGAGATGGGCGGCTCGGTTCCCCGAAATCCGAATCCTACCGAATTTAGGGTATCCGAGTAACGAGCCGAGCACGCTTGGTACTCTCCCGCCCATTCGGATTCAAAATCGAGGCAAAATGTCATCATGACGTATTCGTATTTCTGAGCTCGGTTCTCGCGAGATTTGAAAAGCATAAATACCAGCCTCCACAGCAATCCATCGCCATTTGACAGAGGGAGAAAGCAGGGTTAGGTCACACTGGCTATATCAGCGCAGGGACAGTGATTGATTGTATTCAATACCATTGTAATCAGTTGTTACAGCAGTAAGAGGAGAAGAGAGGAGGGGTTTTGTTTAGTTTCTGGCACTCCAAGTGCTTTTGGGGTGTCCCCCATTCTTTTGCAATAATATTTCTGGCTGTCAAAAGTCCTATTTGTCAGCAGTCTAAAAAAATAATATTTAGCACTCCAAGTGCTTTTGGGGTGTCCCCCATTCTTTTGCATTAATATTTCTGGCTGTCAAAAGTCATGTTTGTTAGCAGTCTTAAAAAATTATATATAGCACTCCCAAGTGCTTTTGGGGGTGTTCCCCATTCTTTTGCATTCATTTTTCTGGCTGTCAAAAGTCATATTTGTCAGCAGTATCTAAAACAATGGTGGAGGATTATTTTCAAGAGGTAATTGATATTGAAATGTCAGACAGTCCCTTTACTTACTGGGAAGAAAAGCAGGCAATTTGGAAATCCATGTACAAACTTGCTTTGCAATTCTTAAGCTGCCACCCTCCAGTGTGTACTCTGAACGAGTGTTCAGCACAGCAGGCAACTTAGTCAGTGATCGCCGTAGAAGGTTACTTCCCAAAAATGTGGAGAAAATGATGTTTATAAAAATGAACTACATCTTCCTCAAGGAAGGCCTTCACCATCCAAGACATACAAGCACTGACTGTTCTCTAATGGCAGACTCAAGCGGCGATGAATTTATAGTCTGTGATGATGACGTACACACTGATGAGGGTGAGGATGAAGCTGAAGATGATGACGATAACATCTTTTTAAAACTTTCTATTTAAGTGTAGGGTGCAATCTACCCCCAAAGAGGAAAGGGACTTGGGGTATTTCCATATCACTTACCGTCTTGAAAGGCTGCTGTTTGGGCAATTTTTCCTTAAGGGTAGGGTGTCATACACAGAGTGACCCCAAACTGGCTTTGTCCATTTTTCTTAATATTGTACAGTCTATAACGGCTGAATTTTTTGGTTATTTTCTACAAGTGGAGGGGGGCCTAGAGAGACAGAAAACAAACTGGCTTTCTCCATTTCAATTAATATTGTACAGTCTATAACGGCTGAATTTTTAAATATTTTCTACAATTGGAGGGGGCTTAGAAAGACAGAAACCAAACTGCCTTTGTCCATTTCTTTACATATTTAACTATAAGTGTAGGGTGTAATATACATCCAAAGACGATGGCTGCATTGCCAATATGCATAGATGAAGAGGAAGACAATCTGGTTTGTGTGTCGAATTAATGAAGGCCTACCAGGAATCAAACTGTTTTTTTGATAATTTATTAGCTTTACAACTACATTACTTATCCAAGAAACAGGTGGAGCACTAAATTTGGTTATTTTATGACCAAAAACATTGATTTTTGAACAAAATAGCAAAACAAAACCAAAACCAAACACAACGGTAATCCAGATCCAAAACCAAAACCAAAACACGGGGGTCAGTGAGCATCTCTAGTTTCAATGAAAGCAAATACCAGTACGCTAACCAGCGAATACCATATAAGGATGGCCATCAGTCCCAGAATCCTAGGCACTACTTTAAAGGCGTCAGAGAGACTTCAACCCTTCTGGCCTCAAAGGGTGTGCCTGCAGACAGGACACCAAAGGCATTTGCAGAAATGACCCTAACATAAGCAAAGATCAATTGGGGAAGAATCCTGTGGGCAAACACAACTCTTGCATCATGTATTAGTTGCTGAAGACACTGCTTTCCCACCGACTGTGCTTCACCTGAATAAGGAAAAAGAAAGTTAGCAAAACAATACAGATCACACATATTTAACATACAAGCTGTAACAGAGCAGGACGGAGGGATTTTCTGCATCAAAAAAGACATAACTTCCTGTTCCTGGATGTTATAAAGTCTTGTTTGTCACTCCCAGTGGCAGACTACTGTGTCTAATTTCAAAGCAAGCCAGGGAAAACTTTAACCCCTGAAGGTAAGTGCAATGTCCTCTTACAAGCCTAGTGTTTAAGTGCATTTATCCCTATGCAGGTCTTCATTTATAATTATGAGAGTGAGGGGACATTGTCTTATTGACTTTATTATTTGGGAAGTAAGAGTATTTGTTAACTTTTTATGAAATTACTCATGAGTACATCTGGACATTTGTTTCTTTGCAAGATAGAGTCACAAAATGGGTACCATTACGTAAAGAACTGAAAAAAGTAAGTTGTGAGCTGTTGCAGCCGAATTCCTTTTGTGGAATGGAATTGAACATGCATCCTTTGAATGCCCATAAAAATGCACCTTGTCAGGACTTATAGTCCTGGCTTCTGTGGACTTTAAAGTTAGTGGTAAGGACCTTACCTTAATCCCAACATAGGTATTGCTGTATATTGAACATATTCCATGGCAGTATAGTTATAGTTAAACCTCGTTACCCTACAAGTAATGAGTACACCTGTGTTTAGACTTTAGAACCCTAAATCTCTCAGCTATCAGAACCTCTTATTGGTTCTTTTACTAGTCCCTATATCCTGCTCTTTGAACCTAATTATTTACTGTTGCTGACAATTTGTCTGGACCTGAATATGCCATCGGACGGCTGCCTGCCTCTGTCAAAGTGCCTGGATTTGACTATGCTGACAACTTGCTGCCAGTCTCTGATCTACATTTTTGTGCTCCTTGGTCCCTGGATACGAACCTTAGCCTGTCATACTGCATTTCTCTGGATAGCTGTCTCTGGACTTCTTTATGCGAGTCGCGTTTTTATATTATATTATATAGTGTCTCCAATTGCTACACTCTGCTGTTCCACGGGGTTCCACTATATGCAAGAAACCAAGTCCTGGGGGGCAGCAGAGTACTGGTGACCATGTAAAGTTCCAAGTGAAAACTGCCTCCTATAGGTGAACACCAATCTAGTCTAGTAGTTTTATCTCAGTTCTGACCCTCTGGTTTTACATTATAACCAGTCCAAAATAATTAGGGAGACCAGCACTGCCCAGATCATTTCCAATCAGTTACAGGTACTAATTTAAACGGTGCAGGACTTGTCCGCCAGATTGTCTGCATAAGAAGAAGCAGCCAGGTCACACCATGTCCCACCCAATGTCTCTGAGGAACCTTATCTTAACCTTTCTGACCCCTTCTGATGAGAACATAAACTTTTCCGAAATGTACAGGACAGTTTTTAATCTTTATTTTAAACTAAGACCCTGGTGACCAACAAATCTGTGCCCCAGAGACCTTTCGTTTCTAGTGTGGATACATTCTTGGAAATTTTAAGGTGCTTTAAGATGATTCTGACAAAATCTCTTCTGCAGAGTCTCACTCAGTGCTTTTTTTCCCATTGAACGCTGGGAACGGCGTTCCGGCACCTTTTTTTTGAAACTTTTTTTTTACTTTTTTTTTTTCTCTGCGGTGCTGCTACAGTGCAGCACCGCATCTGTGTGTGTGTGTGTGTCCTGCTTCCGTCGGCCGGAAGCAGGTCAGCGGGAGGAGCAGCGATCGAACTAAGGAGAGTAAAAAGAAGGTAAGTAATACTGACTACAGAAAGGGGGAAGGGGCAAAAGTAGAAGAGGGCTACAGAAAAACAAAGGGCGAGCAGAAAGAAGGCTACAGAATAAAAGGGGAGCAGAAAGAAGGCTACAGAATAGAGGGGGAGCATAAAGAAGGCTACAGAAAAACAAAGGGCGAGCAGAAAGAAGGCTACAGAATAGAGGGGGAGCAGAAAGAAGGCTACAGAATAGAGGGGGAGCAGAAAGAAGGCTACAGAATAGAGGGGGAGCAGAAAGAAGTTTACAGAATAGAGGGGGAGCAGAAAGAAGGCTACAGAATAGAGGGGGAGCAGAAAGAGGGCTACAGAATAGAGGGGGAGCAGAAAGAAGGCTACAGAAAAACAAAGGGCGAGCAGAAAGAAGGCTACAGAATAAAAGGGGAGCAGAAAGAAGGCTACAGAATAGAGGGGGAGCAGAAAGAAGGCTACAGAATAGAGGGGGAGCAGAAAGAAGGTTACAGAATAGAGGGGGAGCATAAAGAAGGCTACAGAATAGAGGGGGAGCAGAAAGAAGGCTACAGAATAGAGGGGGAGCAGAAAGAAGGCTACAGAATAGAGGGGGAGCAGAAAGAGGGCTACAGAATAGAGGGGGAGCAGAAAGAAGGCTACAGAATAAAGGGGGAGCAGAAAGAGGGCTACAGAATAGAGGGGGAGCAGAAAGAAGGCTACAGAATAAAGGGGGAGCAGAAAGAAGGCTACAGAATAGAGGGGGAGCAGAAAGAAGGCTACAGAATAGAGGGGGAGCAGAAAGAGGGCTACAGAATACAGGGGGAGCAGAAAGGCGGCTACAGAATAGAGGGGGAGCAGAAAGAAGGCTACAGAATAGAGGGGGAGCAGAAAGAAGGCTACAGAATAAAGGGGGAGCAGAAAGAAGGCTACAGAATAAAGGGGGAGCAGAAAGAGGGCTACAGAATAAAGAAAGGGAGCAGAAAGAGGGCTACAGAAAAAGGAGGGAGGTGGAAAGAGAGGGCCACAAAAAATCCAGGTTGCAGAATAGGGGTGAGAATAGCTAGCGGCCATATGTGAGAAAAGTTGGTAGGCAGCCGCAGCAGGGGACATGTCAGTGTGTAACAGGTGAGTGATGTCCAGTTGTTATGTTTGTTTTATTAAATTAACATATGGGGCCTCCCCTCTAGATATCCTGCGTTTGCTCCATTAGTCATCTGGACTGCAGCCTTGCCAGCCAACCAGGAGGAGGTAGGAATTATTATTTTTATTTTACAATTGTCAAGTGTGTGAGGGGCAAGGAAGGGAGTAAATTTATGTGTGTATATATATATATATATATATATATATATATATATATATATATATAATTTTTTATTTTTTTTCATAAAAGATTAATAAGACGTGAGTTCCGTCACCTTTTTTTTTTACAAAAAAAGCACTGGTCTCACTTATATTCATTGCACCAGCAGTACTGCTCTGTGGAGGAGTACAGCACTGATTTAGGTGCTGGGCAACATCTTAAATAATCTGGCTTTACGTAGAGAGTAAATATAATGAGAAATAGGTGTCAGGGTCAAGGATTTTGGGTTTAATGAAAAAGTTAGTATTAACCATATGTTCAAACTAGCGTATAATCAGTGTGAACCTTAATATAACATAAGCAACATAGTTATAATCACAATTTCTTAGACTTAAATAGTGAACCAGATGTGCGTCCCTTAAGGCAGTAATGTTACTCTGACTGAAAGGGTTGCACCTCTCTAACCATTCAGTGACAACCATATCAGACCAATGTAACTGACCAAAAATAGGGTTTGTTCAAGACATGCACAATTCTTTTCTTGAACTGTGTCCTGGCCACCAATATAACATACTGTGTCTTAATAAATTAGATAGAAACAACACATCGGATTATTAAGTTCATAGGTCCTATTAACCTTTCCTCAAATAATGTAGTGTAAGACCAATAGATAGATAAGTTTATAATGATTCCTGACAGTGGTTTAAAACCATTTCCTCAGTGATACTGTATCCAAAATGTCATTTATGTGTAACAACGCAAAAATGTTCAAACCAATACTTGACAGATGCGTGAAATAACTGTGGTAGATAAGAATAAAGAAAGCCAAAACACAATTTTTATCATGAACGACTTTTTGGTGAAGTTTGAGGTCTTCCTCAATGATATTGTCACATTTTTCTTACACACTTCCAGAACATTGCAGACAAGTTAAAATGATTCAGAAAGTAAATATAGCTCAGGGTAAAAACCCCCAAGCTTCCCAAGCGCTTGTGTGTAGGATGTATTTAGAACAGAAAAACACCAGTAAGGGTTATTGTCAAATCATTTTGTTGTAGATAATAATATATAGCAACAACAAACAAAGTTCTTAGTGCACTAAGATAAATCACTGGTACATAAAGTACATAACAATATAAAAGCGTACCACATGCTCAATGAATATGCATAGGAAAGAGGTCCAGGAAAATATTGGCATATGAAACAAGTAATCATAATACTAGTCCTCGAGGTGAATGGGGCCAGCAAGGAAAAACATAAGCCAGGAGCCAAAATCCAATGTGTAAGTCGCTAGTATGTAGGCACTAAGAGATCAAAGTGTCCATTCCGTTTAAGAAAGTGTCTTTCTAATGTTCAATAGATCAATAGTTCCACATAGGTGCATAAATACTGATAGATAAATCCAATAAGAATGAGAGGCATATGACCAAAGTAGCAAAGGCAAAAAACAAGTCCAAAGACTGTTGCTGACATCAATTTGACAGTAGGCTGATTGATAAATGCGGTGTGATAAATGCCGAAACAGAGGCAGACTGTGAAGAGATTTAATGATGAGGGAGGAACACTTACCCCTTCCAAGGGGATGTCTTTGAATGTTCCACCTTTCACCTCTCCTCACGGCAGAGTTTATCTCTCTTATCTCCAGATGTGTGAGCGACCCCTCTGTGTAGAGCAGCGCATGCGCATGCTGAATCCACTGTGTGGACAGAGGCGGTTTCCTCCTACTTGTCAGAATAAGTGATGCAAGGAGTACTCGTTCTTGCTTGATGTCTCATTAAATAGGAAGGCAAATACCAACGCGTTTCACCCATGGCTGGGCTTCATCAGGGTTAATTGAAATGTAAGTTTGTTTGTAGACCTTTATACTGTCCTACTGAAGTGAACTCAGTTGCTGATTGGTCACATACTAATTGCACCAGATGCAGTATGTCAACAAAGGTATTTAAGTCAGCTGTTCTTTCTGGATCACATGTGGAATAGCTGTAAATCTACGTAGAGTTATCCACAGTGATAACACAGGTCTGCAACCAAAAAGCTGTTTTCATAATTTTATCTGATTCTTATGTTTTTTGGTGCGCTGAATTCGATAAGGACCACCGTTTTTTCCTGGGACGTCAGGTTTTTTCATAATCAAAATGTGCCTTGGTCAAACAGGTAGCTGGAAATCGCTAAATTTCAAATTCATCATACTTGGGGAAAAAAACTGAACATGGATAAACAAATTTATTTTCACTGCCAGTGCTCTCAAAAACATGAAAATACATGTTTATTGGTCCTGATGGGGATCACTGCATTGTTGAGTGTGCTTGCTAGGGCCTGCCCGGACATGTTCTTTCATGCATTAACTTGTTCTCTGATTCCCCCACAATCTTGTATTTCATTTCAGTTGTCATCCTGCTATTGTCTGTGTGGTTCAAAATTAGTGCAATGCCTCCAAGTAAGTGAGTAAATTCGCCTGACATTTTCTGTTTCATATGTGTAGAGTTCATGGTGATTTAGAGGGGTTGATGGCTCAGTTCCACATTCAGTATGATTCTTCTGAAGGGAGGCTTTTCATTGACTCTTCCAAAAGAAGCTTAAAAGCAGTTTTACTTCACAATGGTGGCCGTTATGCATCCACTCCTGTTGCTCATTCGGTGTACTTGAAGGAGACTTATGAGAACTTGGAGTTGGTACTCAAAACTGGTTGGTATGTGGGGATTTAAAAGTATTGTGTATGCTGCTGGAACAACCAGCTGGGTACACCAAATACCCTTGTTTTCTATGTTTATGGGACAGTAGAGACCGACAAAATCACTGGAAGCAAAAAAATTGGCCACCGAGAAGTCTAGTTGTTGGTGAAAATAATGTTCTCAGAGATACATTGGTACCCTCTGAGAAGGTTTTATTACCACCACTCCATATAAAATTAGGATTAATGAAGCAATTTGTTAAGGCACTTCCCAAAGATAGCGAATGCTTCAAGTACTTTGGATCCGAGTTTCCAGGTTTAATGGAGGCAAAACTGAAAGAGGGGGTTTTTGTTGGCCCGGATATTAGAAAACTCATATCTGACAAAGACTTCATCAGTTCAATGACTCCAACTCAAAAAGAAGCGTGGGTTGCCTTTACTGTGGTCATAAAAAACTTTTTGGGAAACCAAAAGGACCGAAATTACAAGGAAATGATGGAAACAATGTTGAAAGCGTTCCACAAGCTTGGTTGCTCCATGAGCTTAAAAGTCTATTTTCTCAACTCACACCTTGACTATTTTCCTGAAAATTTGGGAGCAGTGAGTGAAGTGCAGGGAGAACATTTCCATCAAGATATAGAAGAAATGGAAAGATGGTATCAAGGGAAATGGAGTGTTACGATGATGGCTGACTACTGCTGGATATTATACAGGGATCTTCCGGAAGCCACCTACAAGAGGAAAAGCTCAAAAAGAAGTTTAAAAAAAGATTTCACAAGCATACTATTTGAGTGTGGTGTTAATTTTGTTATCACCTGTGCAAATGAGTTAATATTTTTCATGTAAATAAAATATTTGCGTAAACAGATTTTTTAAACGATGACCACTCGTTTGTTCGAAAACCTGATGTCCCAGGACAAAATGGCTGTCATTTTTGGATTCAGCACACCACAAAACATAAGAATCAGTCAACTAAACCAAAACAGCTGTCCAAAAAATTTTTTTTGCAGACCTGTGTAATTCTAAGTGGTACGCTTTTATATTTTTATGTATTTTATGTACCAGTGATTTATCTTAGTGCACTAAGAACTTTGTTTGTTGTTGCTATATATCGTTATCTACAACAAAATAATTTGACAATAACCCTTACTGGTGATTTTTTTTGTTCTAAATACATCCTACACACAGGCGCTTGGGGGTTTTTACCCTGAGCTATATTTATTTTCTGACTTCTATCTGGAGGGTTGGGGACCCCCTTTTGACACAGTCCCTAATTTTGGCAGCCACCATACACTTGATCTGGGTGAAGCACAGATACTCATAACTGTATAAGGTTAAAATGATTCTACAGACCCTAATAGATAATTTGCTATATGCTAAGCAGTAATAATATGTGTAGGATTTTCTTCCTAAGATATATCATCTAAAAATGTCTTTTTGGTAGACCTTGCAAAAGTACAAGTAATTTTTTACTGGGAGCACCCTACTAACATTAAAGTAGTCTATTGGGTTTGAAAATAACTTAACAGGTTTGTCCTTATCATATATTGTAGCACCAGTTTAAGTTTTAACCAATAAAGAAGTGAACCCTGCACTCTGGCCTGCTGAATCCCTATCTGCTTTAAGAGCCCTAAAGGAAGTATTCACTTCTGCTACGGTCCTCTGTAACACAAAACTTAATCTACCTTTCATTGTAGAAGTAGATACTTTGGATGTATTGGTGTGAGGTGTTCTCTCTCAAAACAATCATTGTGACAACAAAATGCATTCATGTGCCTTCTTCTCCAGAAAATTAAGCTGAATTAAATTATGACATTGATAAACACGAACATTTAACCATAAAGTTGGCCTTTGAGGAGTGGAGGCATTGTTTAGAAGGGGCTTGCCATCCCATCACAGTCTACTGGAACTAACAATATACAGAGGCAGCTAATACCACTTCCATACTGCCGCCCCGGCAATATCCCGGGTTTTTCAAGCCGGGTTTTTGCCGGGGCTCTGAGCGTCCCAGCTCAGAAACACCATTCATACTGCAGCTCGGACCCGAGAATTTCCCGGGTTGACCCCATTCATACTGCACAAGTCTGTGCCCTGGCAATTTGTGGGAGTCATAACCAGAGCAGTTTTCATTGGCTGAAAAATGGTGATGTCATTGAAAGGTGATTTGTTTGTTGACGCATAAAGATGATGCAAAAGTGGGTGGTGATTGTTTACCACATTACTTTTCATCATGGCCGACGACTCACTTTTGTGTAGCCCAGAATTCATGTTTACTAGTGTGTTTTTGCTGTTTTATGCAGCAAATGAGAGTTTGCTGCAGCTGCTGACACTGTGCACTCTTGCACAGTCCCAGTTCAGGAGGAGGAAGGTGAAGTTTATGGCACAACAGAAGAAAACTCGGTGTCTGTATATGCGCAGGAGGAGAGCTTTTCTCAGGGCCAGCGTTGCCTCAATTTTGAGATTCAGTGCTGCCAGTAACCGAACCATGCGTGCCAGAGAGCGTAGCCACGGAGAAGCTTTCTGGTCTACTGTGGAAGCGTTTGAGGAACAGCAGTGGATGCAACACTTCAGAATGTCACGTGGGACATTTAACTATGTGCTGGACCTTATTACCCCAGCACTTTCCAGGAAGGCCACTAACTTTGGGAAACCTATTCCACCATGTAGGCGCCTTTCTATTGTGTTGTGGTGGTATGCTACCCCTGGAGAATACCGGACAATCTCCTGCTTGTTTGGAGTGGGGATATCCACGGTGTGCACTCTAGTGCATGAAGTCACCACGGCATTGCTGGAAGCCCTGTATCATCGCTTCATCTCCTTACCGCAAGGTCCGCGCCTGGATGATACAATTGCAGGATTCCTGAAGCGTGGGTTTCCACAGTGTGCTGGAGCCATAGACGGGACACACATCCCCATCATTGCCCCCACAGACAACCATGCGGATTAATACAACTGCAAAGGCTGGCATTCTATCATTCTGCAGGCTGTGGTTGACCACAACTATTGGTAAGCATTTTTTATGTTTTTTTTTATGTGACTGTGCCATGTGTAATGTGTATTCTAAAACATTGCTATATGTATTTTTTTATGTCAGTTTCACAGATGTTTTCATCGGCTGGCCTGGACGTTCCCATGACGCCAGAGTTCTAGCAAATTCAGACCTTTACCAAATTGCTGAGGAAAGACAAGATGGCTGGCTGTTCCCTAGAGAGGTAAATATAGGTGTAATGTTGTATGATGTTTTTGTAATTGAAGCTTATATACTATTGTTTGCTATCAATATTGTATGTATTTACTGCCCCTTTTTATATATAGATGTACCACTTGCAAAATGCATTTTCAGCATATAGTACCAAGTGTACTGCGTTATGTGACCAATATTTTTAACATGGTGACGTGAAACTGCATGTTTTTATTTACAGAAATCTACGTTTGTTGATGGTGTGGAGATACCGGTACACATCATTGGGGATGCTGCTTACCCTTTGAGGCGCTGGCTGATGAAGGGGTTCACTCAGCAACATCACCTGTCTCAGGAACAGATCCGGTTTACACATACCCTCAGCTCGGCTCGGATGGTGGTGGAAAATGCTTTTGGGCGCTTGAAAGGACGTTGGCGCTGTCTATTGAAGCGCATTGACACCAAGCTTGTGCCCCACGTGGTTGCTGCTTGCTGTATTTTACATAACATTTGCGAAATACAAAAAGAGCAATTTCTACCTGAGTGGAATGTGCAGGAATCTGAAATGCCAGTGCTGTCAGTGGACTCCAGTACTTTTGAAGGAGAGCGCACCAATACCTCTGCTGAACTTATTAGGACCACCCTCACTGCCAATTTGACCTCACTTGTTTGAATGTACCACACAAATGTAAAAATAAAAAAAAAATGTTTATTTCACATATTGTATTTTGTTTTGTACATATTTCCTCATATGTCTCTTCACAAAAATATAAAATGACACAATACAAAAGTGCTTACTTGCATGTAGAAAAGAAATATATACACAAGTAGTAAACAGAAGACACAAATGTGCCCAAACAGTAAGTGCAAATTTGCTTTTCACATAATATGTGAAGCTAACGGCGTGATTCCAGATCACACGTAACATACATGATAACAATTAACTGTTTAAAATTTGTCCATAAAACATGATTATTACAATTGCCGATATTGTGGAATTTCTGGTTGTGGAGTGGTTTGGTTACCAGGTGGGTATTCTATATTGGGGTTACCCATAGGTTGAGCATGTTGTGCATAATGTACCGGGTTTGGAGGGTTATTGTTGCCTATGGCTTGCCCCCGCTGGTACATAGGATAATGTCCGTCATAATAGTAAGGACTTGGAGGAGGTGCCTGCACCCGTGAGAGGAGTCTGTCCATAAATCCCATCATACACTCACGATTTTCGCGTAACACGCGTTCCTGCATGTTCATGATTTGCATGAGGAAAGAGTCCTGGAGTTCCCGCTCATTGTCCATGAAACGCTGCAGTTGTGTATTCTCGTGTTCCCTCATGGTGCTGTCCATCTCCCGCAGTTGATCCATCATGACAGTTGTCATTGTTTTAGTTGCTTGCTCCATTTTGTTGGGCCTTTTGCGTTTTTTAGGAACGTTGTAAACTGTACGTAGAAAAAAACACAGTAAAACATACATTAGAATATATAATGTGGCAGAACAAAAAAGCAGTGTTGTAAGCTGATATGTGCTTGAGGCCTCCTCCCTCTTGCCCAGTAGTTTTGCACTGCAGCATATGCGTGTTAATGTTTTAATACTTTGGAGTGTATTATATTTGTCTTTTGGGCTTTTTGTTGATATAGTTCTCTTTTTTAACTTATGTAGATATATTGGTATGTATATATAGTTGGTTATTATGTGAGATTATTAAAGATACTTACTGTTGGAGCGTAAACTGGGACCTGGCATAGACTTTGACACCGGCACTGGTTCTGGCTGCGTTTCTTGCGAAGTATCTGTAACGACTTGCACAGCAGGGAATGGCTGTGAATCGTTCAATTCCTCCCAAGAAATGTGGGTGTCATCTGTTGTGGCAGAGCACTCCAGTTCTGGGGTGTCTTCAATAGAATCTTCTATTATAACCGTTGCGGCCTCGCTTGTCTGTGTGCTCTCTGGTGGTGTTGGTATAGCCGCATCCACATTGCTAGAAGATGACAGTGCAATTGGATTTGTCAGAGGAGAATGTCCAAAGACCATATTGCACTGGTCATAAAAGGGCCAGTCCATTCTTTCAGCGCCACTTTTGCGCCTGTTGTGGTCATGGACTTTAGTGTACTGCTTCTTCAGGGACTTCAATTTGTTCAGGACTTGTTGCTGTGTCCTCTTTATGCCACGTTGTGTGAGTATTTTGGCGATGTTGTAGTACACTGTGGCATCCTTCACAGTCCCAGTCACTTGCCTTCTAATTGCTTCCTCCCCTCTGACATTCAGCAGCTCACGCACCTCTTCCTCCATCCAGTGTGTCATAATTGCTGTAAATAAACACTGTTTTTGTGAAATAATAAAAGCAATTTTCTCCCAAAAAAAATGTTTCTGCTTCAGCTTGATGTTGAGTACACCATCCACCATCTCTCCTAAAAAGCTTCTACAATCTCCCACGGGCTTCCACCGATGACATCATCCTCCAGAGACAGGCAGACAGCCAATCAGCATGTTTTCTGTGCAACCCGGGTTGAAAAACCCGGGTTGCACCATTCATAGTGCAGGCAACCCGGGTCCGACCCGGGAATTACCCCTCGCTAAATCCCGGGTTGAAGACCCGGGATTTTGAACTTGTACCATTCATACTGCACCAAGACCCGGGTTGTTTGAGCTCGCCCCTGCAAAATCCCGGGATTTTGGTGCAGTATGAATGGGGTATAAGCGATTAAATCCCAGACAGGCACGATGGATGCTTTTTTCTCTAAGTTTAATTGTAGTCTTATATACATACTGTAAGGCTGCCGATCTGTTATCGAACTTACAGAACTGATGACGGAGGTCTTCACTTATAGCAGCCGCCTTTCTCGTAGAGCATTACGCACTCACAGGTACTCGGATGCCCCCAGGACTTAACTCCAGGTGTAGTGTAAGTTCGTTATGCAGATACACCATTGTCTGGGTAGTAGTACACTGATTCAGAAAATGGCACATATCATGCCTTTTGTGGTGTTGCCCATGGCAAATGCTTTAGCCTTGCTTTTTGTTAATCATATGCTAAACTTCATATTGGTAAAAAGTCTCAATGCTAGCTCTATTATCTGGTGCTGGAAGGGCTATGGCCAAGACAATAGATCTTGGGTATATAGACTCTTCCTGGAAAAGACCTATTTTATTGGATAGGTGTACTGTCAGTACTTAGAGTCCTGCCTTCTGTGGACTCTAAATTTATTGATGCAGTACCTTAGTCCCAACGGAGGTGTTGCTGTAGTTTGAACATGTGCTTTTCCTGCAATGCTATAGTACAAACCTCATCTCCCTGCCAGTAATAAGTACACCTATGCTTATGGTTTATAACCCTGCCTCTCCCAGCTATCAGAGCTGGTTAAGGGTTCTGTTACTAGTCCCTGTCTCCAGTTGTTTGTACTTATTTTTGTGACTGCTGCAAACCTTTTGCCTCAACTTGATATGCTATATGCCTGCTGTCTGCCTCTGATCCTGCACCTGGACTTGATAACACTATCTGAAGGACATCTGTCTCTAACCTTGACCTGACATGTGCAAAAGCTGTTTTGTAACATCCTCCTGTGCCTACTTGCAAATTCAGAACATTTATTGGTAAGTGCTTGGTTTTTCAGCTCAAGGTGGCTGAAAATTGAAGGCACACATTAAGCTAAATTGAGCAGTATGTTAGGAGATAAGGTTAACAGTTTAAGTTGATGAAGGTGTTAGTCCCAAAGTGTTATTAGGTTTATCTTTGAAGCAATGTTTTCACTCATTTCACCATACAAATTTGCAGGTGTATCCACTTTGTCCAGGACAGTTCTCAAAACCAGAAAGTGAACATGCACTTTGGAACAGGCAAGCTTGTGCAAATAAAGAAGCAGTGTGGGTCTGCTTTTTTGCAATGTATACATGAGCAGTTGTGCATGTGAAAATGCACCACTACCTTCTAGAGTGATGGCCTCTCTCCTGGAACCATCCATCTTACCATATGTGTTGCACAATGGATCAGCCTCTTGGCAAAGCAGGGAGCTATTTCTGTCAAACCAACATAAAATGTTGAAAAACATGAGCCTCCAGAAGTACGTCAATGCGTGTTTTTTTTGCAAGTCTGTAGAGTAATGTGACCCCTTTCTTCACATAAGCCACTATTCCTCATTGTGAAAAGTCAGCAAGCTGAGCAGACTACCATTATAGCTCTTGTCAAATCAAGCTCCATCCATCAAAACTATCTCTAGCCATGATAGCCAAAATATACTATAATTAGGCATGCCCAAAATTTTAATACATGACTCCAAGTATAAATTGTAAATTTCTTAATTGACTCAGAAACCAAAACTGTTGTGAGCACTATCTACATTTATTTTTGTAGATATCACTTTATAAACCTATGATAGCATTGCTATTTGCAAGTTATATGAAGGTAATGTATTTTCCTAACAATAAACAAACAAAATCAGTAGTACATAGGAGTCATATAGGATAACATAAATAAAAAATAACATTTCTCACAGTAAAGGCTGGATTAACCCAAGGGCCTTCTGGGCTAAAGCACAGGGCACCCTACAAAATAATATGGGGCTCTTTTTTGTAATCTGTGGGGCACCAGCTTCTTCTTCATCGGATCCGACTGTCAGGTTAGGGAGGCTGGCAGGCAGCTAAAAGCATATCTGATGCTGTTAGCTGCCTGCTGTCACTGTAAGTGCAGGTGCCGTGCGCAGTAAGCTCCTTAGTATGAAGATCTCGTGAGATTGAGACTATGACTGCCACATACTGCAGTGATGAGAGGATGGTGAGGAGGACCACAAGTAATTAGTAGGTAAGTGCACAGGGGCGGTAGAGGACAAGAGGAGATAACAGATAATGGTTGAGGGGGAAATCATGTTTGGGGGGGGTTCATGACTGGGCCTGGGGACGGAAATGTAAAAGCAAAAAAAAAAGAGAAAAAATATGTAGTTTAATATGTTCAAATGGATTATGACATCAACAGTGGGGGGGGGGGGGTCATGACTGGGCCTGGGGACAGAAAAAACAACAAGCAAAAAAAGAAAAAGGAAAAAAGATAACAGAAAATATATATAGTTTACTTCCAAATGATTATGACGTCACCACACATAAAGTGATTCCCTTGCATTCACACGCATTATCATCATCAGCAGCTATTTATATAGTGCCACTAATTTCGCAGAGAAATTTTGTACAGAGAAGTCACAACAGTCCCTGCCCCATTGGGGCTTACATTCTAAGTTCCCTAACATACATACAGAATGTCCCAAAATAGACAAAAACAGGTGAAGAAGACCTCCATTATTATTTTTAGCACCATCTTTCTTCCTCTCTATCTATTTTTTTTTCTGGCTCCTTGAGCTATTGGAATTTGAAGTGGCACGTTTATTTGGTCTATATTGGGCCTATTGGTGTGCATGCAAGGGAATAACTATATATATATATATGGTGATGTCATAATCCATTAGAACATATTACACTATACATTTTTTCTGTTATCTTTTTTCCTTTTACTTTTTTTGTGAGATGCCTGGGAATTATTCAAGTAGAAGACGTCTCATCCCTTATGTGCTGGCTATGTTATGAATTGTGAACTCCACCATATGATTGAAGTCTCTTTGCCATGATCTGTTATATCCCTACTATAATGGTTTGATGCTATTGAGAAATATATTTGTTAATATATGCTTGTTGCTATTGGTGAACGACCATAGAATGTTTTATGTGCAGCGGGCCAGTGCCAGGTGTCTGTATTCTGCATCAGTTCACTAGTTCCATAAGAATCTTGTAAGAATAAATTTAATGTTGTCTTTAACTTCTTTTTTGCATTTTGAAAATACTGAGTAGGTATATTAAAAGGAACATTAGTCAAGCGACTTATGCCCAATCCGATATTACTGGGGGCCCCCAATAATATCGGAGTAAGTATAAATCGCTTGACAAATTGGGGCCTCATAGTACCCCTAGCCCAGGGGCCTACAATGTCTTAATCTGGCCCTGCTCACAGTAAATACATTTTTACTCTGGGAAAGTAGCATGTCCTATGACATGGTAAGAGCTAATTGTGTTCTGAATTTTAATTGAAATCATTTACATTTATTCATGTTTGAAGTTTACCTATCACCAACACACACAGTGGAAGCAACCATTCTGTGGGTTTGTGGCATGCTGGAGGTCTACAACATTTGAGAAATGAGTTTACTTCCCCAGAAATATCGGATAACTCCTTCCCTTTCTCACAGTATGTGGGGACTATGCCTTGTACAACACTTAGATAGCTCAGATGTGAAGTTGTCTAGTAAGAAGAAGGAGAATAGTCTTATAGCTCACTCTGCCTGGCTAAACAGTACTTGTATTATATCTAACCCTCTTCACTCATGCTGTTCCTGTACTTGGGCATAATAAAGCCATGTTTGGCATATATGCCTGTCTCCTGAATCCATAATCAACTCTTGCCTTTGTGTTTGAAATGGAAATGTAAGTACAGATCTTGCAGCATCAGTAATAACTACAGCAGGCCCAGATTGAGTTTGTGACCAACAGACTCGGATCTCCTTGAACTGTTCCAGCAAGAGATGGCTAGTCATCAGGAAAGGGTGTGAAAAATCAGAGCTGAGGCCAAGTCTGTCTTCCAAGATGCCGGTGATTTTACTGACCCCTAGAATGAATGAGGGAGATAATCCTGATGCATGTAAAATCACTTCTGAAATAATGGTTTCAGCCCAGGATGGACCAGAGAATTATTGGACATTCTGCCTGATATAGTAAAAGCACAAAGAAGCCTTGTGGGTTTGGTGGCTGAAATTGCTGGGGCTATAAAAAGCCTGCAGTTATTTTTGAAATTCTATCTTTCATGCCAGAAACCTATCAGCAATGCTTCAGAGCTGAGGTCTTTTCTATTTCTAACAGGCCTCGAGCCCTTGCACAATGGCTGTGTGATTATGCCAATTATGCTAAGTGGCTAAAGTCATGGATACTAACTGACAGCCAGATAGTAGAAACTGGAACTTGAACAGTTTATCAACAGACTTTGTCAGCAGCTGTCTCAAAGGGTGTGTTTATATTGGTCCATAACCATTAAATCTTTCATACATCTGGTCGGGGATTACATGGTTGAGTAAGAGGCTGCCATCCCTGGCTCAAAGTCAATGCATGGACACATCATGGTGTGTTCAAGAGAAAACTGCAATAGAGAGGAAGGAGTTAAAAGTAAGATGACAGTCATCTACTTACTTAATACAGCAGATTAACAGGATCAAATAGCACTTATTTTTTGCTTTATTTTCTTGACCCAGTCTCACCTCCCCATCATCTGGCTCAGCACTGACTTCCGGATTCAGAAAGAAGAGGATATTGTCGCACTAGTTAGGCACACAAACTACACATCTCTTTATACATTTTATGTTGGAACCATTCTTTTATTGAGGTGCTACCTAGTAACTAAATAATCAGAAGTAAATAAAAAGAAGAAAAAAGAACTGGATCTAAAAGGTACTCTGTGTAGTATTGGGTCTTTTATTTGAAATGCACTTGTACCAAGTAATTGGAAAAAAACATAACTTTAATTAATAAAAGATAAAATATTTGATTATAAAAAGCAGTGAAATATAAATGTGAAAATAAAAATAAGATGTTTTAAAACTCTTATTCCTTACTTATATATAATTATTATTATTATTATTATTATCGTTTATTTGTTAGGCGCCACAAGGTTTCCGCAGCGCCGTACATGGTACAAACAGTAGACTATACAGGGTAAAACAGTACAGGACAATACACACAAAGTGCCAGTACTTCAGAAACTCCAAACAGGCAGATACAGTAGAGACGGAGCAGAAGAACAGGTATGGAGACAGGAGGGAAGAGGGTCCTGCTCATTCGAGCTTACATCCTAAGGGAGGGTAAACAAAGTCAGGCACAAAAGGGAGCCAGTGAAGCAACGGGGAGAGAGAAAGGGGGCAGGGGAGAACCAGAAGAGGTGAGAGGTTAAGTGGATGGTTGGTAGGCCTTAAGGAACAGGTGAGTTTTAAGTGCCCGCTTGAAGGAGCACAGATTGGGTGAGAGACGAATGGAGCGAGGGAGGTCGTTCCAGTGAAGGGGGGCAGCACGGGAGAAGTCTTGGATTCTAGAGTGAGAACAGGTGATCAGAGTGGAGGAGAGGTGGCGATCATTGGCCGAGCGCAGGGAGCGGGCGGGAGTGTGAATGGAGAGGAGGTTAGAGATGTAAGTGGTGGTGAGGAGTTTGAAAAGGATTCTGTAGGGGAAGGAGAGCCAGTGTAAGGAAAGACAGAGACGGGAGGCAGAGGAGGAGCGGCGTGAGAGGAAGATGAGTCTCGCAGCCGCATTGAGTATAGAGCGGAGGGGGGCAAGGTGGGAGCAGGGGAGGCCAGAAAGAAGGAGGTTGCAGTAGTCGAGACGGGAGATGATGAGGGCATGGATGATAGTTTTGGTGGCATCTTGAGAGAGGAAGGGACGGATGCGGGCAATGTTACGGAGTTGGAAGCGACAGGCTTGGGCAAGGGATTGAATGTGGGGGGCAAAAAGAGAGAGAGGAGTCGAGAGTGACATCTAGGCAGCGGAGTTGGGTGACAGAGGAGATAGTGGAGTTGTTAACAATGATAGAGAGGTCATGGTGAGAAGGGAGCCTGGGTGGGGGAAAGACAATGAGTTCGGTTTTGGAGATGTTAATTTTAAGAAAGCGAGAGGACATCCAGGAGGAGATGGCTGAGAGGCAGTCAGTTACACGAGAGAGGAGAGAGGAGGAAAGATCAGGAGAAGAGATGTAGAGTTGAATATCATCAGCATATAGGTGATACTGAAGACCGAAAGAGGAGATGAGAGCCCCAAGGGAGGAAGTATAGAGCGAAAAGAGTAAAGGGCCAACAACAGAGCCCTGAGGGACTCCAACAGGGAGAGGGCAGGGGGTGGAGGAAGAACCAGACGTGGATACGGAGAAGGAGCGATTAGCAAGGTATGAGGTGAACCAGGCATGGACAGAGCCAGAGAGGCCGAGTGAAAGAAGAGTTTGCAGTAGGAGGGGATGGTCCACGGTGTCGAAGGCTGCGGAGAGGTCAAGGAGCATGAGTATGGAGTAGTGACCCTTGGATTTGGCTGATAGGAGATCATCAGTAACTTTAGCCAGGGCTGTTTCAGTGGAGTGGAGGGAGCGGTAGCCGGATTGGAAGGGTCAAGGAGGGAGTTGTCAGAGAGGTGTCTGGTGAGGCGGCTGCAGACAATCCGCTCAAGTAATTTGGAGGCATATGGGAGAAGAGAGATAGGGCGGTAGTTAGCAAGAGAGGTGGGGTCAAGATTGGGTTTCTTAAGGAAAGGGGAGATAAGAGCATGTTTAAATGAGGATGGGACAACGCCAAAGGAGAGTGATAGGTTGAAGAGGTGTGCAAGGTAGGAGCAGGCAGTAGGAGAGAGAGAGCGAAGGAGGTGGGAGGGGATGGGATCAAGAGGACAGGTAGAGGGTGGAGAGGAAAGAATAAGGGAGCGAACTTCTTCACCTGATGTGGGGATGAAGGAGGACCACAGCTGGTTGATGGCGGGAGGTGAAGCGGTGGGGATGGGGGGAGAGTGGTGGGAGGAGGAGATGTTGCGTCTGATGGCTTCAATTTTGGAGGAGAAAAAGGAGGCGAAGTCAGACACCGAGAGGGAAGGCGGGACAGTGGGAGGGGGGGGAGAGGAGGGAGTTGAATGTGGCAAAGAGGCGGTGGGGGTTGGAGGACTGAGAAGAGATGAGCGACTTGAAGAAGGATTGTTTAGCGAGGGACAGGGCAGAGCAGAAAGAGGAGAGGATGAATTTGAAGTGAAGGAAGTCAGCCAGGGAACGAGATTTCCTCCAGAGGCGTTCAGCTGTACGAGAGCACTTTTGGAGGGAGCGGGTGAGTTTGGAGTGCCAGGGTTGGGGAGTAAGGCGACGACGGCGGATAGAAGAGGCCGGGGCGACGGTGTCCAGGGCAGTAGTGAGGGATTGGTTGTAGAGAGAGGACGCCTGATCAGGGCAGGCCAGAGAGGGAAGGGGTGATAGGAGAGTTTCAAGAGAGGCAGAGAAGGAGATGGGGTCAATAGCATCAAGGTTGCGCCTGATGAGGGTGGCTTTAGGCGAGGTGGGAGAAGGGGAGGAGGACAGAGAGAAGGAGAGGAGATGGTGGTCAGAGAGTGGGAAGGGAGAGTTGGAGAAGTCAGAGAGATCACAGAGGTGAGAGAAGACAAGGTCGAGGGAGTGACCAAGACAGTGGGTAATAATTCTATAATAATAGAACTCCTTATCTTAAATGATTAGCTTAGGGAGAGTCAACCTCCAAATAAGCAATAATTTACATAAATATATTGATATTCCAGTAATATTGTCCCATATCAATAATTGCTGGAAAAAATATATTGGTTAAATCGATTAAAATCCTTTTCTGATATTATCTAAACAACTAGTATAATATTACTGCTGTAGCTGAATGTCAGTCACACTGGTTAATTTTAGCCATTTGGTTTCAGATCCAGCTGACATGACAAATTGTCAGCTGTTTAAAACATAATGAAGCTACTAATGCTTAGTTCTCCTATCATAATACTGTTCAGAATAAACAAATAGTATCCACAGGGTGCAATTAGATAATCAGAGCTGTGGCATAGCTTAGTTGTTAAACAGGTTACTTGAGACAATAGCTTAGTCTTAGGGGGATATTCAATTGTTGCCGTTAACGCTCTCAAACGAGCGCTCTAAAAATATTAGCGTTAATACGGTAATTACTCGCTAAATTTCATCTCGCAGCTCCCTGAAATTCAGCGAGTAAACTACCGTATTAACGGTATTTACGCACATATTACTGTATAAACTGTAATATTTTTCGAGCGCTCGTTTTTTTTTGTTTTAGCGCGTTAAAAGCAACAATTGAATACCCCCCTTAGTTTCTAGAGTTAATTGCTAACTACCTGTCAAGTTTTCTTGCTTGGGGTTTGAACAATATCCTAGGAAGAGCTAATAAAGTGTCACGAATCACCCTACAAGTAGAGCTATCAGAACCTGTTGTTGACGAGAGCTTCACCTATAGCAACCCCCTTTCTCATAGAACCAGATATGTTCGCCGGTACTCGGTTGTCCCCAGGACTTATTCTTGAGTAGTGATAACTCAACTCTGGTAGGTAGGCACCACAGAGGACTAGACAGTGGAATGCTGAGCATGGATAATCCTGGACCAGATAAAAGCAGGAATGCTGAGTTAGCATCAGGATGCAGTACTCCACCAGTATAACAGATTGGCAATGTGGAGTAGAGGTGTAGTACCAGCTGTGGCCTGAGTGAGATGGAGCTAGAGAGCAGCACAGTGTCAGGGAAAATGCCGGAGCAAGAAAGAGCAGTAAACCTGTACTGTGAAACACTGCAGACACAGGTAGTATGATGGAGCGAATAGCTGGTACCACGATCCTGCGGATGGGAAGAGATCTCTCAGATGAAAAGGCAGAGTCAGAATCCAAGTAGAAGTCAGGGCTATGAGCAAACAAGCAAGGTTAGAATTCAGGCAGAGGTCAGGGTCACGAGCAAACAAGCAAGTTCTGTATCCAGACAGAGGTCAGAACGGTTATCAATCAGGAAACTGGCAGACTAATCACAGAACCAGGAGCACGGAGAAGCAAGCGTGTGAACACTATAACCGGCAAAGGCAGAGTGAAACTGACAGGTATTTAAACCAGTAGTAGCCAATCAGGGCAGGTGTCAGATAGAGCTGCAGGTGAGAGGAGTTTAGGTGATCACACTCAAGCTGAAAACAACACTGCAGCAGCCAAAAAGAAAACAGCAGTTACCTGCTGTTCCTAACATAAAGGTGCTAATTTAAACTAAGTAAATATCTGATAATTTGTTTAATTTGGTATTTTATGATCTATTGCTGTGTTCCAGACCCTTTATATACCCCTCACCCCCCCCCCCCCTAATTCAATGTATTACCCTCTCCCCTCTCTTTTTTTGTAACTCTCCGATTAGTCATGTATAGCAAAGAAATCCAATTCAAGTTTCCCTGTTAAGCTTTGCCTTTGTCAAGGCAAACTGACTGAAATAAAAAACAAGGCTATTTGACTTAGAGAAATTTGTATTAGTTTTAATAGAATTTTTAATGGAGGGGTACAAAAAAAAGAGAGGGGAGAGGGTAAGACATTGAATTAGGGGGAGGGAAGGGTGGTGCATAGAGGGTCTAGAACACAGCAATAGATAATTAAATACCAAATTAATTATATACACACATTTCTAACATATTGTAGTATGCTGTAGCAAATAAACAGACCCGCAAGTCAACCAAGTCATCCCTTGCATAGAGCCGTGCTAGCTTAAACCTCTAACCAGCACAAAAAGACACACTTGGCTGACTGATGTCTATGGGCTTGAGGGGATATCGTTATTTCTCTGTTGGGAGGCTCGTATTTGTGCTTCCTCCCCCTCAGTCATGTAAATGTGCCACGCACGCCATTTCACTAGAGGAGAGGTAGCTGCCATGGAGTAAGGCATTCCCAAGGTTTCCATTTCAAAACTGAAGTTTATTTTTGAGATAATCTTTGACATTGAAGGTGGGAGAGGTTGCAGCCTTTCCTGTGCAATAGCAGCTCTAGTTGCTATATGGACCTGGCCCGTCACATATCTGTTCCATTGTGGGATTTAGACTGGGTAATGGTGTAGAAGGGCAAATTCAGGGGATGGATGGACCGGGTGATGAAAAATCACCTTAAGTAAAGTGAATACCTAAAAACGAGGCTTTTAAAGTTCAAAGAACCATTAAGAATTGCTAATATTGGATTGGAAAAGAAGATTTTAGTTTTTAACCCGTTGTTGTCGGTAAGAAAGTCTGTGGCTACTTAATGTATTCAATGCAATGCATTGTGGCATACCAATTTAAAATGATATAAATTTAATTCAAGGGTTTTTAAGGGAACATAAATAATAAATATGTCATTAAAAAAAAAAAGGAAATAGAACATCTTGCAATAAATTTAGCTCTATAAGTAATCCATAAGATGTTATACATCAGACTGCTATATTAAATTCAGAAGGGTCACATTATGGATCATATATTAAAGAGCATAAACTAGTTTTTTAGAGGAAATGCCTTATTTCTGATGTATATATCTGATACAATAAGCCTTTGCTTTGAAAGCCTTTTATATATCTTGGTGTAAGAAAATGTCTTGTTTGGGGCTTACAACTTTTTCCTGGAGAATTCTTTTTTTTTAGGAAATGTGTATTTTGCAACTGTTGGAAGAAAGGACTCATGCTAATCTCATGCTAATTAGACCTTTTGATGTGTGAGGGTCATAGTAATTGGACTTGCTGTCCACTGTAAGATGCAGGATATCACAGGAAGGTTTTAAGATATTACAGATAAGCGTAAATATTGTTAGCTTTGCAATGCATGTAACTCCATGTTTGTAAACACATTCTATCCTGATTTTAAAAATAGCCTGTGTCCACATCAGTATAAAAAGCACTGTCTTGTACACTGAAATGCATCATTCTGATACTCCATCTGACCTGACCACTGATACCTTTAATCAGTGGAACTGTCCTTGTCAGGGCACCTGAGCGAAATAAAACATCACTCTTTGCTTCAAGACCCTGCTTGACAACTTCTTCAATTATGCTGTAATCCTGTGACCTGCAGTTTAGACCCTAAATCTAATCCGTTCTCCGGCTGTTTCTGAGGTTGGACCCAGCTCTCCAGTACCACTGCTCTGCCGCTACCCAGCAGCTGGCCAGTGTGATAGGCCAGGGGAATCCATCCACGTGTCACGATTTGCACTCTGCAGCTGCTGTCTACAGTGACTCTATTGGATTTGGTATGCTTTTGTCACGGGCACTAGGAGTCTTTACCCAGGGATCACCAGGTGATAGGCCTACCAGAGCAGTATAGGTGGTAATATGGTACTCTGGTAGCAGGGTGATCACGGAACAGGAAATAGCAGATGATGAGATGCTCAGGAAAGTCTATGACTAGCAGCACTGGCAATATGATGGTAATAATACACGAGGAACTGTATGGACAAAGGACACGTGAAGGTAGTCAGTGGTCTGCGGTAGCAAGTTGTACCACTGCTATAGTGAGGAGGAATGTCCAACAGAAACGAGGAGGTGATGAGAGTCAGCGGTCTGCGGATAGCAAGTAGTACCGTTGTTAGAGTGAAGGAATGGAATCCAAGTGGAGGTATCCGGGGAGTCAGTGGTCTGCGTTAGCAAGTTGTACCACTGCTATGTGAGAGGATACTGGAACAGGTGAAACTGGAAACAGGGGTCAGTGGTCTGCCACTAGCAAGTTGTACCACTGAATATATATGTGAGGAGGTGCACGGGGAGAGACTGCAACACAAGATATACACGGGCACCTTAACTTTGATCCACAGTAATATGCACAATATATATGTATATATGACTGAACAGCACTGCCAATATAGAAAGTCTCTTGAAGTAATCCAGCACGAGATAACACAGTCAATGATGGCAATAGACTCAGCGGATAGCAAACTCCAGAGGAGAACCAACACAGTCCAGCAAGGTATGCAATACACAGCACAGTCAATGAGAAGTATGCATACCGTGGTTCAGAAGCAGGCAGTCAGACAGGAGTGCAGAGATACCTGAACGGCAGGAGGCCGGCAGGATGCAAAGTCCCTGGATGGGTGAAGCGGTGGTCTAGTAGGTGCAGCGCACAGGTAGGTAGACCAGCAGGGAACACAGGAAAGCGTGGAGAGCGGATCAGCAGTAGATGGATGAGTAGCGCTGAGGAGTAGCAGCAGCGGGTCTCTGCGGAAACACGGAGGTAGCCAATAGCAACCAGCAGGTGCAGTAACGATGGGACACGGGAGAGCAGAGTTGAACTGGAACTGTTGATCATGGAGAGTAGCGGGTAGCAATAGTGGCAGCAGTCTCAAGGAAACACGGGAGCGTTGACAAGAACTGAAGACTGAAGCGCACAGAGGCAGCGGATAGGAATCAGCCAAACAGTCACAATGAAACACAGACGGGTTGCAGGTTGAAGACTGTAGTGCACGGAGGCAGCGGATAGGAATCAGCTAACAGTCACGATGATGAAACACAGACGAGTTGCAGGTTGAAGACTGTAGTGCACGGAGGCAGCGGATAGGAATCAGCTAACAGTCATGATGATGAAACACAGACGAGTTGCAGGTTGAAGACTGTAGTGCACGGAGGCAGCGGATAGGAATCAGCTAACAGTCACGATGATGAACAGGTGAGTGGATGTGGATGGAAGACTGTAGTGCACGGAGGCAGCGGATAGGCATCAGCTAACAGTCCCAATAATACATAGTAGAGTTGAAGTGGTTAGAAGACTGTAGTGCACGGAGGCAGCGGATAGGCATAAGCTAACAGTCCCAATAATACACGGTAAAGTTGAAGTGGTTAGAAGACTGTAGTGCACGGAGGCAGCGGATAGGAATCAGCTCACAGTCACGATGATACACAGAGGGGTAGCTGTGGTATGGGAACCACAGTAGTAGAAGTGGTTTGGAAACCACAGAGGTAGAAGTGGTTTGGAAACCACAGGAATCAGCTGGGCTGAATAAACGAGGAAACACAGGAACACCTTCAGAGACTCATGGGGAATGAGACTCCAAGATCAGGCAACGTGGTGTTGACCACAGGTGCTTAATATAGGGAGTGTTGCCTGATCTGCCAATTAAGTTAAAGGAACATACACTGAAGGTTTAGAAAGGGCTGCGCATGCACAGTCCCTCAGGATGGAGGACAGCCACGGTTCCTAAATGTCCGGGAAGAAGCACTCACAGTCCGGTGAGTGACAGTACCCCCCCTTTTAAAGGTGGGCACAGAACGCCTGGAACCGGGCTTGTCCGGATTTTTGGCATAAAACTTCTTCAGAAGGGCAGGAGCATTAAGATCTTCAGCTTTGATCCATGAGCGCTCTTCAGGACCAAAGCCCTTCCAATGAACGAGGAAACGGAGAACTCCTCGCGAAATTTTTGCATCCAATACCTCAGTAATCTCGAAATCCTCCTCCTGATGAACTTGAACTGGCTGCGGTGCTGAGGGAGGAGTCGAGAAACGGTTGATGATGAGAGGTTTAAGCAAGGACACATGGAAGGCATTGGAAATCCGAAGATTCTTAGGAAGAAGAAGTTTAACACATACCGGATTGATAACTTGAATGATCCTATATGGACCAATAAAACGAGGGGCGAATTTCATAGATGGAACCTTCAAACGAATATTTTTGGTAGATAACCAGACACGATCTCCAATTTTTAGTGGTGGAATAGCCCGCCTCTTCTTATCTGCGAAAGACTTATATTTGTTAGATGTCTTCTTTAAACAGGTTTTGACCTGAGACCAGATATTTTTGAAGGTCTGACAAGCAGTCTCCACAGCAGGAACTTGGGTGGGCGGGAGGGCAGGAAATTCCGGAAAAGACGGATGGTGACCGTAGACCACAAAGAATGGAGTTTTGGATGATGACTCATGGTACATGTTGTTATGGGCGAATTCAGCCCAAGGAAGCAATTCTACCCAGTTGTCTTGGTTGGCTGAAGAGAACATCCTTATAAAAGTCTCAAGATCTTGATTGACTCGTTCCGTTTGTCCGTTAGATTGCGGATGGTAAGAAGATGAGAGTGCTAATCGTATGCCCAAGGTTTTACAAAGGGCCCGCCAGAATCTGGAAACGAATTGTACTCCTCTATCTGACACAATCTCAGACGGACATCCATGGATGCGGAAGATTTCTTTAATGAAATGTTCAGCCAGAGTAGACGAGGAAGGTAAACCGGACAGAGGGACGAAATGAGCCATCTTCGAAAATCTGTCTACCACTACCCAAATAGTATTGTGATTCTTACTTGGTGCCAAATCAGTAACGAAATCCATACTAATATGGGTCCAAGGCTTGGACGGAATGGGTAGTGGTCGCAGCAACCCTGCTGGAGTTCTGCGGGAGGATTTGAACTGAGAACATAAATCACAGGAAGCAATAAACTCTTTGACGTCTCTCCTCATTGAAGGCCACCAGTAGCTTCGAGAGAGAATCTCAAAGGTCTTGTGTTCACCGGCGTGCCCAGAAAAACGAGAGGCATGGAACCACGAAAGGATTTTCCTCCTCAGAGTAGGAGGCACGAGGGTCTTCCCAAATGGTAGCATTTTGGTGGATGAAGCAGCCAGAGAAATACATTTGGGGTCTAGAATAGCATGGTTGGGAACCTCTTCTACATCAGAGGACGTCACAAAAGCTCGAGATAGAGCGTCAGCTTTCTTGTTCTTAGCGGCTGGTTTGAAGGTTATAATTAATTCAAAACGGGAAAAGAAAAGAGACCATCTTGCTTGACGAGGGTTCAAGCATTGGGCAGATTGCAAATATGACAAGTTCTTATGATCCGTGAAGATCGTCACCGGATGGCGAGCTCCTTCCAACAAGTATCTCCATTCCTCTAATGCAGCTTTGATGGCCAGCAACTCCTTGTCCCCGATAGTATAATTTTTCTCTGCGGGCAGAAGACCCCGAGAGTAGAAGGCACAAGGATGTAATTTTTGTTGCTCCGAGCGTTGGGAGAGAATGGCTCCTAAGCCCACATTAGAGGCATCTACTTCTAGGAAGAAGGGGAGTGTCACATCAGGCTGTCGAAGAATGGGAGCAGACGAGAAGGACTCTTTGAGAATTTGAAAGGCTTGGAGAGCCTCAGATGACCATTGCTTAGTGTTAGCCCCTTTCCGAGTCAGGGCCACAATAGGAGATGCAATGGATGAAAAGTCTTGAATGAAGCGTCTATAGTAATTGGCAAAACCTAAAAAACGCTGGATGGCACGAAGAGTAGTTGGCTGAGGCCAATGTAATACAGCATTTACTTTGTCTGGATCCATCTTCAGGCCACCTCCGGAAACTATATACCCCAAGAATGGAATCTGGGGTAACTCGAATGAACATTTCTCCAATTTACAGAACAATGAATTTTTCCGTAGTCTGGAGAGGACCTCTGCCACATGTTGGTGATGAGAAGGCAGGTCCTGTGAGAAGATCAATATGTCGTCCAGGTAGACAACGACACATACATATAATAAGTCCCGAAAGATCTCATTGATGAAGCCTTGGAAAACAGCGGGGGCATTACACAGCCCGAAGGGCATTACTAAATATTCGTAATGCCCATCTCTGGTGTTGAACGCGGTCTTCCATTCGTCACCGGAACGGATTCTAATTAAATTGTAGGCACCACGAAGATCCAACTTAGTAAATATCCGAGCTCCCTTGATGCGATCGAATAGCTCAGTGATCAGCGGAATGGGATACCGATTCTTGATAGTAATGGCGTTGAGTCCACGAAAATCTATACAAGGGCGTAATGATCCATCCTTCTTTTTGACGAAGAAGAACCCAGCTCCAGCGGGAGAGGTGGAAGGTCGAATAAACCCACGCTGGAGATTCTCCTGTATGTACTCAGATGTGGCTTGAGTCTCAGGTAACGAGAGAGGATAGACCCGACCCCTGGGAGGAGTCTTGCCAGGTAGAAGGTCGATCGGACAATCCCAAGAACGATGAGGAGGAAGACGTTCAGACTGAGCTGTATCAAACACATCGGCAAATGAAGCATACTGAGGAGGGAGTCCCGGGGAGGAAGATGAGATGGAAGATTGCTGTACTTCAAGAGGAATAACTTGGGAAAGGCAACGATGGTGACATTCAGACCCCCAAGACGTAACTTGAGGGGTGCGCCAGTCAATCTGGGGAGAGTGACACTGAAGCCATGGAAGGCCTAAGACAATCGGACTTGTCGTAACTGGAAGAATTAAAAACGAAATTTCTTCATGGTGTAGTACACCAATCTGAAGAGTTACTGGAGACGTACTCTGGGTGATGAGACCATTGATGAGACGTGATCCATCTATAGCCGTCACAGTAATGGGTGTTTTTAAAGTAATCACTGGTAGGGACCATTGATTCACTAGTGATTTAGAAATGAAATTTCCTGCTGCTCCGGAATCAATCAATGCCTGTGACTCAAAGGATTTGGTAGCAAAGGAAATCGTAACATCAAAAGCGCAGACTTTAGATTTCATAGACGATGGAGAGGACTCCAGGGACCCTAACTTCACCTCTCCAGAACTAGTTAGGGCCTGGCATTTCCCGATCTCTTAGGGCAAGAGCTGAGCATATGCGTGGAATCAGCACAATAGATACAGAGTCTATTCTTTACTCTTCGTTTCCTCTCCTCTGAAGATAATTTGGAACGTCCTATCTCCATGGGAATCACAGAGGGTGGAGCTGGACGAAATTGAGGGGTAGAACGAAGAGGTGCTTTGACAGCCGTTGTTTTCTCAGACTCTCTTTCACGAAATCTCATATCTACACGATGGCAAAGAGAGATCAAATCTTCTAGCGACGAAGGAAGCTCTTGGGTAGTCAGTGCATCTTTAATTTTATCGGAGAGCCCCTGCCAGAAGGCGGCAACTAATGCTTCAGTGTTCCACTGAAGTTCAGAGGCTAAGATCCTAAATTGAATGACATACTGGCCTACTGTATGGGAGCCTTGTCGCAAACGAAGAATGCTGGAAGCAGCGGAGGTCACACGACCTGGTTCATCGAACACACTTCGGAACGTGGAAATGAATTTGGCACTATCTTGTAGAATTGGATCGTTTCTTTCCCACAGAGGGGAGGCCCAAGCCAGGGCTTGTCCAGAAAACAATGAGATAAGATAGGCCACTCTGGAACGATGGGTAGAAAAATTTTGAGGTTGGAGCTCAAAATGGACTGAACATTGGTTAAGGAAACCTCTACAAGTTTTGGGGTCCCCGTCATATTTTGAAGGAGTAGGCAGGTGAAGCGTAGGAACTGTAGACACCTGGGATGGCACTGGGGAAACGGAGGAAAGCACAGGAGCTTCAATATTAGCTGTAACAGTCTGTCCAGATGTTCCTTGGGAGGTTAACGATTGGTAACATTGAAGTAACAGCTGTTGGCGAGCATCCTGTTGCTCCACACGGCTGACCAGATGCTGCAGCATCTCTTTAGCGGTAGGTTCCGTATCTGGGTCTGTCATGGCCTGATCTTACTGTCACGGGCACTAGGAGTCTTTACCCAGGGATCACCAGGTGATAGGCCTACCAGAGCAGTATAGGTGGTAATATGGTACTCTGGTAGCAGGGTGATCACGGAACAGGAAATAGCAGATGATGAGATGCTCAGGAAAGTCTATGACTAGCAGCACTGGCAATATGATGGTAATAATACACGAGGAACTGTATGGACAAAGGACACGTGAAGGTAGTCAGTGGTCTGCGGTAGCAAGTTGTACCACTGCTATAGTGAGGAGGAATGTCCAACAGAAACGAGGAGGTGATGAGAGTCAGCGGTCTGCGGATAGCAAGTAGTACCGCTGTCAGAGTGAAGGAATGGAATCCAAGTGGAGGTATCCGGGGAGTCAGTGGTCTGCGTTAGCAAGTTGTACCACTGCTATGTGAGAGGATACTGGAACAGGTGAAACTGGAAACAGGGGTCAGTGGTCTGCCACTAGCAAGTTGTACCACTGAATATATATGTGAGGAGGTGCACGGGGAGAGACTGCAACACAAGATATACACGGGCACCTTAACTTTGATCCACAGTAATATGCACAATATATATGTATATATGACTGAACAGCACTGCCAATATAGAAAGTCTCTTGAAGTAATCCAGCACGAGATAACACAGTCAATGATGGCAATAGACTCAGCGGATAGCAAACTCCAGAGGAGAACCAACACAGTCCAGCAAGGTATGCAATACACAGCACAGTCAATGAGAAGTATGCATACCGTGGTTCAGAAGCAGGCAGTCAGACAGGAGTGCAGAGATACCTGAACGGCAGGAGGCCGGCAGGATGCAAAGTCCCTGGATGGGTGAAGCGGTGGTCTAGTAGGTGCAGCGCACAGGTAGGTAGACCAGCAGGGAACACAGGAAAGCGTGGAGAGCGGATCAGCAGTAGATGGATGAGTAGCGCTGAGGAGTAGCAGCAGCGGGTCTCTGCGGAAACACGGAGGTAGCCAATAGCAACCAGCAGGTGCAGTAACGATGGGACACGGGAGAGCAGAGTTGAACTGGAACTGTTGATCATGGAGAGTAGCGGGTAGCAATAGTGGCAGCAGTCTCAAGGAAACACGGGAGCGTTGACAAGAACTGAAGACTGAAGCGCACAGAGGCAGCGGATAGGAATCAGCCAAACAGTCACAATGAAACACAGACGGGTTGCAGGTTGAAGACTGTAGTGCACGGAGGCAGCGGATAGGAATCAGCTAACAGTCACGATGATGAAACACAGACGAGTTGCAGGTTGAAGACTGTAGTGCACGGAGGCAGCGGATAGGAATCAGCTAACAGTCATGATGATGAAACACAGACGAGTTGCAGGTTGAAGACTGTAGTGCACGGAGGCAGCGGATAGGAATCAGCTAACAGTCACGATGATGAACAGGTGAGTGGATGTGGATGGAAGACTGTAGTGCACGGAGGCAGCGGATAGGCATCAGCTAACAGTCCCAATAATACATAGTAGAGTTGAAGTGGTTAGAAGACTGTAGTGCACGGAGGCAGCGGATAGGCATAAGCTAACAGTCCCAATAATACACGGTAAAGTTGAAGTGGTTAGAAGACTGTAGTGCACGGAGGCAGCGGATAGGAATCAGCTCACAGTCACGATGATACACAGAGGGGTAGCTGTGGTATGGGAACCACAGTAGTAGAAGTGGTTTGGAAACCACAGAGGTAGAAGTGGTTTGGAAACCACAGGAATCAGCTGGGCTGAATAAACGAGGAAACACAGGAACACCTTCAGAGACTCATGGGGAATGAGACTCCAAGATCAGGCAACGTGGTGTTGACCACAGGTGCTTAATATAGGGAGTGTTGCCTGATCTGCCAATTAAGTTAAAGGAACATACACTGAAGGTTTAGAAAGGGCTGCGCATGCACAGTCCCTCAGGATGGAGGACGGCCACGGTTCCTAAATGTCCGGGAAGAAGCACTCACAGTCCGGTGAGTGACAGTACCCCCCCTTTTAAAGGTGGGCACAGAACGCCTGGAACCGGGCTTGTCCGGATTTTTGGCATAAAACTTCTTCAGAAGGGCAGGAGCATTAAGATCTTCAGCTTTGATCCATGAGCGCTCTTCAGGACCAAAGCCCTTCCAATGAACGAGGAAACGGAGAACTCCTCGCGAAATTTTTGCATCCAATACCTCAGTAATCTCGAAATCCTCCTCCTGATGAACTTGAACTGGCTGCGGTGCTGAGGGAGGAGTCGAGAAACGGTTGATGATGAGAGGTTTAAGCAAGGACACATGGAAGGCATTGGAAATCCGAAGATTCTTAGGAAGAAGAAGTTTAACACATACCGGATTGATAACTTGAATGATCCTATATGGACCAATAAAACGAGGGGCGAATTTCATAGATGGAACCTTCAAACGAATATTTTTGGTAGATAACCAGACACGATCTCCAATTTTTAGTGGTGGAATAGCCCGCCTCTTCTTATCTGCGAAAGACTTATATTTGTTAGATGTCTTCTTTAAACAGGTTTTGACCTGAGACCAGATATTTTTGAAGGTCTGACAAGCAGTCTCCACAGCAGGAACTTGGGTGGGCGGGAGGGCAGGAAATTCCGGAAAAGACGGATGGTGACCGTAGACCACAAAGAATGGAGTTTTGGATGATGACTCATGGTACATGTTGTTATGGGCGAATTCAGCCCAAGGAAGCAATTCTACCCAGTTGTCTTGGTTGGCTGAAGAGAACATCCTTATAAAAGTCTCAAGATCTTGATTGACTCGTTCCGTTTGTCTGTTAGATTGCGGATGGTAAGAAGATGAGAGTGCTAATCGTATGCCCAAGGTTTTACAAAGGGCCCGCCAGAATCTGGAAACGAATTGTACTCCTCTATCTGACACAATCTCAGACGGACATCCATGGATGCGGAAGATTTCTTTAATGAAATGTTCAGCCAGAGTAGACGAGGAAGGTAAACCGGACAGAGGGACGAAATGAGCCATCTTCGAAAATCTGTCTACCACTACCCAAATAGTATTGTGATTCTTACTTGGTGGCAAATCAGTAACGAAATCCATACTAATATGGGTCCAAGGCTTGGACGGAATGGGTAGTGGTCGCAGCAACCCTGCTGGAGTTCTGCGGGAGGATTTGAACTGAGAACATAAATCACAGGAAGCAATAAACTCTTTGACGTCTCTCCTCATTGAAGGCCACCAGTAGCTTCGAGAGAGAATCTCAAAGGTCTTGTGTTCACCGGCGTGCCCAGAAAAACGAGAGGCATGGAACCACGAAAGGATTTTCCTCCTCAGAGTAGGAGGCACGAGGGTCTTCCCAAATGGTAGCATTTTGGTGGATGAAGCAGCCAGAGAAATACATTTGGGGTCTAGAATAGCATGGTTGGGAACCTCTTCTACATCAGAGGACGTCACAAAAGCTCGAGATAGAGCGTCAGCTTTCTTGTTCTTAGCGGCTGGTTTGAAGGTTATAATTAATTCAAAACGGGAAAAGAAAAGAGACCATCTTGCTTGACGAGGGTTCAAGCATTGGGCAGATTGCAAATATGACAAGTTCTTATGATCCGTGAAGATCGTCACCGGATGGCGAGCTCCTTCCAACAAGTATCTCCATTCCTCTAATGCAGCTTTGATGGCCAGCAACTCCTTGTCCCCGATAGTATAATTTTTCTCTGCGGGCAGAAGACCCCGAGAGTAGAAGGCACAAGGATGTAATTTTTGTTGCTCCGAGCGTTGGGAGAGAATGGCTCCTAAGCCCACATTAGAGGCATCTACTTCTAGGAAGAAGGGGAGTGTCACATCAGGCTGTCGAAGAATGGGAGCAGACGAGAAGGACTCTTTGAGAATTTGAAAGGCTTGGAGAGCCTCAGATGACCATTGCTTAGTGTTAGCCCCTTTCCGAGTCAGGGCCACAATAGGAGATGCAATTGTCACTGGCACTAGGAGTCTTTACCCAGGGATCACCAGATGGTAGGCTTACCAGAGCAATGTAGATGGTAATAGGGTACTCTGGTAGCTGGGTGATCACGGAACATGAAATGATGGCCGATGAGATGCTCAGGAAAGTCTATGACTAGCAACACTGGAAATGAGGTAATGATAAACAAGGAACTGTATGGACAAGGACACGTGAAGGTAGTCAGTGGTCTGCGATAGCAAGTTGTACCACTGCTATAGTGAGGAGGAATGTCCAACAGAAACAAGGAGGTGATGAGAGTCAGCGGTCTGCGGGTAGCAAGTTGTACCGCTGTCTGGGTGAAGGAATGGAATCCAAGTGGAGGTATCCAGGTAGTCAGTGGTCTGCGGTAGCAAGTTGTACCACTGCTATGTGAGAGGATAATGGAACAGGTGATACCGGAAACAGGGATCAGTGGTCTGACATCAGCAAGTTGTACCACTGCATATATATGTGAGGAGGTGCACGGGGGAAGACTGCAACACAGGATATACACAGGCACCTTATACACGATCCACAGTAATATGCACAATATAGATATATATATATATAAATGACTGAGCAGGTCTGCAATCTAGAAAGTCTCTTGAAGTAGTCCAGCACAATGATAACACAGTCAACGATGGCAATAGACTCAGCGGATAGCAGACTCCAGAGAGAACCAAACACAGTCCAGCAAGGTATGCAATACACAGCACAGTCAATGAGAAGTATGCATACCGTGGTTCAGCAGTAGCAGTCAGATGGGATTGCAGCGGTACCTGAGCGGCTGGAGGCCGACTGGATAGGAAGTCCCTGGATAGGAGAAGCAGCGGTCTAGCAGGTGCAGCGCACAGGTGAGTAGACCGACAGGGACACGAATCCACAGGAGTCAGCAACACGTGGAACTGGACTCATAGGAAACCCAGGAGAATGGAGATGATCCAGCAGAGGGTAGTAGAAGAGATACCAATCCAATGCTGACAGGAGGGTAGAGGCCAGTGGAACACGTGAAGGCGTGGAGAGTGGATCAGCAGGAGATGGACGATAGCGCTGACCACAGCGGCAGGACTCAGCGGCACACGGAGGTAACCAGTAGCAACCACAGGAACCAACAGCGATGGGAAACAGGAGTGCAGCGCAGGGCAGGAGCTGTAGATCACGAAGTGTAGCAGATGGTAATGAAAAGCGGCAGTCTCGAGGAAGTCACAGCAAAGATGAGATAAGAGTGTAGTGCACGGAGGCAGCGGATAGTAATCAGCTGGCAGTCACGATGTTGAACACAGGCGAGTTGCAAGCAGGAGACTGTAGTGCACAGAGGCAGCGGATAGTAGTCAGCTGGCAGTCACGATGTTGAACACAGGCGAGTTGCAAGCAGGAGACTGTAGTGCACAGAGGCAGCGGATAGCAATGAGCAAACAGTCACATTGATATAAAATAACGTTGAAGTGGTGTAGAAGACTGTAGTGCACGGAGGCAGCGGATAGGAATCAGCAAACAGTCATGATGATAAAGTTGATGGTAGAAGTGGTATGGAACCACAGTAGTAGAAGTGGTTTGGAAACCACAGGAATCAGCAGCACTGAATACACAAGTAATACAGGAACACCTTCAGAGACTCATGAGGAATGAGACTCCAAGATCAGGCCCCGTGGTAGTGACCACAGGTGCTTAATATAGGGAGGTTGCCTGATCTGCCAATTAAGTTAAAGGGGTATACACTGAAGTATAGAAAAGGGCTGCGCATGCGCAGACCCTCAGGATGGTGGACGGCCACGGTTCCTAAATGTCCGGGAAGAGGCACTCACGGTCCGGTGAGTGACAGTACCCCCCCTTTTAAAGGTGGGCACAGAACGCCTGGAACCGGGCTTGTCCGGATTTTTGGAGTAAAACTTCTTCAAAAGGGCAGGAGCATTAAGATCTTCAGCTTTGATCCAAGAGCGCTCCTCAGGACCAAAGCCCTTCCAATGAACGAGGAAGTGGAGGACTCCTCGCGAAATTTTTGCATCTAGTACCTCGGTAATCTCAAAATCCTCCTCCTGATGGACTTGAACTGGCTGCGGAGCTGAGGGAGGAGTTGAAAAACGGTTGATAATAAGAGGTTTGAGCAAAGATACATGGAAGGCATTAGAAATCCGAAGACTCTTAGGAAGAAGGGGTTTCACACATACTGGATTGATAACTTGAATGATCCTATATGGACCAATAAAACGAGGGGCGAATTTCATGGATGGAACCTTCAAACGAATATTTTTTGTGGATAACCAGACACGATCTCCAATTTTTAGTGGTGGAATAGCCCGCCTCTTCTTATCAGCGAAAGATTTATATTTGACAGATGTCTTCTTCAAACAGGTTCTAACCTGAGACCAGATATTTTTAAAGGTCTGACAAACAGTTTCCACCGCAGGAACTTGGGTGGGCGGGAGGGCAGGAAATTCCGGAAAAGACGGATGGTGACCGTGAACCACCAGCACTTGACTTTTTGAAGATGACTCCTGAGATCCATCTTCAACGTCCGATGACGTCATGAACGCCCGATGAGGAGGAAGGCGTTCAGACTGAACTTTATCACACAGATCCGTAGATGAAGGATCTTGTGGAGGAGGACCTGGTGGAATAGACGAATGCTGTCTTTTGAATGAAACCACTTGGGAGAGACAACGATGATGACATTCAGTTCCCCAAGATGTAACTCGAGGAGTGCGCCAGTCAATCTGGGGAGAGTGACACTGAAGCCATGGAAGGCCTAAGACAATCGGACTTGTCGTAACAGGAAGGATCAAAAACGATATTTCTTCATGATGCAGGGCACCAATCTGAAGGGTTACTGGAGACGTACTCTGGGTGATGAGACCGTTGATGAGACGTGATCCATCTATAGCCGTCACAGTAATGGGTGTTTTTAAGGTAATCACTGGTAGAGACCATTGATTTACTAATGATTTGGAAATAAAATTTCCTGCTGCTCCGGAATCAATCAATGCCTGTGACTCAAAGGTTTTGGTAGCAAAGGAAATAGTCACATCAAAAGCGCAGACTTTAGATTTCATAGACGATGGAGAGGACTGCAGGAACCCTAACCTTATCTCCCCAGTATTGGTTAGAGCCCGGCATCTCCTGGGACAAGAATTGAGCATATGCGTAGAATCGGCACAATAGATACAAAGTCTATTCTTTATTCTCCGGTCCCTCTCCTCTAAAGTTAATTTGGAGCGACCTATCTCCATGGGTATCACCGGAGATGAAGCTGGGTGAAATTGAGGATTTGAGAGAAGAGGTGTTTTAACCGAAGTTGATTTCTCAGGTTCTCTTTCACGAAACCTCAGGTCTACACGATGGCAAAGAGAGATCAAATCTTCTAAAGAGGAGGGTAGTTCTTGTGAAGTCAGTGCGTTTTTAATTTTATCGGAAAGCCCCTGCCAGAAGGCGGCAACTAGGGCTTCAGTGTTCCACTGAAGTTCAGAGGCTAAAATCCTAAATTGAATGACGTACTGGCCTACAGTATGAGATCCTTGTCGCAGACGGAGGATGCTGGAAGCAGCGGAGGTCACACGACCTGGTTCATCGAACACACTTCGAAATGCAGAAATAAATTTGGCACTATCTTGTAATATTGGATCGTTCCTCTCCCACAGGGGGGAGGCCCAAGCCAGGGCTTGTCCTGAAAACAAAGAGATAAGATAGGCCACTCTGGAACGATGGGTAGAAAAATTTTGAGGTTGGAGCTCAAAATGGACTGAACATTGGTTAAGGAAACCCCTACAAGTTTTGGGGTCTCCATCGTACTTTGACGGAGTAGGCAGGTGAAGCGTGGAAGCTGTAGACACCTGGGATGGCAATGGGGAAACGGAGGAAAGCACAGGAGCTTCAGTAGTAGCTGTCACAGTCTGTCCAGATGTTCCTTGGGAGGTTAATGACTGATAACACTGAAGTAACAGCTGTTGGCGGGCATCCTGTTGTTCCACACGGCTAACCAGATGTTGCAGCATCTCTTTGGCGGTAGGTTCCGCATCTGGGTCTGTCATGGCCTGATCTTACTGTCACTGGCACTAGGAGTCTTTACCCAGGGATCACCAGATGGTAGGCTTACCAGAGCAATGTAGATGGTAATAGGGTACTCTGGTAGCTGGGTGATCACGGAACATGAAATGATGGCCGATGAGATGCTCAGGAAAGTCTATGACTAGCAACACTGGAAATGAGGTAATGATAAACAAGGAACTGTATGGACAAGGACACGTGAAGGTAGTCAGTGGTCTGCGATAGCAAGTTGTACCACTGCTATAGTGAGGAGGAATGTCCAACAGAAACAAGGAGGTGATGAGAGTCAGCGGTCTGCGGGTAGCAAGTTGTACCGCTGTCTGGGTGAAGGAATGGAATCCAAGTGGAGGTATCCAGGTAGTCAGTGGTCTGCGGTAGCAAGTTGTACCACTGCTATGTGAGAGGATAATGGAACAGGTGATACCGGAAACAGGGATCAGTGGTCTGACATCAGCAAGTTGTACCACTGCATATATATGTGAGGAGGTGCACGGGGGAAGACTGCAACACAGGATATACACAGGCACCTTATACACGATCCACAGTAATATGCACAATATAGATATATATATATATAAATGACTGAGCAGGTCTGCAATCTAGAAAGTCTCTTGAAGTAGTCCAGCACAATGATAACACAGTCAACGATGGCAATAGACTCAGCGGATAGCAGACTCCAGAGAGAACCAAACACAGTCCAGCAAGGTATGCAATACACAGCACAGTCAATGAGAAGTATGCATACCGTGGTTCAGCAGTAGCAGTCAGATGGGATTGCAGCGGTACCTGAGCGGCTGGAGGCCGACTGGATAGGAAGTCCCTGGATAGGAGAAGCAGCGGTCTAGCAGGTGCAGCGCACAGGTGAGTAGACCGACAGGGACACGAATCCACAGGAGTCAGCAACACGTGGAACTGGACTCATAGGAAACCCAGGAGAATGGAGATGATCCAGCAGAGGGTAGTAGAAGAGATACCAATCCAATGCTGACAGGAGGGTAGAGGCCAGTGGAACACGTGAAGGCGTGGAGAGTGGATCAGCAGGAGATGGACGATAGCGCTGACCACAGCGGCAGGACTCAGCGGCACACGGAGGTAACCAGTAGCAACCACAGGAACCAACAGCGATGGGAAACAGGAGTGCAGCGCAGGGCAGGAGCTGTAGATCACGAAGTGTAGCAGATGGTAATGAAAAGCGGCAGTCTCGAGGAAGTCACAGCAAAGATGAGATAAGAGTGTAGTGCACGGAGGCAGCGGATAGTAATCAGCTGGCAGTCACGATGTTGAACACAGGCGAGTTGCAAGCAGGAGACTGTAGTGCACAGAGGCAGCGGATAGTAGTCAGCTGGCAGTCACGATGTTGAACACAGGCGAGTTGCAAGCAGGAGACTGTAGTGCACAGAGGCAGCGGATAGCAATGAGCAAACAGTCACATTGATATAAAATAACGTTGAAGTGGTGTAGAAGACTGTAGTGCACGGAGGCAGCGGATAGGAATCAGCAAACAGTCATGATGATAAAGTTGATGGTAGAAGTGGTATGGAACCACAGTAGTAGAAGTGGTTTGGAAACCACAGGAATCAGCAGCACTGAATACACAAGTAATACAGGAACACCTTCAGAGACTCATGAGGAATGAGACTCCAAGATCAGGCCCCGTGGTAGTGACCACAGGTGCTTAATATAGGGAGGTTGCCTGATCTGCCAATTAAGTTAAAGGGGTATACACTGAAGTATAGAAAAGGGCTGCGCATGCGCAGACCCTCAGGATGGTGGACGGCCACGGTTCCTAAATGTCCGGGAAGAGGCACTCACGGTCCGGTGAGTGACAGCAATGGATGAAAAGTCTTGAATGAAGCGTCTATAGTAATTGGCAAAACCTAAAAAACGCTGGATGGCACGAAGAGTAGTTGGCTGAGGCCAATGTAATACAGCATTTACTTTGTCTGGATCCATCTTCAGGCCAACTCCGGAAACTATATACCCCAAGAATGGAATCTGGGGTAACTCGAATGAACATTTCTCCAATTTACAGAACAATGAATTTTTCCGTAGTCTGGAGAGGACCTCTGCCACATGTTGGTGATGAGAAGGCAGGTCCTGTGAGAAGATCAATATGTCGTCCAGGTAGACAACGACACATACATATAATAAGTCCCGAAAGATCTCATTGATGAAGCCTTGGAAAACAGCGGGGGCATTACACAGCCCGAAGGGCATTACTAAATATTCGTAATGCCCATCTCTGGTGTTGAACGCGGTCTTCCATTCGTCACCGGAACGGATTCTAATTAAATTGTAGGCACCACGAAGATCCAACTTAGTAAATATCCGAGCTCCCTTGATGCGATCGAATAGCTCAGTGATCAGCGGAATGGGATACCGATTCTTGATAGTAATGGCGTTGAGTCCACGAAAATCTATACAAGGGCGTAATGATCCATCCTTCTTTTTGACGAAGAAGAACCCAGCTCCAGCGGGAGAGGTGGAAGGTCGAATAAACCCACGCTGGAGATTCTCCTGTATGTACTCAGATGTGGCTTGAGTCTCAGGTAACGAGAGAGGATAGACCCGACCCCTGGGAGGAGTCTTGCCAGGTAGAAGGTCGATCGGACAATCCCAAGAACGATGAGGAGGAAGACGTTCAGACTGAGCTGTATCAAACACATCGGCAAATGAAGCATACTGAGGAGGGAGTCCCGGGGAGGAAGATGAGATGGAAGATTGCTGTACTTCAAGAGGAATAACTTGGGAAAGGCAACGATGGTGACATTCAGACCCCCAAGACGTAACTTGAGGGGTGCGCCAGTCAATCTGGGGAGAGTGACACTGAAGCCATGGAAGGCCTAAGACAATCGGACTTGTCGTAACTGGAAGAATTAAAAACGAAATTTCTTCATGGTGTAGTACACCAATCTGAAGAGTTACTGGAGACGTACTCTGGGTGATGAGACCATTGATGAGACGTGATCCATCTATAGCCGTCACAGTAATGGGTGTTTTTAAAGTAATCACTGGTAGGGACCATTGATTCACTAGTGATTTAGAAATGAAATTTCCTGCTGCTCCGGAATCAATCAATGCCTGTGACTCAAAGGATTTGGTAGCAAAGGAAATCGTAACATCAAAAGCGCAGACTTTAGATTTCATAGACGATGGAGAGGACTCCAGGGACCCTAACTTCACCTCTCCAGAACTAGTTAGGGCCTGGCATTTCCCGATCTCTTAGGGCAAGAGCTGAGCATATGCGTGGAATCAGCACAATAGATACAGAGTCTATTCTTTACTCTTCGTTTCCTCTCCTCTGAAGATAATTTGGAACGTCCTATCTCCATGGGAATCACAGAGGGTGGAGCTGGACGAAATTGAGGGGTAGAACGAAGAGGTGCTTTGACAGCCGTTGTTTTCTCAGACTCTTTCACGAAATCTCATATCTACACGATGGCAAAGAGAGATCAAATCTTCTAGCGACGAAGGAAGCTCTTGGGTAGTCAGTGCATCTTTAATTTTATCGGAGAGCCCCTGCCAGAAGGCGGCAACTAATGCTTCAGTGTTCCACTGAAGTTCAGAGGCTAAGATCCTAAATTGAATGACATACTGGCCTACTGTATGGGAGCCTTGTCGCAAACGAAGAATGCTGGAAGCAGCGGAGGTCACACGACCTGGTTCATCGAACACACTTCGGAACGTGGAAATGAATTTGGCACTATCTTGTAGAATTGGATCGTTTCTTTCCCACAGAGGGGAGGCCCAAGCCAGGGCTTGTCCAGAAAACAATGAGATAAGATAGGCCACTCTGGAACGATGGGTAGAAAAATTTTGAGGTTGGAGCTCAAAATGGACTGAACATTGGTTAAGGAAACCTCTACAAGTTTTGGGGTCCCCGTCATATTTTGAAGGAGTAGGCAGGTGAAGCGTAGGAACTGTAGACACCTGGGATGGCACTGGGGAAACGGAGGAAAGCACAGGAGCTTCAATATTAGCTGTAACAGTCTGTCCAGATGTTCCTTGGGAGGTTAACGATTGGTAACATTGAAGTAACAGCTGTTGGCGAGCATCCTGTTGCTCCACACGGCTGACCAGATGCTGCAGCATCTCTTTAGCGGTAGGTTCCGTATCTGGGTCTGTCATGGCCTGATCTTACTGTCACGGGCACTAGGAGTCTTTACCCAGGGATCACCAGGTGATAGGCCTACCAGAGCAGTATAGGTGGTAATATGGTACTCTGGTAGCAGGGTGATCACGGAACAGGAAATAGCAGATGATGAGATGCTCAGGAAAGTCTATGACTAGCAGCACTGGCAATATGATGGTAATAATACACGAGGAACTGTATGGACAAAGGACACGTGAAGGTAGTCAGTGGTCTGCGGTAGCAAGTTGTACCACTGCTATAGTGAGGAGGAATGTCCAACAGAAACGAGGAGGTGATGAGAGTCAGCGGTCTGCGGATAGCAAGTAGTACCGCTGTCAGAGTGAAGGAATGGAATCCAAGTGGAGGTATCCGGGGAGTCAGTGGTCTGCGTTAGCAAGTTGTACCACTGCTATGTGAGAGGATACTGGAACAGGTGAAACTGGAAACAGGGGTCAGTGGTCTGCCACTAGCAAGTTGTACCACTGAATATATATGTAAGGAGGTGCACGGGGAGAGACTGCAACACAAGATATACACGGGCACCTTAACTTTGATCCACAGTAATATGCACAATATATATGTATATATGACTGAACAGCACTGCCAATATAGAAAGTCTCTTGAAGTAATCCAGCACGAGATAACACAGTCAATGATGGCAATAGACTCAGCGGATAGCAAACTCCAGAGGAGAACCAACACAGTCCAGCAAGGTATGCAATACACAGCACAGTCAATGAGAAGTATGCATACCGTGGTTCAGAAGCAGGCAGTCAGACAGGAGTGCAGAGATACCTGAACGGCAGGAGGCCGGCAGGATGCAAAGTCCCTGGATGGGTGAAGCGGTGGTCTAGTAGGTGCAGCGCACAGGTAGGTAGACCAGCAGGGAACACAGGAAAGCGTGGAGAGCGGATCAGCAGTAGATGGATGAGTAGCGCTGAGGAGTAGCAGCAGCGGGTCTCTGCAGAAACACGGAGGTAGCCAATAGCAACCAGCAGGTGCAGTAACGATGGGACACGGGAGAGCAGAGTTGAACTGGAACTGTTGATCACGGAGAGTAGCGGGTAGCAATAGTGGCAGCAGTCTCAAGGAAACACGGGAGCGTTGACAAGAACTGAAGACTGAAGCGCACAGAGGCAGCGGATAGGAATCAGCCAAACAGTCACGATGAAACACAGACGGGTTGCAGGTTGAAGACTGTAGTGCACGGAGGCAGCGGATAGGAATCAGCTAACAGTCACGATGATGAAACACAGACGAGTTGCAGGTTGAAGACTGTAGTGCACGGAGGCAGCGGATAGGAATCAGCTAACAGTCATGATGATGAAACACAGACGAGTTGCAGGTTGAAGACTGTAGTGCACGGAGGCAGCGGATAGGAATCAGCTAACAGTCACGATGATGAACAGGTGAGTGGATGTGGATGGAAGACTGTAGTGCACGGAGGCAGCGGATAGGCATCAGCTAACAGTCCCAATAATACATAGTAGAGTTGAAGTGGTTAGAAGACTGTAGTGCACGGAGGCAGCGGATAGGCATAAGCTAACAGTCCCAATAATACACGGTAAAGTTGAAGTGGTTAGAAGACTGTAGTGCACGGAGGCAGCGGATAGGAATCAGCTCACAGTCACGATGATACACAGAGGGGTAGCTGTGGTATGGGAACCACAGTAGTAGAAGTGGTTTGGAAACCACAGAGGTAGAAGTGGTTTGGAAACCACAGGAATCAGCTGGGCTGAATAAACGAGGAAACACAGGAACACCTTCAGAGACTCATGGGGAATGAGACTCCAAGATCAGGCAACGTGGTGTTGACCACAGGTGCTTAATATAGGGAGTGTTGCCTGATCTGCCAATTAAGTTAAAGGAACATACACTGAAGGTTTAGAAAGGGCTGCGCATGCGCAGTCCCTCAGGATGGAGGACGGCCACGGTTCCTAAATGTCCGGGAAGAAGCACTCACAGTCCGGTGAGTGACAGCTTTCCACTTGTAGTACCACTGCCCACCAAAGGGGCCACTGTGCTACTTGATTATTCTCCTTGATCACTGGGAGTGGTTTCAGCTGCATGAGGCCTATTTATACCTGCCTGCTTCAAACAGTCTGGGCCAGATCATCAGGTCACTCTGAGGAGCATTCCCTGTGCTCAGCTTCCATCTGCTATCTGGACTCCTGCATATTTCTTCGTTGAAATCTACTATTTGCTGTTACCTGTGTCCTGGACTCCTGCATCTTCAACCATTATACCTGGGACTTGTAGTTCTACGCTGCCTGTTGAAATCCACTATTTGCTGTTACCTGTGTCCTGGACTCCTGCATCTTTAACCATTATACCTGGTACTTGTAGTTCTATGCTGCCTGTTGAAATCCACTATTTGCTGTTACCTGTGTCCTGGACTCCTGCATCTTCAACCATTATACCTGGTACTTGTAGTTCTACGCTGCCTGTTGAAATCCACTATTTGCTGTTACCTGTGTCCTGGACTCCTGCATCTTCAACCATTATACCTGGTACTTGTAGTTCTATGCTGCCTGTTGAAATCTACTATTGCAGTTACCTGTTTCTCATCTGCACTTTGAACTGTCTCATGAGTTACCTTGTCATCTCTGTTTATTAATAAACTCATTATAACCACTTATCTCCTCTCCGTGGTCATACCTGGGAAATCCTGACAGTATAATCTGGCCATAAAACCAAGCCTGCTGCTGCACGGCTTTCATCTCTTTTGGAAAGGATTTCCAGGGAAGTGACCTACTCCGTTTTCAACATTAAGACCATGGCTGCTATTTCCTCAGAAAATTCCCTGTTCCAGTTGCTCCAAGTGGACATTCTTCAACTTCGCACTCAAATAGCGCAAGTATCTTCCTTGCTGAACCAAGTGCTTAAGCAACTTCCAGTTTCCACCCCTAATACATCCTGCTGTAAGGAGTCTAACTATGCTGCTAACATTTCATTACCAAATTTGTCTGCCTTTGACTCTCTGCAAGCAGTACCTCCCAATATTCCTGTAACAAATTCCAGGTTTTCAGGTGCTCCACGCCCTTACCTGACCGAAGAGGAGCGATGGCGCAGGATGACCTACAAACTGTGTCTTTACTGTGCCAGTGATGTACATTTTTTACAGGATTGCCCGCTCCGTAGACTCTGACCATCTTCAACCTCTATCTCCAGCTCTAAATTACAAGCTTCTGTCTTCATTCCAGACATGTTATCTGCTCCCATGAGAACCCAGGTTCCCCAGTTCAACCCAGAGGGGGCGCTGCCCTTCCAGTCCGCTCCAGAGGGGGCGCTGCCCTTCCAGTCCGCTCCAGAGGGGGCGCTGCCCTTCCAGTCCGCTCCAGAGGGGGCGCTGCCCTTCCAGTCCTCTCCAGAGGGGGCGCTGCCCTTCCAGTCCTCTCCAGAGGGGGCGCTGCCCTTCCAGTCTTCTCCAGAGGGGGCGCTGCCCTTCCAGTCTTCTCCAGAGGGGGCGCTGCCCTTCCAGTCTTCTCCAGAGGGGGCGCTGCCCTTCCAGTCTGCTCCAGAGGGGGCGTTGCCCTTCCAGTCTGCTCCAGAGGGGGTCCTGTCCCTCCAGTCTGCTCCAGAAGAGTTGCCAGTCCATGCGGTCCAGCCCGAGTTGCCAGTCCATGCGGTCCAGCCCGAGTTGCCAGTCCATGCGGTCCAGCCCGAGTTGCCAGTCCATGCGGTCCAGCCCGAGTTGCCACTTGGTGCTGTCTGCCCTCAGGCTTCTCAAGGTGCTGTCTGCCCTCAGGCTTCTCAAGGTGCTGTCTGCCCTCAGGCTTCTCAAGGTGCTGTCTGCCCTCAGGCTTCTCAAAGTGCTGTCTGCCCTCAGGCTTCTCAAGGTGCTGTCTGCCCTCAGGCTTCTCAAAGTGCTGTCCCTGCCAGGCCTGCCGCCCAGTCCGGGCCTGCTCCCAAGTCTGCGGCCCAGTCCGGGCCTGCTCCCAAGTCTGCCGCCCAATCCGGGCGCCCTGCCAAGTCATCTGCCCAGTATGGATTGTCTTCTGCCAAGGGGGTCCTACCCAAGTCCCAAGGGATGTATGTTCAACCCGAGCTGGCCGAGTCTCATGCTAATTCGAATTCACCTCCTGTTCAAGTCTTCCAACCACCTACCTTCAATGGGGATATTCAGCAATTTCGTGCTCTTATTAAATTCTGTATATCCTATTTTCCCTCTGTATCTAACCTCCTTGATACTCAACGAAAGCAAGTGTTTTACATGTTGGCCAACTTTACAGGGGAAGCTCTGGAATGGGCAGAGCCCTTAGTTGAAACCCAAGATCCCATTCTGTCTGATTTACAGCTTTTTACTGAGGCCGTGATCAAAGAATTTACACCAGCACCTGCTCTTCTCACTCCTAGTGCTTCATCTATGCCACATGTTCTATCTCCAGCTACTCCCACTTTGAGATTATCGTTTTCTTCACTCCATTTCCAGCAACCCTCTAAAAACCATAAAAAGAAAGTGAAGAGGAAGAAGAAGAAGAAAGATTCTCCTGGATCTCAACTCCCCTGTGGTGTGGTTTCTATACCCTTCCCGTCCTTGCATGAAGACTTCTCAAATACATGCCCAATTCTGGACTATGACTCTGACTTTTCTGACCATTTCTAGTATTTGGGCGTCTGGAATCCGCCCTTTAAGGAGGGGGTACTGTCACGATTTGCACTCTGCAGCTGCTGTCTACAGTGACTCTATTGGATTTGGTATGCTTTCCACTTGTAGTACCACTGCCCACCAAAGGGGCCACTGTGCTACTTGATTATTCTCCTTGATCACTGGGAGTGGTTTCAGCTGCATGAGGCCTATTTATACCTGCCTGCTTCAAACAGTCTGGGCCAGATCATCAGGTCACTCTGAGGAGCATTCCCTGTGCTCAGCTTCCATCTGCTATCTGGACTCCTGCATATTTCTTCGTTGAAATCTACTATTTGCTGTTACCTGTGTTCTGGACTCCTGCATCTTCAACCATTATACCTGGGACTTGTAGTTCTACGCTGCCTGTTGAAATCCACTATTTGCTGTTACCTGTGTCCTGGACTCCTGCATCTTTAACCATTATACCTGGTACTTGTAGTTCTACGCTGCCTGTTGAAATCCACTATTTGCTGTTACCTGTGTCCTGGACTCCTGCATCTTCAACCATTATACCTGGTACTTGTAGTTCTACGCTGCCTGTTGAAATCCACTATTTGCTGTTACCTGTGTCCTGGACTCCTGCATCTTCAACCATTATACCTGGTACTTGTAGTTCTATGCTGCCTGTTGAAATCTACTATTGCAGTTGCCTGTTTCTCATCTGCACTTTGAACTGTCTCATGAGTTACCTTGTCATCTCTGTTTATTAATAAACTCATTATAACCACTTATCTCCTCTCCGTGGTCATACCTGGGAAATCCTGACACCACGGCACCATGATCCATAGTAAGCGGTCAGGGGTACCAGCCCAAGTGTATCAGCATGGGAGTACAATAGCAGTGACAGTTACCCATAAGGAACGTGGTTCTGGACACCATAAAGGAACCCAGTGGTGGCAGCAAGCTCCTTCTACTGCAGGGGGAGGGGCATTTTCAGAAAAAAGAAAAGGGACGGTGGCAAAGTAAGCCCAGCCGCTTCCCAGCAACAAAAGACAGGGTGGCATAGGCGGTCCATCCTGTCACAATAACATTGAATAGTCATCAACATAATTAAAAAATCCTACAGTTTTAGTCATATATTCTTTTGAGTTATCTCTGTTTGAAAAATTACTTCTAGTGAGTAAATCCTTTAAATTTTTGGATTGTCTCCAGTTCATTGGAATATGATCACCAATGACTTCTTTGAAATCTGAATCCATCTGTAAAATATGTTTGTTTGTGTAAGATGTCTCTAATTTTTCAAAATTGATGATTCAATGTACTGAAAAATCTTATGTTTATTATCTGATTTAAATTTTTGTGTTGGGAATAAAAGTTTATCCCTGTCAATTTTTTTTGTTTCATTATAGTTTTTTTTTTAATAGTTCTCGCTATATCCTCTTTGTGTCAATCTATCTTTTAGTTCCACAGATTGTTGTACAAATGTAGAGGATTCACTGCAATTGCACCTGATACAGAGATATTCGCCTTTTGGTACTGCTTGTATTGTTGCAGGTAAGTGGGAGCTTTCAACATACAGGATGCTATTAGTTGTAGTTGATTTCCTGTGTATGTCTGTCAACATTTCATTTTTTATCTGATATTGATATATTTAAATCAAGAAAAGTAATTTTTTTGAGAATTAATTTCTGAAGTTAATTTCAAATTAATCTCATTTATATTTAATATGGAGATGAATTCATGACATTGATTTTGGTTGACACCCCAAATTATCAATATGTCGTTTATGAAACGAAGCCATAAAGTTATAAATTGAGTGTAGGTTTCATTTGGCAGAATAAAGACCACCTCCCGCTTACACCACCCCAAATAAATATTTGAGTAGGTGGGTGGCTCATGCTGTGCCCATTTCTGTTGCACGGGATTGAAGGATGAAATGCTCATTGAACGCAAAGTAGTTTTTAGTGAGTATAAATCTTAATAGGTCTAGGATAAATACATTATGATCACAGCTCATTTTCATTTGCAGAAAATATCTAACTGCTTCGAGGCCTATCTGGTGTGGTATGCAGGTATACAGTGATTCCACATCCACTGTACATAGCCAAGAGTTAGCATATAGATTTAAACTTTAGCGTTTTCCCAAAATGTCCATTGTATCTCTTATATAGGGGGGCAAACTATTAACAAATTTCTGTAAATATGTATCCACATAAATACTCGCTATTTCAGGTAAATGATCAATTCCGGATACAATTGGTCTTCCGGGAGGATTTTTTTTTTTTTATTAATTTTAGGCAATAAATAGAAAGTTGCTGTTTTTGGAGTGTGTCCATCCAAAGGAAATCATAGTCTTTCTTATTTATGACACCATTACCATATGCTGTTTATATTAAGTCCTGATATGATCTCAAAAAATGGCAGTAGGATTAAATATTAATTTTTGGTAGCATGTTGTATCATTTAATTGTCTATAAGCTTCATTTAAAATTTCCTCTTTGGGCCATATAATGATATTTCCTTCTTTATCGGAACTTTTAATCACGGCATCTGTCCAGTTTTGCATTTCTTTCAGAGTTTTGTATTCTTTATTATTCAAATTTGATTTTGTGTATGTAGTGCATTTCATTAATTTGTCAAAATTCTGTGACACAAGGTTTAAAAAACTTGCTTTTGAGGACAAAGAGTTATTTGGGGACAAAAAAAAAGACTTCTTGGTCAGTTTTCTATTCATTTCAGTTTTATCATCCTGAATCAATACGCTTTCTTGTTGTAATTCTTCAAGAATCCTAATGATCTCTCCATCCTATGATGTTAGCTGACTTACATCGTTTAGTTCTGATAACTGTTCAGTTTCTCTTTCTCTTAGCTTGAAATGCTTGTATAAAGGTAATTTTCTAATATAGATAAAATATCTTACTCAAATTGGAATCTATTTGGGTAGCTTGTCAGAGCAAATGATAAGCCTCTTGCGAGTACTTTGGAGTTGTGTTGTTGATAGATTTCTTTTTGAGAGATTTATAACTCTTAATGATTGTTCATTATTTATCGCCTGAACCATCTGTATTGTGTTTGGGTATTCCCTTCCCATTCTCTGATTCCTTTTTTTTAGATTTTTTTCCTACTCCTTCATGTCTTGTAATGAGTGATTCTGTTCAATTTGTTTTGATCTGAGATTTCTGTCTAAAAAAAACTTGCTGTGCCGAAGATGTTTCAGTTGATGTTCTTGGACTCTCAGTAAATTCTCCATCTGAGGTTTCTACCTCTGACGTACTATAATTTAAGCTTCTAGTATCTTTTCTTACTTTATTCAGCACAGAGATCCACCAGGTGTTCAGGCTGTGGAGAAAAGAGTAACGCTGAAGTCAACTGCCTCCTAATGGACGATTCCTTTGTGGAGTTATTTACCATTGCTTATGTTGCACTCAGCTTTCCTCTGTTGCAGGTACTAATTATGGGGAAATTTGTCAAAATGGTCACAAACTCTGGCTCAGGCAATACCATAATTTCCTCAAAGAGGATGGGAGGATTAGACCCAACAATGATAACAATTATTACTATGAGGAAGAAGATAGGAATTGTAGTCTCAATAATAATGGAAACAAATATGTGTAAAAGATGGAGTTAGGAGTAGTCCTGGCAGTTTTTGACAGTTCAAGGTCAGACCCTACCTCTAGCTCTAGAGGTGGGCCTATGTAGTGTTGCTCAGCTCCTGTGGTAAAGAATTTAGCTGGTTACTCAAACTTGTCATGAACACTGACCAGTTGAAGACATGGTCATTCTTGAAATAGGGATGAAAGCCTGCAAATGCAAGCAACTGGAACAAATCAAGACGCTCTACAAACCACTAAAACAATTCTGGACTCCCTCTAGATCTTTGGATCAAACCTACATTCACTGTGGACCTATGGCAGCTTGGTCCTCTGGAGATTGCAGCTTTCACTCTGGCACTGGCACTCCCCTTTTTAGTTCTGGCACCCCTCTCTATTAAACTGGCATCTCTCCCTGTTAGACTGGTAACGGACATGCCTTCTTCCTCTCTGGCCATACTCCCAAGCTTCTCCTCTCATTCTGGCAAAAAAAGTCCCCAAAAGTGGACTGCTCTAATGTCACTTTCGGTTTTACTGCTCTCTGTGAATGTTTGAAATGTGTAATTTTCAGTGTCCAAAGAAGCATTGGACTGCCTTCAGCCACTGACTCCTCCTCCCCTCTCTCTACATTGCTAGGACCTGAATCCATGGAATAGGTGAGCACTGGGTCCAAGGTTTACATTTGTTTCTTTTATAATCAAATTCTGGCTTGCTGAAGTATGCTGTCTCTCCACTGGGCTGTGATCCAATCTAGTATTCATTGTTTTCAATATTCATGGTGGCTGGATAACTTGCAAATATGTCAGAACTGTAAGTGGGAGTGATCGTGTCATCCATTCAGTTAGTTGCCATTGTCCCTTAAACAAAGTGTAAATGACCTTGAAAATTATTTAGGCACAAATATTTGAGTACAAAATTTTTAGTAGGTTAGATTACGGACATAATAGGGGAAACTTCTGAAGTTCTATTATTTAATGCATTGACTTGCTGTAACTTCCTAAAGAAATGTCAGGCAAAAGCATATGAGAAGCATAAACAGAGCCAGATTCATTTTAATCATTTTAATTATTTATATAATACATCTATTTTTTATATATGGGTGGTGATGGGAGGATTAGACCCAACATCAGATATTTTATGACATGTTTATGATCCACCAAGATAGCGCAACCAGTGTCGGACTGGGGCATGAAGGGCCCACCGGGGAATGCAACACTAGGGGCCCACCAAAGGGGGTGTGGTCAGCCATCATAGAGGCGGAACCAAACACTAGAGGGGGAGTGGTCAGTCCACGAAAGACAGCTAGCACCTTAGTGTAGTGAAACTACAAGCCCCAGCATGCTTTGCCAATATATAGCAGCTTATTGCTGTAAGGATATGCTGGGACTTGTAGTTTCACAACACCTGGAGTACCACAAGTTAGCCAAGCCTGCACTAGACTCAGAACATTTGACAGACTGTCCTACCTGTTGTTGTCACTTTTACCACCTGTGGCTGCTGGTTTCTTTAGTTGCGGCTTATCTGGATCCAGGAATGTTGAGGGCCCTATTTGGAAAAAATAATGGGTACATTTAGAAATGCCAACCATCCCTGCCATTAAATCAACAGCACCCACATTCAATTATAGACCCAAACCACCTCAGCATTAAAGGTCCCATCACCCCCTCCCTATAGTGTTCTCTGTGCAGCCCCCCCTCACTAGAGTTTAGTATAGTCAGCCCCCCTATGCCACATAGTAGTGCCCCCAAAACAATGCTATGCCACACGGTAGTGCCCACAATGTTACGCCACGCAAGTGTCCCCGATTCATATTATGCCTGCAATAGTCCTCTCAATTCACACACATTATATATATATATATATATATATATATATATATATTGAGAACAGATGTAATGAAAGACCCCATATACTTTTTACGATGAGCGCTACCTTAGTACTTTCTGGTAAAAATAAAAAGAAGGTGAAGAGGGTGATGCTGCCACTATTCCCAGGGGGTAGAGTATCCTGACAGTACTCAAAAAAATGAAAATTTACAGGGTTTTATGGGATGGGCGCAAATCAGGGGAAAAGTGGGACACACAAGGATACAAACATACGCACCTATTTGGACTGTAATGTGTATCTAATACTGGGTGTGTGTAATGATCAACAAAGCTAAATTAATATCAAAACCAATACTAATAAAATTGTAATCCAATGTTATCAAGATAAAAAACTGTAATACATAAATGATTTTTTAGCACAAACAATATAAACAACTGGTTAAAGTATACTTACCCAAAAGTTGTCTGATGCAGCCTCTCTGATCTTCTCCCTTCAGCGGCGCGGGAACATCAGCTGACAGGGTGAGTGGGCGGGTCACATGATCGCAGCTGCGATCGCATGTGAAAGGTGAAAGATGACTGGCTGTCAGTGACAGCCAGTCATCCGCAGCAGCGGGGACGCCGGAGAGGAATGCGAGCACCCTGGTGTGAACAACGGGCCTCCAGGTAAGCTCCGCCCACATTTAAAAGGGGGTGTGGCCGTAAGGTAGCCGGGCCTACCGGTAATTTTACCAGTAGTCCTGTGGGCCAGTCCGACGCTGAGCGCAACTGTGATTTGAACATAGCTGACTATGATCATGCTTTGCTTTATGAAATACATCAAGTGTCAGATGAGTAGGTAAGTGAACATGCAGTCCTGTGATGTCACTTTTAAAGACACAGATTACATGATTAGAGATCACATGTTAATGAGGACTAGGCACAAGAGGTTAGAAGAAAGACTATTTCTATACAATCATTTCAACCTAGAGAAGGCATCACAAATTGTCATAACCTTTCATATAGCCAATATGATAGTGCTGGAGGTTGCAGCACAAGTACATGTGCGCTGGTATAGGACACACATAGGCTAACGGACACAGTATCCAGCGGGAACAAAAAAAGAAAGAGGAACCCTTCTCTGGGTTGCACCACACCAAATAAACACAAATCGCAGCTGCAAAACATGGTCAATTGCTAGTCCTTAACTAAAACCACAAACCAAAAAATAAAAAAACAGCCTGAATAGGGATATATAGGTGTGTCCTTAACTTGAAAAATTAATGGTATTACACATCCAAATCCTGATGGAATGTCACTGGCAGAGGACTTGCATACGATATAAATGATATAACTCACTTGTCTCAGCAGTTTCAATGCTGCAGCTCCCTGCTTATGACTCTGTCCGGGTGCTCTGGACACAACCGTCAGAGAACATTACCCAGATATGTTTCCTCGTCGTCAGTGACATTAGTATTAGCAAAGGTGAGTGGGTTTTCATATGCAAAAAACTGTAGAGATTGATTTCAGCATTGGTAGTAAGTTCCAATTAGATCAATTAGGGCATTTATTAAAAATATTTTTTATATATTATTATTTCTGGCTTTATGTATCCTGCCATGATTTTCTTTGATTTTTCAAGTTAAGGACACACCTATATATCACTATTCAGAGCTGCTTTGTTTTTTGTTTTGTTTTTTATTGTACAGTATGCAGAGGGAATAAAAAATGTTGAGAGCAAGTTAGCCTCATTTTCCCAAACCATGCTCCTAAATCATTAGGTTCTGTCCCAAAATTGACCCTTATCAGCAATGGAAATCAAGACCGTCCTTTCTGAGCCACGACTGTTGGTAGGTGTGGGTGAATATTGGGTCAATGAAGTTCAGTGTCAATGGTAGTGGTACAGAAAAAGTGGCAAATATTTTTAAATTCATGCCAGGTAACATGGGCATTATGCCCACATTAGACTTCCATTCTTTATGGTCTAAAATATGAGTCACTGATTCCTAAACCAAGTATGTTTTAAACACATATTTGTTTGGTGAATGTGGTTGGTCGGCTTTAATTGGAGCATGTACTATTTTGTTCCATAAATAGGCTGTGATTAATTTCCACACATCTGTGTGTACAAATCATTTGCTTGGCTAAGGAGATATAAACTCTATAATATGGTCCGTTTAACATTCTTACAACACATGTCAAATGGAATTGAGGTTGAATGCAGGTTTTATGCACCTATGTACATATACCATTGTTCCAAAGAAAAACCTTTTATGCTCTTCAATCTTGATTTGAAAATACAACAAAAAAAAATTCTTGTGAGATCTGCTTTGACAATTTGTTGTAAATATAAAATACAGCATGCTGCTTTTTATTTCCTGGTTATCCAGGGGTTGGGTACGAAATAATGATCCTCATTATTCCGATACTACTTACCCCGACGTGGAGAGACCGAAGTAATGTAAGTATTACTCCCTTCACAGCACCGTTGACTGCGTCACGGTTATCGTGACGTCATCAGCGGGCGCCAGCTTCTTCAGGGATCGTCATGACTTCCAGTTGGTTTACACAGAAGTCGTCCTGTACGCTGGTCGGGGAAGGAGCCCTTCGGTCTCTCCACGTCGTGGTAAGTAGTGTCAGCATCGATATGCGGACTACCACTGTTATCCAGAGGATTATAAAATTGTGTTTATGATATTAACATTTTTAACTACAATGTCATCACCAATCCCACATCGATCCCAGCCAAAGGTATACCTAATGCAGAGGTCAGAGGATCAGAGAGAATGCGGAATCACAGGCGGACATAGCAAAAGTTGGGAAAGCGTTCAAACCTATGCCAGCTCAGTAGAGCAGAGATGAGCCTCTTCTAAACATGTGCGGGTTCGGGTTCCCCTCAGCTCCCACATTTTTCTGCGGAGTCTGGCAATGCTGTTATCTGTCCCTAACCCCAGCACATCAGATGTGTATGCTGGATTGTTCAGCTATAGTTTTTATTGATGTCAATATGTTGAACTTCCAGCCAGAGCTGGATTAAGGCTTTGGGGGGCCCGGGGCACTTAAGACAGGGGGGCCCCTAAGATCTAAAATTAAGGGCATAGTGACACATCCTGCATTACATCACCTACAGCCCACAGTATGACACTTACAGCTCTCCCAGATGGCTCGCCTAGGTTGTCTGCATAAGAAAAATTATTGTTTCCACAAACTAAAATACTGCACATTAAAACAATTATCAAAACACCACATTAAAATTGGTATTGACACCACACATTAAAACTAGCAATGATGCCGCATATTAAAAATACCATTGATAAAGCACATTAAAACTAGCAATGATATCGCACATTAAAACTAACATAAAAAATAAACATTGATAACATAATGCCAATTTTGACTATATATGTGTGTATATATATGTGTGTATATATATATATATATATATATATATAATTACTACAATTTTATTCAATATTTATTCAAAATTGCTAATGGGTGTGTTGATGCACCCTCCTACAGACAACAAAACCTGCATTGTTGTGTACACTATTGAAAGGTCACCAAAAATTAGGATTGTCCCTACTAGAATCACAACATTTCACAGACTCTGCTGCTCTCTCCTACCTGTTCTTCTCATTTTCACCACCTGTGCTGCAGGTTTCTTTAGTTGCAGCTTGTCTGGATCCTGGAATGTTGGAGTACCTACTTGGAAAAAAAATTAGTACATTTAGAAAATTACAGCCAGCCCCGGCGTTAAATCAATACCACCCATGATTAATAATTAGGCATTCCTCAAGCCCCAACATTAAAATAATAGTATTCATATTTAATAAATAAACCTATTTCCTACAAACAGCCCCAGCAATAAATTAATAGTATTTACATTTCAGAAATATACCTATTTCCCAAACCTGTCATTGCCATTAAATAATTCATAGGCACATTTAATAGAGACCTCATTCTCCCCAAACTCACCCCCAAACCACCCCATCTTAAATTAATAGTCCCCACTATTGTGACTCTCTCCCCCCCTTTTTCCTTATTCTGTGCCTCTCTCCCGCACATTTTCCTCATACTGTGCCTGTCTCCCCATTTTTCCTGACACAGTTCCCCCCCCCTTTTTCCTTACTGTGCCTCCCCCCCTTTTTCCTTATTGTGCCTCTCTCCGCCCCTTTTTCCTTACTGTGCATCTCTCCCCCCCTTATTCCTTACTGTGCCTCTCTCTCCCCTTATTCCTTACTGTGCCTCTCTCTCCCCTTTTTCCTTACTGTGCCTCTCTTCCCTTTTTCCTTTCTGTGCCTCTCTCCCCTTTTTCCTTACTGTGCCTCTCTCCCCTTTTTCCTTACTGTGCCTCTCTCCCCTTATTCCTTACTGTGCCTCTCTCCCCTTATTCCTTACTGTGCCTCTCTCCCCTTATTCCTTACTGTGCCTCTCTCCCCTTATTCCTTACTGTGCCTCTCTCCCCTTTTTCCTTACTGTGCCTCTCTCCTCTTTCCTCATAGTTTGCCTTTCTGCTTAATTCCCTTTTTACACTTACCTTTCTATTAGCTTTTCTTTTCTTCTCCTCTTTTCTGTCTTCTCTCTTCTTGCTGCCTCTCCACGCTGCTCTTCACTGAATGACAGGCGTGACTTGATGACGTCACGCTTGTCATTCAGTGTTAACAGAGCAGAGAGGAAGGAGGGACGCCGGCGCCGCGATCAGGTGAGTATCTATTTTTTATTTTTTTTGCTCCCATGCTCCCCCCCACCAATGAAGAGGAGCAGCCCAGAACCCGCCCGCAACCCCCCATCCCATTTCCCCCCCCCCCCCCCCCCGCCGCAAAAATAACAAAAATAATTCATGGGCAGAGCTGTCAGACAGCAACTGACAGCAGGAGCAGGTTAGGGGGGGCCGCGGAGAGAGGGGGGGCCCGGAGTGGTTGCTGTCAGTTAGAAACTGACAGCAGGAAAGTTCATGCGGCGGCGGGGGGCCCTGGGAGAGAGGGGGGCCCGGGGCACGTGCCCCCCCTTAATCCGGCTATGCTTCCAGCTCAAATTGCATCTGTTGAACATGTTGAATCAATAAGCAACATTTTGATTGTTCTATTAAATTATTTATGAAAAATATATCTATATGGTTTTAATATTTTCATGGGATAAACCACAAGAAATGTGCTCATCACTGGTCAGAACAGATATACTGTGGATTTTATCATTTACTTTCTATTGTTAGCTCCTTTTTCAGCTGATTAAAGGGATTTTCTAAAAATAATCTTAATTTCTGAGATCTTGTTAGAGGTATTAATATAATGTATTGCCCATGGCCCTTTATTTGTAATGTTGATGTGAATTAGAGCATTTAGGGGATTCAAGGGCTTAAAAATAAGGAATCATGTTATAGGCAGTAAGGCTAAAACAGTATGACTCAATTGTTGTGGCTCACAAGTTAACTTATTTTCACTTTGACCTACTGGAGAAGGAGAGAGGTAGCTACAGCTGGGTGGTTTATCTAAGGATACTAAAAGTTAATGAGTTAAGCATAACACACTATCACCACCTGACCAGGCAAATATGGAGAGCAGTAAGAAATATTCTGTTTACATTATTCATCATTAAACACTTAGTGGACTCAAGTCTTACCTTATTAAATGGTCAATTACCTCTGAAAGGCCTGTAATCCATAAAATGTTTAGATTGTCTTTAAAGTTAGCCACCTGTTTATGAAAAGTCTACCTGAAAATCCTTTCCTGTATGTAATATTAGAATCCGAAAACATTGGTTGCATTACATAAATCAGTTTTTCAATGTTATCGCCCAAAGTGATTTTTTTTATTCTCACCTCATCTCTATGTCTGTCTGCATTTTTAATTAAGCTGTAATGTTTGCAGGTGTATATGAGACATGTCTAAACTTTAAGGGTTTATCTGAATTACATCACTAATAAAGAATGTTTTAGGCTAGTTAAATATAGCTGTTGCTGCCGCTTTCACTGTAAAGGAATGTAAACCAGTTACGGAATGGCATACCTAGGCAACAAATGCTCATATAAACTGCTGGGTCATTTTGTATTTGGACTATCTTTGTCTTAAGAATGGAAACAGGCTGACATAATTTCTAAACCTATTCTAGTACAACCTTGTTTGGAATTCTAGTAAACATCTCCTAGGTGTGATGTCATGCTATACTCGATGACAGACTACTGATTACCAAGGATAGTAATGTACTGAGGAAAAATGCTTGTTTTTACTTTCAATTTCTCAAAGTGTATTGGTGTTAAGAGTTGTGTATTTCCACTGATTTGTTGGACTAGCTAAGTATTATAAATGTTCATCTCCTGTTTGTCTGGGATGTCTTCAGTTTTGAATTGGCGGGCATAGATCAAATTGTAGCCAATCAGATCATTGGAATTTTGGCAGGAGCAGGCGATGGATGTGCTGATTTTATGGGAGGCAGTAACCTGTCCATTCGTAATTATGTAAGTGAAGGTCAGGTAGTATGTGACAGGGACAGTGTTCTAACATGAGGAGGTTAATGCAGGCAAGCAAAAAGCCACAGATTGAGAGTTACAGAATTAAAGGAGTTAAAAGATCAGCACAGAATCGTAATATGATGTTCCTATGAAACAAAATGAGGGATAACATGATGTCAAATGCACACATTTATCTAATAAATTTATAAATTGTACTTATTGCAATTTATTGAGGCAAAAATAGACCTCTCTTAATTCATTCTAGAGCATGAGTAAGGTCTTTGGACAGGAGTTGCTTTTGGTTTAGATTCAATACTTTAGAGGCTCATATTAGGGCTATGAAAAGATTATTATTAGACTATAAGGCTAATGTTAAGCTTACTATTTTTTTATTTCATCCAGTAAATCTATGAGTCACCTTGGTCAAGCAAGTCACATGAAAGAGAATATTAATATCTTTTTTTTTTTTTTTTTTTTTTTTTATAATTCTTTATTTTAAATGGTCAGGCAAAACAAGGCATACAAAGTACGAAATCTGAAAGTTACAGTGGGTACATAAAAAGACATTTGCATTGTGACGATATCCAGGAGAGACGTCCACAGGGAACTTAAGATGTAAGCTGACCAGTTTTTAAATTATTTCTTGCTTTACCTTATGTAGAACCAACAATATAAACGTAGTTTGGGGGGGGGGGGGGTGAAAGGGGGGAGGGAAGAAGGAAGACCACAAAAGCTAGGCAGCAGTGCGGTCAGAAAGAAGATAATGAGAATGTGTTAGAAGGTCAAGGGCTGGGAGAGCAGGGACAGGGTCCCGCTCGCCACACATGGGTCACCACAAGGGTATTAAGTGTCAGAGGGGAACGCGCTCGCTGCCATTTGCCATGGAGCCCAAACTTGGCTGAAAGCGTGACCTCTGTCATGTAGGTGGTAAGTAATCTCTTCCATTGCTGCCACATGCCAGATTTGTTTTTTTAAGGGCTGAGAAAGATGGAGAGGAACTACGTTTCCAGTTGAGGGCAATAAGGGATTTGGCGGCTGTGAGGATGTGTGCTGTCAGTTTTTTGGAGAATTTATCAAGATCAGGGGGAGTGTAGCAAAGGAGAAAGATCCAAGGATCCTTTGCAACGGGAGTCTCAAATAAGGTATTGATAAAGCCATGGATCGCATCCCAGAAGGGAGCGATAATTGGACAGATCCACCAGATATGTGTCATAGATCCCCTGTGGCCACAAACCCCTGCCAGCAGTCAGGCGACGAGGGGGGGAACATTGCATGAAGTCGGGTGGGAGTATAGTACCAGCGATAGTAAATTTTATAGGATGTTTCTTTTAGTCTGGTCGATATGGAGCTTTTGGCTATCCCCAGTCTCATGTCCACCCAGGCCTCTTCATCCGGCGGAGGGCCAAGATCTCTCTCCCATTCAACCTCATGGGGGAGCTGAGGGTGAAGGGTGGAATCAAGAAAGATACCATTAGCTGTGATATCATACCTTTAGACATGGGGTGAGATTTGCATAGACTTTCAAATGGAGTGAGGGGGCGCAGTATAAATTTGGGTGGAAGGGATCGCAATAAAATGGCTGATTTGGAAAAACTCGAAGGGGCTAAGCGTCCGGTCTGGGGAGTGAGACTGAAGTTCAGCCAGTGGAAGCCATTGACCTCGTTTTGAGAAGTCTGATGGGAATTTGAGGCCAGCCTGAGTCCAGAGACGGTGCCTCAATCTAGAGAGGCCAGGAGGAAATATAGGATTAAACCAGATGGGGGTCAGGGGAGAGAGGGCAGATGTGAGTTTTAATTTAAAGGAGTAGGAGTCCCAAATCTTAATGTCAAATTTAATGGTGGGAAGGAGTTTAGAGGGCGAGGGGCGATGTAAAGGGGGTAGACCCCAAAGTGGAATCAGGTCAGGGAGGGCAGTATGCCCCGCCTCCAGGACCGGCCATGACATGGAACCTGAGGGGGCATAGGATGCAACAATTTGGGAGAAGTGGGAAGCCAGGTAGTAAATCTTAATATCGGGTAGACCCCTACCGCCACTGGGGATAGGTTTCTTCAGGACAGCAACCGAAACCCTTGGAGGCCTATGATTCCAGATAAACCGGGTAAGGGCCTTCTGGATATTTGATAGGAGAGTAGCAGGGACAGCAACTGGTAGGGTTTGGAAGAGGTACAGCCACTTGGGTATGATATTCATCTTCACTGCAATGATCCTACCCAGCCACGAGATAATATGGCGGTTCCAAGAAGCCAAATCAGACTGAGTTTTGGAGAAGAGAGGTGGGAAGTTCTCTTGGTAGAGGAGATCATAACGGGATGTGAGATAGACCCCCATATATTTTATTTTCTTAGTCTGCCACTTAAATTTGAAAGAGGACCGTAACACATCAGCTTCCTGGGGGGAGACATGGAGCAACAGGGCCTCTGATTTTGTATAATTTATTTTATAGCTAGAAACATCACCATAGGCCTGGAGAACATTGTACAGGTTGGGGAGGGAGATCACTGGTTGGGAAAGTGAAAGCAGGACATCGTCCGCAAAGAGCGAAATTTTAGAGTCGATGTCCCCCACCTGTACGCCACAAATATTAGAGTTGTAACGGATTTGAGAGGCCAATGGCTCAATAACCAAAGCAAAAATAAGGGGAGAGAGGGGGCATCCCTGCCTCGTGCCGTTTTGGATGCCTAGCGAGTTTGAGGGTACCCCGTTGATCAAGACTTTAGCTGAAGGCGAGGAGTACAATGCCAGGATGCCAGTGAGAAAGTTGCCAGCGAAGCCAAAGGCCTCAAGAGTTGCTTTCATAAAACCCCAAGAGATTCTATCAAACGCTTTTTCAGCGTCCAGAGAGAGGATTATAGTGGGAGATCTCCTGGTGTTTGCAATATGTATAATATCAATGGCCCTTCTGGTGTTGTCTCTCGCCTGGCGCTCCGATATGAATCCCACCTGGTCTTAATGGATCAATGAGGGAAGGAATGCGTTTAGACGATTTGCCAGAATCTTAGCAAAAATCTTCAGATCCAGATTAAGAAGGGAGATGGGTCTGTAGCTGGCACAGTGAAGTGGGTCCTTCCCTTCTTTTGGGATCACTACAATTCTAGATTTGAGCATTTCGGGCGGGAAGGGGGTTCCCTGGAGGACACCATTGTACAGGGAGAGCAGGTGGGGGGGCAAGGACACTCGAAAACTTTTTATAATAAGCTGCCGTAAAACCATCTGGGCCCGGAGATTTTCCACTTCTTTGTGATTTAATAGTAAGCAGAATTTCATCTAGTGTAATTGCTTCGTTGAGGGATTGGAGGGCCTGCGGGGACAATCCAGGAAGTTCAGATTTAGCAAGGAAGTCTGAAATCAACGAGGGGTTAGATTGCTGCGGGATAGATATTGGGGGAGATGGGAGATTAAAAAGGGCGGAGTAATATTGCTGGAAAGCCTCTCTGATGGTAGCAGGGTCATGGAGGAGCTGGTTATTAGAATCACAAATCGATTTAATGTATTTGTGGGCCCTTTCTGAGCGAAGCCGCGCAGCGAGGATTTTGTCCGCCTTATCCCCCTTTTCGTAAAAGGATTGTCGGAGCTACTTAAGGCGTTTGGCTACTTGTTTGGAGAGAAGAAGATCTAATTGGGCCTTAGTCTCGCGGAGGGCTAGCAGGATGGAGGGGTCCGGAGTAGCCTTGTGTTGGGCTTCTAGAGATTGTGGTTTAATAGATAATTCGTTAGTCGTGGTCAGAATTTCTTTTTTCCTCCTGGAAGCAATGTTAAGCAGATGTCCCCTCAGGACCGCCTTGTGTGCGGTCCATAGAGTGGCCCTAGAAATATCTGGGTGGTCGTTAAGTTCGAAATAATCTTCGAGGCGAGCCCCGAGCTGGGAAATTATATCCGCATTATGGAGCAACGAGTCATTAAGACGCCAGGTCATGGGGCGGGGGTGGTCTGAGAGGCCAGAGAGGTCTATAGATATAGGGGAGTGATCAGACCAAATCATCGGGTGAATTTGGGCCGCCTAGAGGTTTAACGCAAAGTTGTGGCTGAGCAGGATCATATCAATGCATGAGTATGAATGGTGTGGTGGGGAGTAATATGTATAGTCCCGAGAGGTCGGTTCTTTCACTCGCCAGGAATCGTAGAGGAGCTGGGATTTCATGAGACTGAGGAGCGACTTAGAGGATAATGGGTCAGAAGTAGTAGGGGGCGCGGCCACAGGGGGGGAACGATCCAAAGCCCGGTTCAAGACAGTATTGAAATCTCCCGCTACTATAAGGTCTCCCTGACGACAACGGGACAACAAAACATCTATTTTGGAAAAAAGCGATTCTGATGTTGGTTGGGAGCATAAAGATTAACCAGAGTGCAGAGTTTATTATTTAGTTTACCTATCAAGATGAGGTATCGGCCCTCTTTGTCTGCAAGGGAGTCAATGAGTTCGAAAGACAAATGGCGGGCAAATAAAATCGCTACCCCTCGTTTTTTGGTTGAGAGATTGCAAGCATGGCATGAAACGGGGTATGCTTTGGAGCGGAGCTCTGGGTAGGAGTTATGTAGAAAATGTGTCTCTTGTAGAAAAATCAAATCGCCCTTATGAAGTTTTAGGGTAGCGAAAAGCTTACCTCTTTTCTGGGGGCTATTTAGCCCTTTAACATTAAAAGAAAGTACTCTAAGACCCATGTGCAGCGAGGGGGAGAGATATCAGGAGAAGATCTAACACAGGGTGGTCAAATAAGGAGGGGGGGTTTAGGGGGGGGTGAGGGAGTTAGGGGGGGAAGTGGTCACTCAGCGAAATAGGCCGGGACCTGTTGTGCCGACAATGGGAAAGAAAACTATGCGCTGGAAAAGCACATAGGTCAGCAAAAGAGCCATGGGTTCTAGGGAGGCGCGGCGAGGCCGCGAGAGGGTACATCACTGGAGGGCAAAGAGCTAGGCTCCAAGTGTGCGCCCCTCTGGGTCACCTGAGACATTGTAAGTATAACGAAAGTAGCAGAGATACAGGAGTGAAAAAAAAACGGGTGGGCGAGTATGGGGGGGGGGGGGTTAGGGAGAGTAAGGTAGTCCCAAGGGAGAGTAAAAGGTAGGAGATACGATTCTGAGGAAGGGAAGGTATGGCGTCAGGGAGTGGGGGAAGGCCGTTGAGAGGCGTATATGAGAGGGGAAAAAGTAGGATGAGTACTTAGTAAAACAAAAGAGATACCAAATTGGGTGGTGGGAGGTAAACATAGAAAATAATAAAAAAATAAAATAAAATAAAAAAATATCAGAACTCAACAATTACCTAGAACAACAAACTCTCAGCTTGAATGGGGTATCTTCGGTTGCAGTTCCACTGTCACCCCAACGTGGGCGTGAAAGGAGTAATGGTCCGGCTAAAACCGGAGGAGCGGCCTAGATGGCCATTGGAGGTGGTGTCCATGAACCGGGGATAGCCAGGAGGAGAGTGAGATAAGTAAAAATAAATAAGTAAATATGCAAAGAATGAATAAAGAAATAGTAAAAAATAAGTAACTAGAAAGGCTTAACATTGTGTATTATAGCCTAACATGGTGTAAACTGGGGATCCCAGACGCCAGAGGATGCGCCCCCTAGTAGGGGGGGCCGCCAAAAGGAGCCGGGATCCAACAATACAGCTAAAAAGGAACTCCAAACATCAGGAACAGAGCAACAGGTAAGTAATACACACATGATAACCTGTAAAACAGTGCAACTAGGCTCAGTAGGGCTTTCGGATGACACACCCAAGCAGCGTTAGCATACGGGAGTTTGGAGACAACAACCAATAGGAAATTACAGAAGTTTCACTGGGAGCATGGTCGAGGACCAACTCTCAGCAAAAGAACCATATGGGGGGAGGAATAAAAATGGAAAAAGATCACCAAATGTAAACCTGGTGTAGCAAGTCAAGTCCCAGAAGGTTCAGTAGATCGCGGAGAGGATGATGACCTCGATGGGATCGTATTCCACTCGGTCCTGGGGGCTTGACGCGTCGACTGTGTAGACGGCCTCTGAGGAAGGGGGGAGAGTTCAGGGAGAACGGGAAAACCTGTAGTAATGCCAAATTTGGGAAGCAGAGCCTGCGCCTCAGAGATGGTTCTGGCAATGAGCATAGAGCCTTGGTGCCAGATTAGGAGACGAAAAGGAAAACCCCAGCGATACTTAATTTCCTTTTGGCGGAGAAGTGTAGTAGTCGGCTTGAAGTCCCTTCTTTTGGCTAGGGTGAGTGGGGAGAGGTCTTGGAAAATCTGCAGGGTGGCGTTATCGTAGGTGATTGAAGGAAGTCGACGTGCCTCCTGCATGACGGCTTCCTTTGCTGTAAAATAGTGCATTCTAAGGATAACGTCCCTGGGTTGAGTTGGGTCCTGAGAGCGAGGTCTGAGTACACGATGGGCACGATCCTATAAGAATTGATCCTCCGGGGTCTGGGGGAAAGCTGGGTGAAAAGCTTCTTAAGGTAGAGTTCCAAGTGGGCAGACTCGACATGTTCCGGTACTCCCCGAATTCTCATGTTGTTGCGTCTGGCTCTATTGTCTTGGTCCTCTTGGCCTTCTTGTAGTTGAAGAATATCCTGGCGGATTTGGTCCAGATCTGTATTATGTGTTTACTGGTACGTCACCACCTCTTCGACACGTTGCTCGAGATGGTCTGTTCTGTTCCCAATGTTCGCGATATCCGTCTTTAGTGAGTGGAGGGGCTGCACAGAGGCTTTGACGTCTTTCACCTCTTTGAGGAGGGATAGGAAGTCTCGGCGGGTGATGGGGGAGCAGTCCTCTTCCTCAGACCCCGAATCAGAGTGTTCACCGGATCTAGCTTGGTTCTTTTGATGGGGAGGAGGTCCCCTCCTGTAGATTTTTTCCCCCTTTAGTCATTTTGGAGTTGTAAGGCAAAAAGGAACGGGTGGGGAGGCAGGGGATATGGAAAAAACCCGGTTGTTCCACAGGGCACAGCTCAGGGACCAGAGGGGCACAGAGGCATAATTAGAACCCAGTCATTTCAGCCCAGCCCCGAACCTGGTATGCAGGTGGAAAGACAACTTGATGAGACGGAGCTGTAGTCAGAGCCTGTAGCTATTGAAGAAACACTGTATGATAGGAGCTATATCTTGTAATAAAGCTCAAGATTCTAGTGGAGCGAGCTCAGCACTAAGGAAACGAGACTTTATACACACTTGCAAATGTGATACATGTTTACTGCTGGCTGGTGCCTCTTACCCTACTCCAGGGTGCGTGTAGCAGGCTTCACTTAAGAGAGAGATGCAGGGGTGTGGAGAAGCGTAGCCGCTGCCTGCGTCTTAGAAATATTGGGAAATTTTGTAGTTAATTCTGCTGGGTAGTACAAGCGGGCACAAGTCTCATGGTAGGAGGTGCAGGGTTAGCCGTGTACCTCTTACAGTGTGTGGGCCAGGGAGGCAGAGCTCCAGCCCCACAGGGAATCGAGACAAATCTGCTGGCAGAGTAAACAGCTTCAGATTGGGTGAGAGGAGATGGGGAAGTTTTGCAGTGCTGGTGGTCTGAGGTCTTTGCCCACAACTCCTCTAGAAGTCCTAACAGTGAGGCAGGGGTGCCCTCCAGGCAGACTCCATGTGTGGCAAGCAGAGGTGGGGAAGGTGCAGTGGGTTCAGCTCTCACCTGGGTCAGAAGTCCTGGCCACCTTCGCCGGAAGCGCCGCAGCGATACCGGAAGTGAGGGGTCCGCGGGGAGGCTGAAACTTTAGTCCGGGGCCTCAACCGGAAGTAGGCTGCCGAGTTCAGCCGATCGAGCCAGCGGCTAGTCACAGGAGGCTGGGGGGTCTGGATGCAGAACCGCCAGTGAGAGGGCAGCGGATCCAGCTCTGAAAGGGCCCCCCGGGTCAGGATGTCCAGCTGCCTACAGGAGGTCCCAGCCGGTATGTCGGGTGTCGGGTGGAAGCTGGCAGGCACCGCAAACAGGGGGCTATGTGGAGAAGGGGTATATGACCCGTGTAGCCCAAAGATTAGCGGGATTAGGGTCTCGGTGAGAGAGGAGATGTGCGTCCGGTCAGTATGGCGTCCTAGCCACGCCCCCAATATTAATATCTTTAAAGCAATGGGGTCTCCTGTCTTGCTAAGATATCAAGGGACTAGGAATCAACTTTAGGTTCCCTGCTATCCAGACTCCATTACTAAAGGTTTATGGTGCCCCTTCACCTATTTCCCATTTAATAATTTGCCCTGATTTCTTAAGTCACTGTAAAATTCCCTGCCTGTTTATGGTCCGCATAATAGGCACACGGTTTTTATTTGCTTAACTTATTTGTTGAATATATGTACAATATATATATATTTTTTTATTATTATTATTATGGAATGTTTTAAAACATTATACTGCACTATGTTATAAATGTTTTTTTTTTATAAATTCCATACCATAGAGAGTTCAGTGAATTCGATCATTGAATAACCCACTAATTTAGATTATTTTTGGTATGAGACCACTCACTTTTTGACTAAATCATGGTGCAATTTTACTTAACTTTGAGTTGCCCATATTGTCACTACTCAGGTTTTTATTTTTACATACCTGAATTCAAGAGATTCTGCAAACTGCTAAGCTTCATGCATCCCGCCTTCATGGAAATGATCTGAGAGCTCTGTATGTCTGCATTGTCATGCAGCTCCTCTGCTGTAGTGCTCTGTCTAATTATAATGTTCTGTGAAATATAGCACATTACAGTGTGCTAAAGACATATACAATCCTGTGAAACCATTGCTATGCAGGCTGGGATCAGGAACCTAAATAATGTGCAGTGTCTGTACACAAACTCCAGCCAGGAAAGGTGTTAGGCAATTCAATGATAGAAAGAGGCAGGAGAGAAGTTCAAACCACTGAGTTTAATTGAAAATAATGTAAACATTTACAGAAACGCTTGCTACTGTTTTGTAACCATGGAACAAACTCTCTAGTAATGTCAGTCTCTGACAGCTGTACTGAATAAATGATCTCCAGAGACACTGGCAGTCTGTAGCGCTTCACACAGAATAAAAAAAAATCACAGACTTGTGGAAGTAGACAGTACTCAAAAGATGAAATCTTGGTAATGGAAAACAGAAAAAGATCAAGTACAACTGAGACAAGCCCAGAGTCCCTCTGTGCCATAATCAGCAGGCAGAGCAATCTAGAAAGATTTCCTTTCGCGCCAGCTGACCAATGTTTAATAGGCTGTTCAATGTTCAAAATGCTATACTCACAGAGAGAGATTACAGTAAGTAGGATGCCGGAATGCTGAGTTAGACTTATAATGCTTTTTGTCAGAGTACAAAGTCAGAAGTCTTATCCAGGATAATAGTTAGAGTTGAAGCTGTAAACAGAAAACTGATGAATCCCAGAGATGATAAACTAGAATTCAGAGTGAAACTCTATCTCTGACAAAGCTGCATAGAACAGGAGGGACTTTTAAACTCAAAAGATCCAATTAGATCGGTAGAAGCACACCTTAATTTAATGAGACAGGTGTACAATGTCTCATGCTCACCACAGTTGAAGAGGTATTGTCAACATATACAGTCAATGACTCATGCTCATCAGAGTTAAAGAGGCAGTCCCAATATCCTACAAAAGGACCAATATAAAGTTAGGATTTTGTGGGGGGCAGTGAAAATGGATGGTGAATGGGTTGGGAGGCAAAATTATTATTTTAATGGAAGTAAAATGTGTTATATCAATGGGAAGCTATTTACCTTCCAGCTGAAATTATTAATTACTGTCCCTCTTTAAATCTCTAGAGACTAAAATACACATATTTTTTCATATCAACTTTCCCTTGCATGCCCAAATGTCTAACTCCTAAATTTAATATAATTATTGAATAAATTCCCATATATGTTATGTGAATATTTAGTAGTTATGTCTAATAATTTGTGCTTATTTCTGGCCAGAAGTGTGCAAACGTGTTTGCATGTTGTTAAAGCAAGTCAAATTGTGTGCATGTACACTAATTGTACCTTATGTTCCTTTCTGAATATTTGTTGGGAGGTATGCAATTATGTATTGCACATAATATTTATTAAATAATATTTTTATTTTCTTCTTTTGGCTTTCTTGCATAGATCAATACACATTTTAGCTCATAAATTTATAAAGTGAAGTATATAGATCGTCTAGGAGGGTATTTATGTATTTAAGTGCAAAAGCTTTGGACTGCTGTGCACCTAGATTTATGCAATACTTCTGCTAATATGCATGGGTTTACTGAGCAAGATGACAGTGTTTTAGGAGGAATAGAAGTTTACACAGTTCAGAGCAGAGCAATTGAGTGTAGTAAAAGCGTTATGTGGAAGTATGGAGTAGGCATAACTTGCATCTAATTTTGCAAATCAAGATTTGATTTTACAGAGCGAGATTATTGAAATTAAATAAAACGGTGGAAAGGGCACATTTTGAACCATTTCCACATTAAATATTTGAATTTATAAGCTCAAAGCTTGTAATCTCTGGGTTTCATCCACATAATTTTAATGACACCCTTTTGCAACTACTCAGTAGGTGTGCACCTTTATGTGAAAAGAATATACAGTTGCACCATTTCAGATGCTTTTGCTCCAGTACAGTTGCACCAAGTATACTTTGTAAACTACTGCCATAGACTTATTCTGCTGAAGCAACTCATTTCAAAGGAAATAGTCTTAAAGAAGCTTATCAGAAACAAACCGTTTCAATGTGGAAATTATGTGATAAATTGTGGTATGGCAGCTATAATTGTCCAATGTTCCATTTATGCATGATAATTGTTAGTCACAAATACCATCAGTTAGTATTGTAAAGCAAAAAAATGCAAATGTTAACAATTATTTTAAAACACAATGATAGAAGCATTTACTTATGTCTATATGTGTGATTAATGAGTTATATAATAATTTCTATAAGCTTAACTTATCTTTACTTACTGAAAGCTAGTCCAAATTTTGTGCATCCCCCAGTTTAACTTAGTTATGTACCCTGCCATCTCCCAACGTCCTGGACATTATATCCGCCACATCCACCTGTTTAATATATAGGTATTCTGCGTGCAACTTACTTGAGAAGCAAAATAGAGAGTGTTGTATGCAGTCATGAATTTATTAATAAAATATATGGGTAAAAACTATAAGTAAAAACACTGTATAACCAATTAAGGCTGACAATACATAATTGGTACAGATACAGATTAAAAAATATTAATATAGATCACTTGTCTTATAGCAGCAATAATTTATCACATAAATGATTCAATATACAAACTCCTGGAGTAAAACTCATTAGATAAATTCATAAGCCTCTTACGAGGAATAGGATTAGGTCACAGAATCAACTAACAATGATATCTTTCCAAACTCTCCTTAGTTGGTTCACGACAAATTGTACAAACTTGATAAAAAAACTCATTAGCCAATGGAATTATACTGTAGTAGGAAACATAAGAGTGTTAAATATGCAGAATAAATATCCCTCGTTGTTCCAGCAATAAAAGCCAGAGAAGTAGTGAGGAAGTATCTCCTTAGCTGGCTGACAGGGAAATATGCAATCTTGATGGAACTCTTCAGCAAATAGAGCTGGAACGCACCAATAATGTGTAAGAATAATAAATATGCAAAGTACTTATCCCTCTTGAACCCAGCATTAATATTCAGAGAAATAATGAGGAATTGTCACATCCCCAATCCAGGTGTTAGCAGTGACCTCAGTCCATCCGAGAAATGAACCCAGGGGTTATAAAAGAAGGTGTTCCATTGGCAAGTAATCCTAGTACCAATGAACTAATAAGAAAGTGCCTATATCCTGATGCATTTCCCCATCATAAAAGATGGTTTCATCAGAGGCATTAAGTCAATTAACTCTCCATGCAACTTAGATACTATTTAAGTGCCAAACCAGCAATCACGTGATACTGCCCGATCACACAACGATTCCGATTGTTCTTCGGGTTTTATTAGTGTTGTTAATAAAGTTGAGCAGTCCATTGTTATAGCAAATATATATATATATATATATATATATATATATATATATATATATATCTCCATAGAGAGGGTGCGCTTGGTACTCACATGTATCCAGTGCATGGTCCAAACAGGTAGAGGAACAGTGTTCAAAATAACCTAAATGGGGCTGAAAACAGTACGAACAGCCCAACAACGGTTTGAATCACATTATTACACATTACTTAAATCATGGACATGTATGGTTTGATTTCTTTGCATGTGTGGATTGCAAGGGTTGTTGATGACATTCGGTGTAAATTCCATTACAATAGCCTCATCAACTATATATTTACTGAGAGAATTGTTGACGTGTTCAATACTTTTTTCACCCGTTGCGTGTGTATATATGTGTATATATATCTACTATATAAATGCCTAGTGGAGTGTGTGGAAAAAAAAAAACAAGCTGCAGGAGAAGTGACAGTTGGGAGTGGTTGGTGGTTGCCGGGGGTGACAGTGGGGAGTTTTTAACACCTTAAGTAGCTTGATGAAGGATGTGGCGATGAAGATGAATGATGAGGTGATGGAGAAAAATGATGAGGTGGTGACATGTGGACAAAACCACGTTAAAAAAGGGCGCTTGCGTCGGGAAGTAACGCTCTTCCCCTGAGGAGGCCTGGGCTAGGCCCAAATGCATGACAAGAACCTTTTTAACACCTTAAGTAGCTTGATTTGACTAGAGTATCATGCACGGGTTAACTTGTATATCTATCTATATATATCTATCTATCTATCTATATATATATATATATCCATAGAGAGGGTGCACAGTGTGCGAATTAATCTAAATAGGGCCAAAAACATATAATCAGAACCACTCACAAGTGCAGCAGACACAGCTGAGTTCAGAGACATATTACACAATCACTTGGCAACCACGGAAGCAAAAGCACTTCCAGACAGCTGATCGCAACAGCGCAATCAGCAGACATTCATAATTCAGTTAAAGTGATCAAATCTCTAATTGAAGCAACAGTAAAACAGCAAATATCAGTAATCATGGCAAAAAACTGAGACTAATATGCACAAAATGGATTAGAAGACATGTTCACTGTAAACAAATGCCTGGTCAGCGATAGCAGATTGCTAAGCAACTGTATAAACAAAAGCTGAAGCCCATCAGAAATGGTCTGTCTATCCTCATAAACCTGTCACATTAACACATACCAGCACACAAATTGTAACTGATAACATAGAGAAGGAATGAATGTAAATAAACTGTAAAAGTAAAACCAAAAATAAAGTGGAAAGAGTACATAGTGAAATATAAAGATATAGAAGAATCATATAAAAGAGATGCAGGACACAAGTAGAACCAAGATAAATGGCAAAAATTAAAAAGAAGATATACCACAAACAATGCCTAAAAAGAAATAAAAAACACTGTTGAGACCAATCTTAGATCAATAATATGTCAGTAACTACTGACAATCTACTGTCAGTATCTGCACACACTAAAGCAGAGAGTAGAAACCAAAAACTGAAAACCACAAATGTCCACTATACAAATGAAAATATTAAGAGTAGTAAAAAGTGCAAACAAAAAAATGAAACAAAAAACATTAAACAAAGAACAATATATACAATAAATGATTAAAGATTAGATAAAGATTATGATCATTATGAAAACATTTGAGATCCTTAATGAGCTGTAGATGTTTGTTCTCTCTTTGTTCTCTTCTTAATGTTACAGGATAAATATTGTTGAAAGAGGACCTATCATGCACCAGTCTTTCCTTAAGCATACAGAATGTCACACCTATGTATAGAAGATTGCAGGGACATTGTAAGATATAGATGACATATTTGTTGTCTCAGTTCAGTTTGTAGCATAGATTATAGAGCTTCCCAGTGTAAGGCTGTGTAAAGGACCTTTCAAATACTAGATGTTGACAATCAATACAACCTGAATACCGATAAATGCCTGGGTTACTTCTAAGCCAGTTAAGTGTATTAGCTTTAGGACACAAAATAATATTTAATTAATTTTATTAATTTATTTTCACAAGCAATTCCCTTAAATTAGGAATTCTCATATAGACAAATCTTGTCTTATCCGATATGATCCGTTCAACTCTTAGACATTGAGAATTAGATAAACCTCTCTTGAGAGGACCAGGATGAAAGCTATAAGCATGCAACAGAATATTCTTATTTGTGCTTTTCGTGGATATAGTGGTGATGAGTCAAAAACTTGTACATTCACATCAAGAAAATTGATAGAGCTGGAACTGGTAGTCAATGTAGCACGGATAGTTCCTTGAAGTTGATTAATGAAATCTACAAAGTCATCAAGTTTATCTTCCCCCTACTCCAAATTAGAAAAAGATCACCTATATAGCTCACATAAAGTTGTATGTGGGGGGGAAGAAATAGGGTTGGCAAGTATGTGGCAGTTCTTAAAGTCCATCATGAGAATATTGGCATACAATGGCGCTATATTTGAGCCCATCGCAGTACCCTGTAGTTTGAAATAAAAGTTATTTGGAAACAGGAAGTAGTTCTTATTTACTATCACCTCCATTAGCATTATAGAAAAGTGACTGGGAGGGCCATGATAAGCAGTATTAGATTTTATTGCTTGTTTACAAGCTTTGAGATCTACGATAAATAGATAAAAATAATTTTTTCTCTCCAACTACAGGTTACTGCAATAGGCTCAAATATGGCACCATCATATGCAAAAATCTTCATAATGGACTTTGAAACCGGAACTTGCTTGCCATCCTTATTTCTTCCCCCCACATACGACTTCATGTTAAATATATAGATGATCTTTTTCTAGTTCGGAGAGGAAGGAGAGGGCAAAATAAACTGGCTAACTTTGTAGAATCCATCAATCATCTTCCAGGTACTATCCATTTTACATTGACTATAAGTTTCAGCTCCTCAATTTTCTTGATGTGAATGTTCACGTTTGTTCTAACAGACTCATCACCACCATATATATGAAAAGCACAGATAAAAACACTCTGTTGCATGCTAATAATTTTCACTCTGCTCCTCTCAAGACAAGTTTACCTTATTCTCAACTTCTAATAGTTGTACGAATCACATTGTACAAGGACAAAATTAGTGATTCCTTAGTAAGCATCAGCCTGCGCTTTATTGGTTTAGGGATACAATACTATAGGTTGAGGAAGCTCTTAAAAGAGTTGGGAAGATTGACAGAGCAGCTCTATTTAAATCACGCAATCCTTCAATTGAACAGGAAAATATTAAAAACCATTAACTTTTGCTCAGTGTATACTAAGGCTTCTAAAATTGTTCAGAAAATGATTCTACAACACTGGCATTTGATCTCTACCGAACCACCCTTGTCCTCGAAGGTCTAATCTGCCCTAAGATTTGTCTTTATGAGATGTCCTAATTTAAGGGGTTTACTTGTGAAAACAGATATTCCTGTCCTAAAGCTAATATGCTCAACTGACTTAGAAGTAACCCTGGTATTTATCAGTGTTTGGGTTGTAATAATTGTCAACATCTATAATGTGGAAGTTCCTTTACACATTCTCACACTGGGAAGATCTATAATCTATACTACAAACTGAACTGTGACAGCAAATATGTCATCTATAGCTATCAATGTACCTGCAATCTACTATATGTAGGCAAGATATCCCATATGTGTAAGGAATGACTGGTGCAGGACAGGTCTTCTACCAAGAATATTTATCCTGGAACATTAAGAACTGAAGAAATCAAACATCTATCTGTGGTCAAGCATTTTCTTGAGAAGGGACAACTCATTAAGGATCCCAAATGTTTTCCTCCTGATCATATTCCTTCCATCAGGAGAGGTGGTAACAAAGACAACCTCCTTTTATGTTTGGAATTACAGTGGATATTGATGCTTAATACATTAGCTCCTTTTGGTTTAAAAAAAACCCAAAATGGTTTGTTTTCTTTAATTCACCTTTAATTATTTATTGTATATATTGTTGTTTATTTCATTTTTTTGTTTGTGCTTTTTATGCTTTTTGTGTGTATATTCATTTGGATGTTAAACACTGGTGTTCACTGTTTATTTTGTTTCTACTCTCTGCTTTACTGTGTGCAAATACTGACAATATTTACTGTCATAATATTGGAGAAAAAAAGAGAGCTCCATGGTGCTAGAAAGATGTCTGCAAATATAAGTGTGGGGGGGAGGGGGAGGGGGGAGGGTCAGTGTAGATAAAAAAAAATAATAGAAAAAAAAAATAATATAAACCGTAAGAAACGCTAAAGTAAGCATTATTTTAGAAAAACTGAAATGTTTTATTTAATGAAAGTGCTAAAATGTGGTAGGAGGTTGGACTTTTGATGTGACATTTACATGTTTTCATAGTATGACTCTTCTCTCAGCTGCTCCTTTACTACTGCAACTACCTATCAGGGGAACACTGCAGTCCTGCATTTTCATAGATGAGGGGTTTATATTCTTATTGAAACTATTTGCAACTGAATAAGCTTTTGACAGCTTATGAACACAAGTTTTCTGCTGGACAAAACTATGTTATAATGTAAGGGGTGCAAATTAGTTTATTATTTTGCACATAAGTTAAATACTGTCTGTTTTTTCATTTACACACAAATACTTGATGGCTTTACTTGTACACTGAAATGTAAAGTTGATCTATGGCATGCCCTTCCCCAACTATAAATCTGCCATCTCATTTTAAATTTACTTTCCCCTCTAATGCAAAATGGTTTTGCCAAAGTGCAAAGGTACTCTTATTTTTTTATTTACTTTCCTTAATGAATCATTGCAAATGACTACTTTTCTCCAAAACCTTATGAAGTGACAATTAGAGCCTGCTCCATTGATATAATTATGAGCATGTGTCACGGGCACTAGGAGTCTTTACCCAGGGATCACCAGGTGATAGGCTTACCAGAGCAGTATAGGTGGTAATATGGTACTCTGGTAGCAGGGTGATCACGGAACAGAAAATAGCAGATGATGAGATGCTCAGGAAAGTCTATGACTAGCAGCACTGGCAATATGGAGGTAGTAATACACGAGGAACTGTATGGACAAAGGACACGTGAAGGTAGTCAGTGGTCTGCGGTAGCAAGTTGTACCACTGCTATAGTGAGGAGGAATGTCCAACAGAAACGAGGAGGTGATGAGAGTCAGCGGTCTGCGGATAGCAAGTTGTACCGCTGTCTGAGTGAAGGAATGGAATCCAAGTGGAGGTATCCGGGGAGTCAGTGGTCTGCGTTAGCAAGTTGTACCACTGCTATGTGAGAGGATACTGGAACAGGTGAAACTGTAAACAGGGGTCAGTGGTCTGCCACTAGCAAGTTGTACCACTGAATATATATGTGAGGAGGTGCACGGGGAGAGACTGCAACACAATATATACACGGGCACCTTGACTTTGATCCACAGTAATATGCACAATATAAATGTATAAATGACTGAACAACACTGCCAATATAGAAAGTCTCTTGAAGTAATCCAGCATGAGATAACACAGTCAATGATGGCAATAGAGTCAGCGGATAGTACACTCCAGAGGAGAACCAACACAGTCCAGCAAGGTATGCAATACACAGCACAGTCAATGGCAAGTATGCATACCGTGGTTCAGGAGAAGGCAGTCAGCCAGGAGTGCAGAGATACCTGAAGGGCAGGAGGCCGGCAGGATCCAAAGTCCCTGGATGGGTGAAGCGGTGGTCTAGCAGGTGCAGCGCACAGGTAGGTAGACCAGCAGGGAACACAGGAAGGCGTGGAGAGCGGATCAGCAGTAGATGGATGAGTAGCGCTGAGAAGTAACAGCAGCGGGTCTCTGCGGGAACACGGAGGTAGCCAATAGCAACCAGCAGGTGCAGTAACGATGGGACACCGGAGCAGAGTTGAACTGGAACAGTTGATCACGGAGAGTAGCGGGTAGCAATAGTGGCAGCAGACTCAAGGAAACACGGGAGAGTTGACAAGGGCTGAAGACTGAAGCGCACAGAGGCAGCGGAAAGGAATCAGCTAAACAGTCACGATGAAACACAGACGGGTTGCAGGTTGAAGACTGTAGTGCACGGAGGCAGCGGATAGGAATCAGCTAGCAGTCACGATGATGAAACACAGACGAGTTGCAGGTTGAAGACTGTAGTGCACAGAGGCAGCGGATAGGAATCAGCCAAACAGTCACGATGATGAAACACAGACGAGTTGCAGGTTGAAGCCTGTAGTGCACGGAGGCAGCGGATAGGAATCAGCTGGCAGTCACAATCATGAACAGGTGAGTGGATGTGAATGAAAGACTGTAGTGCACGGAGGCAGCGGATAGGCATCAGCTAACAGTCCCAATGATACATGGTAGAGTTGAAGTGGTTAGAAGACTGTAGTGCACGGAGGCAGCGGATAGGAATCAGCTCACAGTCACGATGATACAGTAGATGGTAGAAGTGGTATGGGAACCACAGTAGTAGAAGTGGTTTGGAAACCACAGAGGTAGAAGTGGTTTGGAAACCACAGGAATCAGCTGGGCTGAATAAACGAGGAAGCACAGGAACACCTTCAGAGACTCATGGGGAATGAGACTCCAAGATCAGGCAACGTGGTGTTGACCACAGGTGCTTAATATAGGGAGGTTGCCTGATCTGCCAATTAAGTTAAAGGAACATACACTGAAGGTTTAGAAAGGGCTGCGCATGCGCAGTCCCTCAGGATGGAGGACGGCCACGGTTCCTAAATGTCCGGGAAGAAGCACTCACAGTCCGGTGAGTGACAGTACCCCCCCTTTTAAAGGTGGGCACAGAACGCCTGGAACCGGGCTTGTCCGGATTTTTGGAATAAAACTTCTTCAGAAGGGCAGGAGCATTAAGATCTTCAGCTTTGATCCATGAACGCTCTTCAGGACCAAAGCCCTTCCAATGAACGAGGAAACGGAGGACTCCTCGCGAAATTTTTGCATCCAATACCTCAGTAATCTCGAAATCCTCCTCCTGATGAACTTGAACTGGCTGCGGTGCTGAGGGAGGAGTCGAGAAACGGTTGATGATGAGAGGTTTGAGCAAGGACACATGGAAGGCATTGGAAATCCGAAGATTCTTAGGAAGAAGAAGTTTAACACATACTGGATTGATAACTTGAATGATCCTATATGGACCAATAAAACGAGGGGCGAATTTCATAGATGGAACCTTCAAACGAATATTTTTGGTAGATAACCAGACACGATCTCCAATTTTTAGTGGTGGAATAGCCCGCCTCTTCTTATCTGCGAAAGACTTATATTTGTTAGATGTCTTCTTTAAACAGGTTTTGACCTGAGACCAGATATTTTTGAAGGTCTGACAAGCAGTCTCCACAGCAGGAACTTGGGTGGGCGGGAGGGCAGGAAATTCCGGAAAAGACGGATGGTGACCGTAGACCACAAAGAATGGAGTTTTGGATGATGACTCATGGTACATGTTGTTATGGGCGAATTCAGCCCAAGGGAGCAATTCTACCCAGTTGTCTTGGTTGGCTGAAGAGAACATCCTAATAAAAGTCTCAAGATCTTGATTGACTCGTTCCGTTTGTCCGTTAGATTGCGGATGGTAAGACGATGAGAGTGCTAATCGTATGCCCAAGGTTTTACAAAGGGCCCGCCAGAATCTGGAAACGAATTGTACTCCTCTATCCGACACAATCTCAGACGGACATCCATGGATGCGGAAGATTTCTTTAATGAAATGTTCAGCCAGAGCAGACGAGGAAGGTAAACCGGACAGAGGGACAAAATGGGCCATCTTCGAAAATCTGTCTACCACTACCCAAATAGTATTGTGATTCTTACTTGGTGGCAAATCAGTAACGAAATCCATACTAATATGGGTCCAAGGCTTGGACGGAATGGGTAGTGGTCGCAGCAACCCTGCTGGAGTTCTGCGGGAGGATTTAAACTGAGAACATAAATCACAGGAAGCAATAAACTCTTTGACGTCTCTCCTCATTGAAGGCCACCAGTAACTACGAGAGAGAATCTCAAAGGTCTTGTGTTCACCGGCGTGTCCAGAAAAACGAGAGGCATGGAACCACGAAACGATTTTCCTCCTCAGAGTAGGAGGCACAAGGGTCTTCCCAAATGGTAGCATTTTGGTGGATGAAGCAGCCAGAGAAATACATTTGGGGTCTAGAATAGCATGGTTGGGAACCTCTTCTACATCAGAGGACGTCACAAAAGCTCGAGATAGAGCGTCAGCTTTCTTGTTCTTAGCGGCTGGTTTGAAGGTTATAATTAATTCAAAACGGGAAAAGAAAAGAGACCATCTTGCTTGAGGAGGGTTCAAGCATTGAGCAGATTGCAAATATGACAAGTTCTTATGATCTGTGAAGATCGTCACCGGATGGCGAGCTCCTTCCAACAAGTATCTCCATTCCTCTAATGCAGCTTTGATGGCCAGCAACTCCTTGTCCCCGATAGTATAATTTTTCTCTGCGGGCAGAAGACCCCGAGAGTAGAAGGCACAAGGATGTAATTTTTGTTGCTCCGAGCGTTGGGAGAGAATAGCTCCTAAGCCCACATTAGAGGCATCTACTTCTAGGAAGAAGGGGAGTGTCACATCAGGCTGTCGCAGAATGGGAGCAGACGAGAAGGACTCTTTGAGGATTTGAAAGGCTTGGAGAGCCTCAGATGACCATTGCTTAGTATTAGCCCCTTTCTGAGTTAGGGCCACAATGGGAGATGCAATGGATGAAAAGTCTTGAATGAAGCGTCTATAGTAATTGGCAAAACCTAAAAAACGCTGGATGGCACGAAGAGTAGTTGGCTGAGGCCAATGTAGTACAGCATTTACTTTGTCTGGATCCATCTTCAGGCCAACTCCGGAAACTATATACCCCAAGAATGGAATCTGGGGTAACTCGAATGAACATTTTTCCAATTTACAGAACAACGAGTTTTTCCGTAGTCTGGAGAGGACCTCTGCCACATGTTGGTGATGAGAAGGCAGGTCCTGTGAGAAGATCAATATGTCGTCCAGGTAGACAACGACACATACATAAAATAAGTCCCGAAAGATCTCATTGATGAAACCCTGGAAAACAGCGGGGGCATTACACAGCCCGAAGGGCATTACTAAATATTCGTAATGCCCATCTCTGGTGTTAAACGCGGTCTTCCATTCGTCACCGGAACGGATTCTAATTAAATTGTAAGCACCACGAAGATCCAACTTAGTAAATATCCGAGCTCCCTTGATGCGATCAAATAGCTCAGTGATCAGCGGAATGGGATACCGATTCTTGATAGTAATGGCGTTGAGTCCACGAAAATCTATACAAGGGCGTAATGATCCATCCTTCTTTTTGACGAAGAAGAACCCAGCTCCAGCGGGAGAGGTGGAAGGTCGAATGAACCCACGCTGGAGATTCTCCTGTATGTACTCAGATGTGGCTTGAGTTTCAGGTAACGAGAGAGGATAGACCCGACCCCTGGGAGGAGTCTTGCCAGGTAGAAGGTCGATCGGACAATCCCAAGAACGATGAGGAGGAAGACGTTCAGACTGAGCTTTATCAAACACATCGGCAAATGAAGCATACTGAGGAGGGAGTCCCGGGGAGGAAGATGAGATGGAAGATTGCTGTACTTTAAGAGGAATAACTTGAGAGAGACAACGATGGTGACATTCAGACCCCCAAGACGTAACTTGAAGGGTGCGCCAGTCAATCTGGGGAGAGTGACACTGAAGCCATGGAAGGCCTAAGACAATCGGACTTGTCGTAACTGGAAGAATTAAAAACGAAATTTCTTCATGGTGTAGTACACCAATCTGAAGGGTTACTGGAGACGTACTCTGGGTGATGAGACCATTGATGAGGCGTGATCCATCTATAGCCGTCACAGTAATGAGTGTTTTTAAAGTGATCACTGGTAGGGACCATTGATTCACTAGTGATTTAGAAATGAAATTTCCTGCTGCTCCGGAATCAATCAATGCCTGTGACTCAAAGGATTTGGTAGCAAAGAAAATCGTAACATCAAAAGCGCAGACTTTAGATTTCATAGACAATGGAGAGGACTCCAGGGACCCTAACTTCACCTCTCCAGAACTAGTTAGGGCCTGGCATTTCCCGATCTCTTAGGGCAAGAGCTGAGCATATGCGTGGAATCAGCACAATAGATACAGAGTCTATTCTTTACTCTTCGTTTCCTCTCCTCTGAAGATAATTTGGAACGTCCTATCTCCATGGGAATCGCAGAGGATGGAGCTGGACGAAATTGAGGGTTTGAACGAAGAGGTGCTTTGACAGCCGTTGTTTTCTCAGACTCTCTTTCACGAAATCTCATATCTACACGATGGCAAAGAGAGATCAAATCTTCTAGTGACGAAGGAAGCTCTTGGGTAGTCAGTACATCCTTAATTTTATCGGAGAGCCTCTGCCAGAAGGCGGCAACTAATGCTTCAGTGTTCCACTGAAGTTCAGAGGCTAAGATCCTAAATTGAATGACATACTGTCCTACTGTATGGGAGCCTTGTCGCAAACGAAGGATGCTGGAAGCAGCGGAGGTCACACGACCTGGTTCATCGAACACACTTCGGAACGTGGAAATGAATTTGGCACTATCTTGTAGAATTGGATCGTTTCTCTCCCACAGAGGGGAGGCCCAAGCCAGGGCTTGTCCAGAAAACAATGAGATAAGATAGGCCACTCTGGAACGATGGGTAGAAAAATTTTGAGGTTGAAGTTCAAAATGGACTGAACATTGGTTAAGGAAACCTCTACAAGTTTTGGGGTCCCCGTCATATTTTGACGGAGTAGGCAGGTGAAGCGTAGGAACTGTAGACACCTGGGATGGCACTGGGGAAACGGAGGAAAGCACAGGAGCTTCAATATTAGCTGTAACAGTCTGTCCAGATGTTCCTTGGGAGGTTAATGATTGGTAACATTGAAGTAACAGCTGTTGGCGAGCATCCTGTTGCTCCACACGGCTGACCAGATGCTGCAGCATCTCTTTAGCGGTAGGTTCCGTATCTGGGTCTGTCATGGCCTGATCTTACTGTCACGGGCACTAGGAGTCTTTACCCAGGGATCACCAGGTGATAGGCTTACCAGAGCAGTATAGGTGGTAATATGGTACTCTGGTAGCAGGGTGATCACGGAACAGAAAATAGCAGATGATGAGATGCTCAGGAAAGTCTATGACTAGCAGCACTGGCAATATGGAGGTAGTAATACACGAGGAACTGTATGGACAAAGGACACGTGAAGGTAGTCAGTGGTCTGCGGTAGCAAGTTGTACCACTGCTATAGTGAGGAGGAATGTCCAACAGAAACGAGGAGGTGATGAGAGTCAGCGGTCTGCGGATAGCAAGTTGTACCGCTGTCTGAGTAAAGGAATGGAATCCAAGTGGAGGTATCCGGGGAGTCAGTGGTCTGCGTTAGCAAGTTGTACCACTGCTATGTGAGAGGATACTGGAACAGGTGAAACTGTAAACAGGGGTCAGTGGTCTGCCACTAGCAAGTTGTACCACTGAATATATATGTGAGGAGGTGCACGGGGAGAGACTGCAACACAATATATACACGGGCACCTTGACTTTGATCCACAGTAATATGCACAATATAAATGTATAAATGACTGAACAACACTGCCAATATAGAAAGTCTCTTGAAGTAATCCAGCATGAGATAACACAGTCAATGATGGCAATAGAGTCAGCGGATAGTACACTCCAGAGGAGAACCAACACAGTCCAGCAAGGTATGCAATACACAGCACAGTCAATGGCAAGTATGCATACCGTGGTTCAGGAGAAGGCAGTCAGCCAGGAGTGCAGAGATACCTGAAGGGCAGGAGGCCGGCAGGATCCAAAGTCCCTGGATGGGTGAAGCGGTGGTCTAGCAGGTGCAGCGCACAGGTAGGTAGACCAGCAGGGAACACAGGAAGGCGTGGAGAGCGGATCAGCAGTAGATGGATGAGTAGCGCTGAGAAGTAACAGCAGCGGGTCTCTGCGGGAACACGGAGGTAGCCAATAGCAACCAGCAGGTGCAGTAACGATGGGACACCGGAGCAGAGTTGAACTGGAACAGTTGATCACGGAGAGTAGCGGGTAGCAATAGTGGCAGCAGACTCAAGGAAACACGAGAGAGTTGACAAGGGCTGAAGACTGAAGCGCACAGAGGCAGCGGATAGGAATCAGCTAAACAGTCACGATGAAACACAGACGGGTTGCAGGTTGAAGACTGTAGTGCACGGAGGCAGCGGATAGGAATCAGCTAGCAGTCACGATGATGAAACACAGACGAGTTGCAGGTTGAAGACTGTAGTGCACAGAGGCAGCGGATAGGAATCAGCCAAACAGTCACGATGATGAAACACAGACGAGTTGCAGGTTGAAGCCTGTAGTGCACGGAGGCAGCGGATAGGAATCAGCTGGCAGTCACAATCATGAACAGGTGAGTGGATGTGAATGAAAGACTGTAGTGCACGGAGGCAGCGGATAGGCATCAGCTAACAGTCCCAATGATACATGGTAGAGTTGAAGTGGTTAGAAGACTGTAGTGCACGGAGGCAGCGGATAGGAATCAGCTCACAGTCACGATGATACAGTAGATGGTAGAAGTGGTATGGGAACCACAGTAGTAGAAGTGGTTTGGAAACCACAGAGGTAGAAGTGGTTTGGAAACCACAGGAATCAGCTGGGCTGAATAAACGAGGAAGCACAGGAACACCTTCAGAGACTCATGGGGAATGAGACTCCAAGATCAGGCAACGTGGTGTTGACCACAGGTGCTTAATATAGGGAGGTTGCCTGATCTGCCAATTAAGTTAAAGGAACATACACTGAAGGTTTAGAAAGGGCTGCGCATGCGCAGTCCCTCAGGATGGAGGACGGCCACGGTTCCTAAATGTCCGGGAAGAAGCACTCACAGTCCGGTGAGTGACAGCATGGAGACAGAACAGTTCCTTTGACTCAACCCTAACATCAGGTCATGCACCCCAAGATGACTAATGACCCTGTCCGTGTCACAGGACACATTTCCTTAGGTTTACTCACAGTTCCACCAGTCTCCTCTATAATCTCCTGAAGGACCATATAAATATTTTTACATCTAAGTCAGGTCTTCTCATACACCAAACATTTCCCCCCAAAACTACTGTACATTCATCCACTGTTAAAATGGCATGTTCAATAGTTATGATATACAGTATAAACAATGTGAACAGAGAATGACTGTGATCATTTTGTAATGTACATTAACCAGATGTGAAACCATTACTATATGATGTAATGTGACTGAATAGTGAATACTTTGTATTCAGTTATAAACTTAATTATCTACTTTTTGACAACACTTCTGCATTCGATCTGTAGAACACTTCTGGAGGAAGTCACACTCTGGAGTAGGTTTCCTGAATTAAAAATTCCATCAGTATTCCCTATGTATCTGTTCTTCGTCTTTTCTTATAATGGAATCTTTTTCCTATTTTACTAAAAACTTGTACACATTCAAAAATCCCCTGCATTTAAAGGAAAATTATATTCAATGATATAGTGTGTATGTTGCTCTCTTTATAACTATATAATGTAGTATGACATTGTATTTCCTTTGCTAAAATAAGGTCATTTTAAATTTTGTATGTTTGTATGATTGTAGCTCCTGCGCTGCCATGTACCTCAATGCACCTGGTAATCTTACATTTTCCAGGACACAGTGCCTCTACCCAAGTCAGTTTCTCTTTTCAGTTCATGGTTCACTGCAGGGTCCACCAAGGGTGACTAAGGTAACCTTCACTGAACTCCCTAAAAACACATGTAAAAGCAGCAATGGAAAAAATATGGGTTGATCAATGGGTTGAACAAATATGGGTTGATCAATATAACACCATATCAATATCATAAGAGATTATAGCAAATTAATATAATCAGCAATATCATGCACAATGTGGCAAAAGAATAATAATGCAACGACAATATTAGAATATAAGCAGCAATATGAAAACAATAATGGCCTAATTCATTAAAGAGAGTAAAGCAAAAAAAAGTAGTAATTTTGCACCTTGCCAAAACCATGTGGCATTGCAGGAATAGGCAAATTTAAAATGTTGGTATAGATTTATAGTTGGATAAGGGAATGTCGTAGATCAACTTTAAAGTTCAGTGCACAAATTAAGCTATCAAGGATTTGTGTGCTACATGAAAAAACAGCCAGTATTTAACTTATGTGCAAAATAATAAACTAATGGGACAGCACAGTGGCGAAGTGGTTAGCACTTCTGCCTCACAGCGCTGGGGTCATGAGTTCAATTCCCGATCATGGCTTTATCTGTGTGGAGTTTGTATGTTCTCCCTGTGTTTGCGTGGGTTTCATCCGGGTGCTCCGGTTTCCTCCCACACTCCAAAAAACATACTAATAGGTTAATTGGCTGCTATAAAAGAAAAAAAAATTGACCCTAGTCTCTCTCTCTCTCTCTGTCTGTGTGTGTGTGTGTGTGTGTGTGTGTGTGTGTAAGGGAATTTAGACTGTAAGCTCCAATGGGGCAAGGACTGATGTGAATGAGTTCTCTGTACAGCGCTGCGGAATCAGTGATGCTATATAAATAAATGATGATGATGATGAATTTGCATCCCTTGCATTGTAACATGGTTTGTCCAGGAGAAAATTGTCTCCTTTTTTTGCCTTTATTTTCTTAATGAATCAGGACCTACGACTGAAGTGTGACTTGAACACTCCAATGAACAATTTATGCATAGTAATGCACTTGGCTCAGGAAAAAGAAGATCATGTAGTAGTCTAATAAAATGTCTCTGCAATGGTGGTTACCTTGCAAGATGTAGAAAACAATGGTAACTAATAAGTGTTGTAGACACTATATTAAGCTGGTTCCTATATAAAGGCAAGCAGAATTCTTAATGTGTGGTGCAACTGGAGATGCATCACGCAGCAATGACATACTGCTCCTCAACAAATGTAGGATAGTGTAGTGTAAAGGGTTGGCCTAGCTCCTTAAGCAATAAGCACTACTTGTATGTTAGTAATTGATGAGTGAAGATTGGTCACAGCAGTGTAGAGCAATAAAAGGCAGTACCTCTGTTTCATGTCAACTGACACATCGGCAAATAACTAAAGGGGGTAAATGTATTAAAGTGCGGATTTTGCAAGTCGCAATGGCTTTAAAGACTAGTTTTGCCTTTAAAGTCATTGTCTTTTGAAATCTCCCCTGCAAAGTCGCCAAATATTGGTGACTTGCAAATTCTGCACTTTAATACAGTTACCCCCAGGTGTGGTGAAGTGAAGTGTTAGGAAGGTTACTCATACATGTAATGGACACTGACTCTATCTGGAAACTTGTTTTAAAGACTTGGAATTCCCTTAAGTAGCTCTCCTCACCATAATGCAACATAAAGAGAGGAACAGCAAAATCAGCCGCTGGGATCTGAACAATAGCAAAGAGAAAAGACAAGTGTCAGACAACTGAAAGACTCCTTGATATCTGGGTTGTATCTGGACTTTCACTTTTCCTCTGCACTGGTCATATGGCCTCTTTTTCTCTCTGGACTGGTATCTGGCTATCTTTTTTTCCCTGGGCTGGACCTAAATTCCCCATGTTTCTCTGGAAGCTTGTACATGCCATGACAAGCTAATATCTGGCTATGACAGACTCTCCTCTGAGATTGATCCTTCCCTCTAATAGTCTTGAAATAGAGCTAAAAATCTTGCAGCCCTCTCTGACAGTTTGGCAGCCTTGCAGCCAAACTTGCAGCCTTGCCTTTAAGTGTTGAACCCCTGTCTGTCAGAATAGCAGCTTTGTCTGTGAGACTAGTGGCTCTGTCTATAGAATGTGATGACATTCTCATATTTTATAGCCTCTATGAGTGGTAAAGTCTCTCAACTCTTCTGTCTATTGCTCACACTGACTATGTTCTCTGTCTTCCTCAGCAACTCTATTAGCTAAGTGATGTGCAGGCTCTCTGCTCCTCTGACTGACTTCAGGTTTCTTAAACATGCAGCAGGCACCCTTGCTGGGTATTTTTATCTCCCTTGCAGACTTAACAGACTTAGAGGTACTTGCTTCTGGATGGATATAGTTCCTCCGGGTATGACTAATGACCCAACTGTGGATGTACCTAGATCCTTCTCTGCCACTCTCTCATGTTCTTCCTTCTTTTTATACCATTCTGGTCCCAAGAGCCCTGATTTTAGTGGGCTCTAATATCATTTCCTGGCTCCTTACAGCTCAGGGAAACTGTGAATTTCAGTTTTTAGCACACAAGGCTGTATTACACTGCCCTTGCCTTCTGGTTGCTCTGCTTATCAAGTCAATACACTTCTGGGACCGACCCCCTCCCTATCCCTCTAATGTGAGTGCTGGATATAGGGACTACATGCTATTTGCGTGTTATTTTTGAGCATGACTAAATACTTATCCTATTCATGACTGAAGATAGTTTTGAATATGAAAATGGGTTTATGCTATTTAGACCATTTTCAGAGATGGATACTTTATGTGACTTTCAGTGACTTTGTTGTGACTGTCAGTGAGCAGACCAATGACTATTATTCACTTCTGTGCACACTGAGAAAGTCATTAAAAAAGCGCAAAGTGGCTGATGCTCAGAGCAAAATTAACTTTGGCTCTGCCAATGCCTTGCTTTGCTCAAGTATGCCTAATTTTCTGCAATGGTGCTTAGGTTTGTGAAGTAAATGCCAGTATTTCCAGCTGATATCTAGGATGGTGTTGTATTGGAGCCAATGGTCCACAATATTGTCATCAAGGTTGAGGTAGATGGTGGTAGAAGAAATTACATTCTAAGATAGGTGGGGAAACAGATGTGAATGAAAGTACATAAAATAATTGAACTGAAAACACTTATTGGAGTCAACTGTGAATAGCAGATAGACAAGAAAGGGGAAAGGAGTATTGAGTGCAAAAGGAGATTTGGGGGAAAAGGGAGAGAGATACAAATGAATATGGAAATATAAAATAATAACTGAGAAACAGAAATAAAAGATGATGAAAACTAATTAGGATCCAAATAGAGAATGTAATAAAATGTGTAAAAATAAATAATGGTGAGAAGATGAGGAGGCAATGTAAAGTGGTAAATAAAACCCAGAAAAATGGATAGGGAAGCCAGAGGGTCAAGAACGGGGCAGTCAGAAGTGAGAGTAGAAAAATTATGAAATAAACAAAATAGTTGTATGAAGTAGGAAAATGTAGGTGTTAGAATAATATCAATATAGAGCTGGTACTGTCTGAAGATAAAAGCTTTAAAGTATAATTTAAGGGATGATTATAATAATAAATGTGGAATTCTTAAACAATAATGAGTTATTTGCAAAGTAAGGGATTGAAGACCTGAGTTGTTCCCAGTGGAAAATAGCAGGTTTGGGTTACAGTGGATTAATAACACATGACTCTCTGGCTGTCTAACAAGTGTAATGTTTATTTTGTGAAGCATATGATACAAAGAGTAAATATAATAAATACATATAAGAAATACTTAGCTTAAACCAATAGTAAAGATGTTTAGTCACTGATTATCCTAGGGCCCTGTCTTTCCAAGTCAGAAAGCTAGGATGAACAAACTGGAAACAAACAGAGTACTTGGCATCTCTGCATTTATTGACCAGGAAACAAGGGTCCCTGGAAATCATTTTTAAACATAAGGTATAAACATGATTTTTGGATTTTTTTAATGGTTTAATACTGATAGGAAATTTGCACATGAGCAGTAGGCACAGTGACACAACCCTTGCAAAATATGTGGAGATGTGTCCTTGGTTATACAAGTATTGCAAAATCATTGATTATCTAAGTATTGTGAAATCACTTGGTTATATAAGCATTTAAAGTAATACACACATAAAAGTACAGATGTCAAAATGGGGTTTCAGTAGTAATTTTGCTAGACCTGCCACAAGTGGTAAAAGTGGATAAAAATGAATGTAATAGATTAATAAAATGAATAGTTAATAATAGGTAATTATACCAATGTATTGAAGCAACAGATTGTAAACATAAAATAAATTAAATAATAAATATAAAATAATAATAAATAAAATATTATTAAAATAATATAATAAGTATGTTAGCAAAAATATACTCACGTTGGTGCATCCTTTATTTCCTATGATTTCATCCACTTCTGAAATACATGACCTGCTGCCCACTCCTGAAACACACTCGGAGGGCCGTGACCTGCGTGGAGCCAGTAGCTTAGTCCATTCCACCTTGCGGGGTTCCTACACCGTGTTTGGACTCTATGCCTCTGCAGCAGGTAAAACCAATTAAGGCTAACTGTCCAAAGTCCACTATCTTGCCTTGACAATAAGTTTCCTGCAGAACATAATATGTTCCAGGATGATTTATTTTATTTTATTTCTATTATTCTGTCCAGTGAGATTTTTCTGACAGCACTTTCATCATCATCATCATCATCATTTATTTATATAGCGCCAACATATTCCGTAGCGCTTTACAATTGGGGACAAACATAATAAACTAATAAACAAACTGGGTAAAACAGACAAAGAGGTGAGAAGGCCCTGCTCGCAAGTTTACAATCTATGGGACAATGGGAGATTGACACATGAGGTTAAGTATACATTTTGCATCTTGGCCCAGCCAGACTGCAAAGGTAAAAGTGACTCATAAGCTAAATGATCCTGTCACACAACAATGTTGGTCAGGGGGTAGTTGTCTTGTGTGAAATTGTGTAACAGGCGGTAACAGGCTAAAGGTAGTGAGGTTAATAGAGTGGTTGAGGAATATTATAAGCTTGTCTGAATAGGTAGGTTTTCAGAGAATGCTTGAAAGTTTGTAGACCAGAGGAGAGTCTTATTGTGCGAGGGAGAGAGTTCCATAGAGTGGGTGCAGCCCGAAAAAGTCCTGTAACCGGGAATGGGAGGATGTAATGAGGGTGGATGAGAGACACAGATCTTTTGCAGAACGGAGTTGCCGAGTTAGGAGATATTTTGAGACAAGAGAGGAGATGTATGTTGGTGCAGCTTTGTTGATGGCCTTGTAGGTTAGTAAAAGTATTTTATATTGGATTCGGTAGAAGACAGGCAGTCAGTGTAGAGACATACAGAGTGATTCAACAGAGGAATAGCGATTTGCAAGGAAAATCAGTCTTGCCGCAGCAAGCAAAATAGATTGTAGGGGTTTGAGTCTGTTTTTGATAAGACCAGTAAGGAGGGAATTGCAATAGTCAATGCGGGAGATGATAAGTGCATGAATTAAGGTTTTAACAGTGTCTTGCGTGAGATATGTGCGGATTCTAGAAATGTTCTTTAGATGTATGTAACATAATTTAGATATAGAGTCAATGTGGGGAACAAAGGATAGGTGTTAATCAAGGTAATCCTTGATCTAGGCAGCGAGCTTGTGGGGTGGGATTTATGGTCATGTTATCAACAGAGATAGAAATGTCATGTATGCTCTTGTTGGTGGGTGGGAATATTATTAACTCTGTTTTAAAAAGATTAAGTTTGAGTTGGCGAGAGGACATCCAAGTTGATATGGCAGAAAGACAGTCAGTTACACAGGACAACACAGATGTCGAGAGATCAGGAGAGGATTGATAGATTTGGGTATCATCCACATAGAGATGATACTGAAAGCCAAAGGAACTTATTAGATTTCCAAGAGAAGCGGTATAGATAGAGAACAGCAGAGGACCTAGCACTGAGCCTTGTGCTACTCCAACTGATAGGGGAAGCGGAGCAGAGGTGGCTCCAGAGAAATTAACAGTGAAACAGCGATTAGAGAGGTAGGATGAGAACCAGGATAGAACAGTGTCTTGAAGACCTAGGGATTGCAGCGTTTATATGAGAAGAGAGTGGTCAAGGGTGTCAAATGCAGCCGAGAGATCCAGGAGAATTAGGATAGAGTAATGGCATTCAGTTTTAGCAGTGATCAGATCATTGACAACCTTGGTCAGCGCAGTCTCTGTGGAGTGTTGAAAAAGAAAGCCAGACTGAAGAGGATCCAACAGGTTGTTTGCAGAAAGAAAGCGTGTGAGGCGAGTGTAGGCAAGTCTCTCTAGAAGCTTGGAGGGGCAAGGGAGCTGAGAGATGGGACTGTAATTTGAGAGAGAGTTTGGGTTGGAGTTTTGTTTTTTTAGAATAGGAGTAATCCCTGCATGCTTGTATAGTGATGGAAAGATGCCAGTAGAAAGTGAGAGATTACAGATTTGAGTTAGAGGTGAAATGAGTACAAGAGACAGGGATCTACCAATTTGCGAGGGAATGGGATCAAGAGGACAGAAGGTAGAGAAGGAAGATAAGAAGAGAGTAGAAATCTCCTCTTCATTTGTGGGGTCAAATGAAGAGAGGGTGTCAGAGGGTAGTGGGAAGGAATTGAGCCGATTGCTTGTCGAGGAAGAGGATACCATTTCTAGTCTGATCTTATCAATCTTGTCCTTGAAGTAGGAAGCAAGATCCTGAGCACTGATATTAGATGGAGGGTTCGGGATGGGAGGATTGAGAAGATGTTTAAATGTATTGAAAAGGCATTTGGGGTTAGAAGCCTGAGCATAGATAAGAGATTGGAAGTATGTTGGTTTTGCAGTGTCCAGAGCATTTCGATAGGAGTGGTAGACAGAAATATATGTGAAGAAGTCATTAGAGCTTCGAGATTTACGCCAGTGATGTTCTGCTTTACAGGACAGTTTTTGAAGATTTCGTGTTGCTTTGGTGTGCCATGGTTGACATCGAAGTCTGCGTGTAGTATGTAGTGTCGCTGAAGCCACTTGATCAAGGGCCGTTGCTAAGGATAGGTGAAAATGAGGTACTGCCATCTCAGGGAATGTAGAGATAGGGGAGAGAAGGTGTTGGAGAGAGGTGGAAAATTGTTGAATATTAATAGAATTCAGATTTCTGCGAGTATGAGGAGGCTTTGTAGATTTAGACAGTAGAGAGGTTAGAGCAGTGGGGGTGAGAGTGTAGCTGATAAGGTGATGATCCGAGAGGGGGAAGGGTGTGTTAATAAAATTAGAAACTGAGCATAGTCTAGAGAAAACAAGATCAAGGCAGTGGCCATCCTTATGAGTAGATGATTCAATCCACTGGAAGAGGTCAAGTGAGGAGGTTAAAGAGAGTAGTTTGGAAGCAGCTTTGGAAGGTGGGTTATCAATGGGGATGTTGAAGTCACCCATGATGATGGTGGGGATGTCTGAAGATAAGAAATGAGGGAACCATGCAGAGAAATCCTCAATAAATTGTTGGTGTGCTCCAGGGGGACGATAGATCACCGCAACACGTAGAGAGAATGGATTAAAAATGCGAATAGCATGTACTTCAAAAGAAGTGAACATGAGTGATGGGACATTTGGTAGATCTGTGAATGTGCACTGTGGGGAGAGAAGTAGTCCAACCCAACCTCCTTCTCTGCCTTCAGGTCTGGAGATGTGGGTGAGATGGAGGTCACCATGTGAAAGTGCTGCAGGTGAGGCAGTGTCTGATTGCATGAGCCATGTTTCTGTTATTGCCAGAAGGTTGAGGTTTTTTTGAGAGGAAGAGATCATGAATGGTGGTAAGTTTGTTACAAACAGAGCGTGCATTCCAAAGGGCACATTTAAAGGACTTTGGAAGAGAGGGGAGACAGGTGATGTGATTGAGGTTTGCTATAGAGCGGTAGTGCTCTGATGTATGTGTGTGTGAGGAGTGTGGGGGACCTGGATTAGGTGATATATCACCAGCTAATAGAAGCAGAGTGAGAGAAAGATAGGCAAGGTGTTAGGAACTCCCAAGTCAGTACAGTGAAACTCGGGAACTACTCGGAAGGCCAGGTGTTCGCTGGAGCCCCTAGTGGTGGGGACAGACTGGGCTGCGGGCCGACCGAGGGTCGAGTAGCGTATACTGACTTAAAGGAGTTTCCCAGAAGTGGAGTGATTGGTGGACTGTAGTATGAGAGAAATCCAAGGTCAAAAGGTCACAGGCACAGAAGCAATATCCAAGGGCAAGCAAAGGGTCAAACTCACAGGCAGAGAAGCAAAATCCGAATTCCAGGCAAAGGTCAAGGTCAGAAGAGAAGGGTCAAAGGTCCAATAACAAGCAGGGGTCAAACACGGGTGGTCAAATCTAAGGTAACAGGAACCTAAATGGATAGTACAAGCAGGCAGCAGGACTGAGGACAGAACACTATAACCGGCAGTGAGTCTTAGTCCTCACTGCCTTAAATAGTACAGATGGCCAATCAGGACACAGTCCAGAATATGTCCTCAGCTGCAGTATGATAGAGATGCAGAGCCTGCAGCCAATGGAATAGGCAGAGTGCCAGCAGTAACCTAATCTGTAATCAGCCTGATTAGCTGATCCTACACAACCTTGCATGGCTGGCCCTACCTAATCCTGTGCGCACGCGCCCGACTGTTTCACAGTTGGCCGGGCGCGGCGTCAGGAAGACCAAAGCGTCCTGGTTGTTGCCCAGGCAACCGGGACACAGAAACCGGAAGTGACGCCCTGGTTGCCGTAGCAATGGCCGGGGCGTCACCAGGAACAGCAAGAGAGTCACGGCGGTGCCCGGAACCGCCGCGACCACTAACACAAGGGGATTGTAATATGTGTGACTTTTTATTTTCTGGCGACAGGTGGAGGCTGTACTTGTTAGAGATAATAAATAGGACAACAGTTCATGGGTGTTAACTAGAGGTGAGTGGAGTAATGCAGGTGCAATATGAAGTTTGTGTGTTGGTGGAGGGGTGAAAGATGACACAGTCCTAAAGATCATGCCATGAAATGAGACTAAGAAAAGCAATTTGTTAAACATTGTGATAAAAGGAGTAAAAGCAAAAAGCAAGGGCATTTTAAAGAATTACCTCTTTGCAGTGTTTCATATAGATAGACAAGTAATGCAGAAATAGGCTGTGGCAGATGTAGCTTATTGCTGGAAGTAAAATCAAGTCAAATGTAGTCCAATGTTTGTCCAACTGTGTTGTCTAACTGTGCATTTTCGTCCACTTTGTGAGAAAATCCCACTTCGTGAAGAAATCACATACGTCTACCCCCACGTACATCTCCCCATAGACTGAAGCTCACTTTCACAAATATTAAACACTGTAGTACATGTACTTTCATATATTAGTACATTTGTAGACTAAGTGAAGTATTTAAACAATGAGCAACAAAAAAACAGTTATAAAAATGCAGGTAAGAAAGTATTATCTGTGATTACTTAATTAACAATTAACCGCAACACTTTTGGATGTAGAGTACATTTAGTTTTGTGCAAATGCAACTTTTTGTCTCAAGCATGACTTAATGAACACCTCATTTCTGTTTTTAAAATGTTATCTATCCAAAAACAGATTACATTTTTTAAAAACTAGTCTTGACATGTTAACCATAAAAAATAAAGAAATGCTCTAAAATGAGAATCCTTATAAAATTTTACAAGCATACACATGCAACTCAAGTAAACAAATACTCAAAGTTCCAGTTACTTGTCTAAAATGAGGTATATTCTCACACCTTTTGTTATTTTGAGCTCTGCTCTAAAGGGTGCTTGGCTAAGAGTTGAAAATTTCTAAAAGCATATCAAAGTGTAACATCTTTACATTCTATAGCATTAAAACATTTGTTTTTCAACAATTCGTTAACAACTTTAAGTCAGCATTCTAAAAGTAAAATGAAAACATGTTTTTTTCTGATTCTAATAAAAAAAGGAATACAGCGCTGGAACCAGTAGCCAATAACCATAAATGAGTTCATGAAATGGTAAAAAACAAACAATTTATTAAAAAACCAATTGTTAAAAACAATAAATGTAGAAATGATATCTAATAGAGAATAATCACAGCACTTGAATATATGTGAATGTTGAAAGTGGCTCTATATTAACCCAATGGATAGGTCACAACAAATAAATCAATACACAATAAAATAGATCACAGAATGGGCCAATATTTTGAGTGTGATTATATCATAGATTCCAATGAGATTCCTAGGATTATGTGAATAATTGATGGTATTCCGTGAAGCTTATCCACTCTAGATGAAATGTTTACTATTTGACCTGTGGACTATGATCCTTCTGTGTCATATAGCCACCCTTCTCATAGGTACTATGGAATAGTAAAAATGCCACATGGATCTTATTTAAATGTGTTCTTCCAAGTGCAATACAAATGAAGGTCCAGTATATCTATCAATAAACCTGCTTCGCTAGGTACATATATCTCCGTGAAGTAAATGTGTTCTAGAGTCCAATATTGCGGTTTACCTTAGTGTTGAATATCAAACCCACTTCTTTCGCTCCCTTTGCTCTCCAAAACGCACTGAAAACAACCTGAGTCCCTTCAAACAGATATTCAGCCGTCCGGATGTTAGATGACATTCAGCGTGCACACTGAAGATGCTCTCTTCCTCCTGTCTTAAACAGCGTGTATTCAAGAGCATGAGCCGATGCCCAAATATTTGGTCACAGAGGCATAAACTGTACCAAATAGCAGCAGGAATTGGTTCTGATAATATCTAGTAGAAAATAATCCTTTGCCTGCACTTAATGAGAACCAATCTAATTTAAAACTTACACATAAATTCCATAAGACTTCTATTGAATTTCTTGATATTCAGGTTACGGTTGTTAATGGGGTGGTAGAAACATCTACCTTCAAGCAAAAGGCGGATGTGACAAATTATCTTCATTATACGAATGCACATTTTTCAGCATAGAAAAATAACATACCCAAAGGATAACTTATGCGTATGAAAAGAAACTGAACTGATGACAGGAAATATGAAACACAAGCTAGGGACCTTATGGATACTTTTCGTAAGAAAGGATATCCTGATAAGGTTTTGGATAGGGCTTATTTGGAGGTTTCCAAGATGGATAGAAAGATATTATTGGAAAGTAAATCAAAAACTAATACTCAATGTGGGAAAAGTGTAAAAAATGGAGGAGAAGAAATGAATATAGCATTTATTTCAAAGTATAATAACATGTCATGGGAAATCAAGAGAGTTATTAAAAAATATTATTCCATTTTGCATCAATATCCTGCATTAAAGAATATTGTACCACAAGACCCGAAAATAGTTTTTAGGAAAGATAACAATCTTAAGAATCTATTAGCCCCAAGTTTAATTAAATATGTTCTACAAAGTTTAGGAGAAACTACAAATTGGATCGGAAAGAAAATAGATGGATGTTTTACATATTTATTACTGCAATCAGTTGTTAGAGTTTAGTTAGAGTTAATTACCTAGATGTCTGTATTTCGTAGGGAGATGGGTGTAAAATGTTGCACTTTTTTGGCTTTGGGAAGGCTGCTATATTAGCTAGCAGCATATATCTTGGGAAAAGCTGAGGCTGAGTTAAATAGTATGATAAGGGTAATGACATAATTTTCAACATATACAATATATACAACAATAGCATTTAAGATATTCTTAATTAAAGAGATAGTTCTTATGGACAGTGTCTTACATCAGTCAGTGTGTGCAGAATATATTAGAAGACACTTTAAAGTAGAGATGCTCACTGACCCCCGTGTTTTGGTTTTGGATCTGGATTACCGTCGTGTTTTGGTTTCGGTTTTGCCAAACCGACATTGCATGTTTTGGTTTTGTTTGGTTTAGTTTTGCTATTTTGTTTAAAAATCAATGTTTTTGGGCATAAAATAACCGAATTTAGTGCTCCACCTGTTTCTTGGATAAGTAAGGTAATTCTAAAGCTAATAAATTAGGAAGAAAACAGTTTAATCCCTGGTAGGCCGTCCTTAATTCTGCACACAAACCTGATTGTCTTCCTCTTCATCTTAGCCTATTGGCAATGCAGCCATCGTCTTTGGGTGTATATTACACCCTACACTTATAGTTAAATATATAAAGAAATGGACAAAGGCAGTTTGGTTTCTGTCTCTCTAGGCCCCCCTCCACTTGTAGAAAATACTAAAAAATTCAGCCGTTATAGACTGTACAATATAAATTGAAATGGACAAAGGCAGTTTGGTTTCAGTCTCTATTGACCCCCCCCCCCGCCCCCTACACTTGTAGTTGAATAGAAAAAAAGCAGCCTGCATAGACTGAACAATATACAAAATAAATTGACCAAGCTAGTTTGTTGGCTGTCTATGACCCCCCCCCCCCGCCCTCCACTTGTAGTTGAATAGAAAAAGAGCAGCCTGCATAGACTGAACAATATACAAAATAAATTGACCAAGCTAGTTTGTTTGTTGGCTATCTATGCCCCCCACGCCCTCCACTTGTAGTTGAATAGAAAAAGAGCAGCCTGCATAGACTGTAGAATTAGAATATAAAAAGAAATGGAGAAAGGCAGTTTGGTATCTGTCTGCATCAGACCCCCTCTCCACTAGGAGTAAAATAGAAAACTATTCAGCCGTTATAGACTCTAGAATATAAATAGAAATTGAGAAAGGCAATTGGTATCTGTCTGCATCATAATCATCAACATTCATTAGTGCCCTCGTCGCCTACACAAATCTCCTCCTCATCCTCTTCTAATTCCAAAGTGGCATCCTCAATTGGTGTATCACCGGCTACACTCGGGCTGTTAAGGCACACATCAGCAGAACTGCTGAAAGGACCCTTCTTTATGGGTACACTGTCACTAACAGAATGCTCACGATTAGACACACCACTCGTGGATGGACTCTCCACAGGGATTGGTGTCGTTTCTGATTCAGAGCATAGATTATCCTCTAATGCCTTACTGTTTTCTTGCAGCTTGGCTTTGACGCGTAACAGTAGTTGTGCACCACTTTTAGACTCCAAATTACTTGGATTTGCTTGGTCACGAGTGACCGTACTAGAAGAAGGCTCGGTAACATTTTTGGATCTGCCACTAATAGAGAAAGGCGAAGGCCTCATTCTCTCTTTGCCACTGCGTTGTAGAATGGCATGTTGGCAATTTTTTTTTATCGGCAGTTAACTTTTCCTCAGTTACACTTCTTTTTCGCTTCAACATGGTAAAAAAAATTTTGGTGTGTGTTTTTTTGCCTGATTTCAAAAGACTATTTAATTTGACATCGCCTTTCCCAGATGACGTACTGGGAACACTACCATCAGGACTGGTGACAGAACCTGCGTGCTCATTCTGCTCATATTTGGACTGCTTTGAATCCATTATGAGCCCAAAGCACTTGTAGTGCTACAAATTGTTTTAGATACTGCTGATAAATATGACGTTTGACAGCCAGAAAAATTAATGCAAAAGAATGGAGGACACCCCAAAAGCACTTGGGAGTGCTAAATATATTTTTTTGACACTGCTGCCAAATAGGACTTTTGACAGCCAGAAAAATGAATGCAAAAGAATGGGGTACACCCCAAAAGCACTTGGAGGGCCAGAAACTGAACAAAACCCCTCCTCTATCCTCCTCTTACTGCTGTAACAACTGTTATTAAGATTAGAATGGTATTGAATAGAAATAATAATGTGTCCAGTTACTGCTCTGTCCCTGCGCTGATATAGCCAGTGTGACCTAACCCTGCTTTCTCCCTCTGTCAAATGGCGATGGATTGCTGTGGAGGCTGGTATTTATGCTTTTCAAATCTTGCGAGAACCGAGCTCAGAAATACGAATACATCACAATGACATTTTGCCTCGATTTCGAATCTGAACGGGCGGGAGAGTACCGAGCGTGCTCGGCTCGGTACTCGGATAGGCTAATTTCGAATGAATTCGGATCTCGGGGAACCGAGTCCGCCCATCTCTACTTTAAAGTAAAAATTGTTTAACAAGTTAAAGTTTCATATGTATCTCAAAAGGAAAAATTAGTGACAACACATATCCAAGAATAGACAGCAATCTCACTCACTCATTGAAACAAGGTAAGAAAAGACAATATACATTGAGGAGTTTCTGGACACCCAGGGCCTGATTCACTAAGGAAAAGGAAAGCAAAAAAAATGAGTAACTCTTCATCTTGGCAAAACCATGTTGCATTGGAAGGGAGGTAAATTTAAAATGTGATGGCAGATTTATAGTTGGGTTAAGGCATGTCCTAGATCAACTTCAAATGTCAGTGTACAAATAAGCTGTCAAGTATTTGTGTGCTTCATGAAATCACAGCTAGTATCGTTTTAAACGGTGCATGCGGGCTGCTTGTGTGTCGAGTCCGATGCATGCGTACTTCGTCCACGCTGGTTGTGATGGCACTGCTCGTCTTGTGGCGCTGCTCGGCTTCTGATTTGTCATGTGGTCGTACGCTGAGTGCTTACTGCGGGCGTTGACCGGTAATGTTTCGTTATACAACTGATATGTGTGGGTGTGTGTACAGTCGGTGGTAATCTTTTTTTCGATTACCACTACTCCGACATGGAGAAGCCCTACAAAGAAAATCCGAAATTATGAAAAACCGATTGGAAAAGAAACAGACTTACCTTCAACCCGACGCTGGAGATCTCCGATGGGAGCACCATGCTAACAGCAACTGATTCTGATTGGCGAAGTGTTCGGTACTGCAGTCTAACGTCATTGCGATGTCTGTCAATAGAAATTTAAAGCGGCAATGTGGAGATCCCTAAGGTTAAGTGTTTAAACACTTAACTCGACATAGTCTGTTTCTTTTCTAATCGTTTTTTCAGAATTTAGGATTTTCTTTGTAGGCCTTCTGCGTGTCGAGTAGTGGACATCGGTAAAGCGTACCCAACCCTGTACAATGATTGACTACGTGATGTGAGTGCCGGCATCTTTTTTATTATAAAAAAAGCACTGTATATATATATATATATATATATATATATATATATATATATATAATATATATACATAAGTCACATGATACATACATGAGACAGAATGTAAGAATGTGGGGTTATTACATTTAAGGTATGGAGATGACATCATAGAAGACAGCAGATAGACTGTTGGGGTTGTTAGAGGAGAGGGTGAATGTATCAAGGTGTCTGGCATCTGCATAAAGATCCAATATTAGTATTCTGTTTTGCACATAAGTTAAATACTGACTGTTTTTTCATGTAGCACACAAATATCAACTTTAAATTTCAGTGTACAAATAAGCTATCAAGTATTTGTGTGCTACATGAAAAAACAGGCAGTATTTAACTTATGTGCAAAACAGAACAGAGATGAGCGGGTCCGGAATTATTAAATCAGAACCCCCCCCCCCGAACAGTGCCGATCCGAGCCCGGATCCGAGCACTGTTCGGGGGTTCCCGCCGATCACGAACCTCAGAACAAGGCAAAACCTTGTCATCACGCCGTCGGATCTCGCGAGATCCGACTCCAGCCACTCCTTTTGTCAGGTCACGCGCAGGGAAGAGGAGGGATCTTCAGCACAATTTAGTCATGATGACATTATTACCATGATAATTGGAGTGCTCCCAAAGTCACCTTGTGGTTCTTATGAACTACAAGAACATAGACAGTGTCACTCTAGCTTAATTGCAGACTGAAAGAACTAAGGAAATAACAAAAGTTGTAGAGTTTTAGCTACATATTTTGATACTTATAGATTTTTGGACCAGACATTCTCTTAAAAATGATTTAAAGGCAAAAAAAACAGGATACATGAAAGCTCAACACAGGACAGCCACCTTTAAGCAAAAATAAAATCCTGCCGTGCAGCTGGAATGGATGAAGATAAACATCACGGCTTAAACACTTTTGCTCTTTTGTGAACATAAGGCATGAGGTGCCAATGGTTCTTCTAGTAGGAGGCACTATGGGAGTATGTATATGGCAAACATTCATTGTTGCACTTTGTTTATTCCTTAAAACTAAAATAGGCCAATTAAGTTAGACATTTTTGCTTTTTTTTAAAAAAAACAAAAACAAATAATCTGTATAAAAAGTATCTGAATTTTATCCTTTTGTTTAAAAAATAAAATAAAAAAAATTAACGTAATTGTCTACACCTCCCTAAGGATACATAATGAAATAAGTAAAGCCACTACTTGAAAAACATACTGTATTTATTAAAGGTTGTGCATTACTGAGCTGAATAATATACATGAAATTGCTAAAGTGCCTTTACTTACTATGTTCACCATGCTCTTTTTTTCCTCTCCAGCAAGAAACCATGCTAGGTAGAAGGGATTTCTCTAACAGAGCAGACACAAAATGAGTGACAGAATGCCAGACATCTTTTGCAGAATTGCTCTGTGTGGATTGGATGGTTTATACAAAAGGGGCAAGGCCAATGTTATTACAGTAAGGCAATATCCTGCAGAATCAAATATTGACCTGTGTCCAGTCACATTATCTATTTTCTCTTCATCATTCATATCTAAATATATAAGATTTGTGGTTTACAGAGCCTTTAAATCATATCAATCTACAGGTTCCTAAATAACACAAATCTGTTCAGAGGTGTTAAAGTTGCACAATCCCAGTTTTCAAGAGGATATCACATATTTACACAATTATGGGGTTCAGCTTTTTGACACGTTGTGGGGTGAGGAGAAAGAGCCAGGTAACAAACAAGAAAATAATTTCCTGTGGATCAAAAAGGTGCGGTGTGAGCATAGTTTATGAATATTCTTCCTCCTACACAAAGCAAATAAGGGTTCCAGTTATTCAGGATGATTTTTCTTGCTCACTACATTAAACTTGTGTCGCTTAGCTTAGTCATCCAGCTACCTCGGTGCAACCTTTTGGACTAAAAACAATATTGTGAGGTGTGAGGTGTTCAGGATAGACTGGAAATTAGTGGAAATGAATGTTATTGAGGTTAATAATAGTGTAGGAGTGAAAAAAAAACACAAAATAATGGATTTTAGCACTATTTAGCTTTTTTTTAAAAAAAAAAATCAGAACCAAAACCTTTCGTAGGGTGTTTTGGCAAAACAAATCAGAACCCATAACCTCAAGCTAATCAGAACCCAAAACCCAAAACCCAAAACCCCAAAAGTGGCCGGTGCACACCCTTAAAACAGATTACTAATTTGCACCCCTTGCATTGTAACATGGTTTTGTCCAGGAGACTGAAATAAGAAGTTTCTCAAGTTAAGATCCTTAATGAATCAGGCTCTAGGATAGGGCAGTATGGCTTAAACTAATAGTTTATTGTTTGATTGAGAATATGGTGGTCGACCATAAAATTCAAGAGTCAAGTCTTATTTATTGGATCTGTTTCATGCATATTGCAAATTATACTGTTAGTTCAGTATATAATAGCATAGCATATTTCTATACCTGGAAGTGAATATGTGTTACATCTAATAGAGTGAAGAAATAACTGTTTATTTTCCTAGAACAGGAGCAAAATATTTTTTTTAATTTTTGCAATACTGTAAGTTAAGGATTGTTTTTATTATTATTATTCATAACTTGCAGTTTTAACTGATAGCAAAGTTCTAAAATGCAAATGATTCATGTGCTTATTGGTTTAATACAGCTTTATCTAATAAAGTGAAACAATAACATTTGAAGTCAGTTTTTATGTATAGAATTAGTCAAAATGTATATGATATATTTTAAATATAGGATGCAATAAATACACAAATGTTTCTTGAACTCTGGAATTTGTATAAAGATCTGTTTTTCTGATGACAACAAACAGTATATTCATTTGCCCACTTCAAGATGGGTTTTGGCATAATTGGCCTGTTCTCAATTTTTGGAAACCTTTTCAGAATCTTTGATCTATTTAGCTCAGTCCCTCTTTACAGAAGATATGGAAAATTGCAGGATGAGTTTAAGTTATACTGCACTTAACTTTTTGATTGATCAATAGAACAGTCAGCTCAGTAGCTATTTATTAACTGACGTTTGTTGTTTTACATACATGCATATAGTTCCTCTAAAGCACCATGAAAGAGAAATGTTATTTTGGCATGCAGTGATGTGTAATATATCCCAACTGTATTCTATAAACAGATAGAAGATGTCTTTCATCTACCTTCCACAGCAGCTTCTGAACCATAGTTCCTTGTCTAATTTCATGTGTTCCAATAAGAAAGTCCAGGATCAACATCTTCATTTATGGTAAACTCTTTAAAACTGTTTACTGTACTCTCAAGTAGTATCATGATCTTTATTAAACATACATGAAAATGGAAAGGGAAGCAATCAATTGGAAAACACATTTAGTGAGTAAATATTACCTTTGCTATTTACTATTACAATAATATGTTATATAAATCTATATTACATTTTATACATGTTTTTGGGTTCCTTCTTTGTTTATGTACATTATTAAACTGTAAAATGTTATTGTGAAATAGCAGTGGATGGGGTTTTGATAGTCCCACATATAACTGTGAGATGGGAGAATAGAATCAGGGACTGGCTGGCAAATTTTTAGCCCGGAGGGCGAGACTCGGCTCTGCAGACTGTTAGGAAAATACTGCAGAAAGCCCATCGAACCAGCCCAAGGAAACCCACTATGGGACTGGCCCAGAGGGCAGATGCCCCTATGGCACCCAGCCAGCCCCTGTATAGAACAGCTTAGAGAGTGTGCATGTGCACAATATAAATCTAGCATGTTGTTGTAAAGTAAGAATGGGGATATTATCATTGAATCAATAGAGAAAGGATTGGGGAGTATTGTTGCAAAAAGAAAATCTCTTGTACTCATTTAAAATATGGCCATTACAGCAAGTTTACTGTGAGGATGCGGGGTCTTGTCAGGGCCAGATTAGGGTTTGTGGGGGACCTAGGGTAAGTAACTTCTGGAGGGCACTTCCAAATAAATTTTCATTGGCAAAATAAAGTCTGTGTAGAAGCATGTTGGATAAATAGTGCATTGATTGATGCACAGCGCATGCCCCGTGGTAAGGGCGGGGGGGTATATTCATTTGTGAGGGCCAGTGCTTGAGTCCTAACAAAGAGGTGTAGGAACTTTCTGTGAACATAGCTGTAAGCAGAAGCAGGGCATAGTGCCACTCGTCCATCACGTCACGTTCCCAACTCCACTCCACTATTGATCTTCCCACAGTGTCAAAGTGAATACATTATCTGCATGTTCAAAAATGTTTCATTTTTTAATGTTACAAATAAATTACAACAATTCATCATCAAAAGTTCTAAACATTTATGGCCTGAGTAATTAAGAAACATAAATACCGATATGGGCTTAAAAAAGACTAAATGCAAGTGCACACAATTAATTTCTCAATCAAATGACACTTATGACAACCTATGATTTCAAGAGCGGAAAATGGAAGGGAATGGGCGTATGCACGTAGCCTCGTAGTCTATCTGCAGTAGAGATGGTCACTGACCCCCGTGTTTTGGTTTTGTATTCGGTTTTGGATCTGGATTACCGTTGTGTTTTGGTTTTGGTTTTGGTTTTGCAAAAGCGCCATTGCGTGTTTTGGTTTTGTTTGGTTTTGTTTTGCTATTTTGTTGGCAAATCAATGTTTTTGGGCCTAAAATAACAACATTTAGTGCTCCACCTGTTTCTTGGATAAGTAATGTAATTGTAAAGCTAATAAATTATCAAAAAAACAGTTTAATTCCTGGTAGGTAGGCCTTCATTAATTCTACACACAAATCAGATTGTCTTCCTCTCCATCTATGCATATTGGCAATGCAGCCATCGTCTTTGGATGTATATTCCACCCTAGACTTATAGTTAAATATGTAAAGAAATGAAAAAAGGCAGTTTGCTTTCTGTCTCTACAGGCCCCCCTCCACTTGTCAAAAATACAAAAAAATTCAGCCGTTATAGACTGTACAATATTAATTGAAATGGAGAAAGCCAGTTTGTTTTCTGTCTCTATAGGCCCCCCTCCACTTGTCTAAAATACCAAAAAATTCAGCCGTTATAGACTGTACAATATTAATTGAAATGGAGAAAGCCAGTTTGGTTTCTGTCTCTATAGGCCCCCCTCCACTTGTCGAAAATACAAAAAAATTCAGCCATTATAGACTGTACAATATTAATTGAAATGGAGAAAGCCAGTTTGGTTTCTGTCTCTGTAGGCCCCCTCCAATTGTCAAAAATACAAACAAATTCAGCCGTTATAGACTATACAATATTAAGAGAAATGGACAAAGCCAGTTTGGGGTCACTCTGTCTATGACACCCTACCCTTAAGGAGAAATTGCCCAAACAGCAGCCTTTCAAGACGGTACGTGATATGGAAATGCCACAAGTCCCTTTCCTCTTTGGGGGTAGATTGCACCCTACACTTACATAGAAAGTTTTAAAAAGATGTTATCGTCATCATCTTCAGCTTCATCCTCACCCTCATCAGTGTGTACGTCATCATCACAGACTATAAATTCATCGCCGCTTGAATCCGCCATTAGAGAACAGTCAGTGCTTGGATGTCTTTGATGGTGAAGGCCTACCTCGTGGAAGATGTAGTTCATTTTTATAAACATCATTTTCTCCACATTTTTTGGAAGTAACCTTCGACGGCGATCACTGACTAAGTTCCCGGCTATACTGAATACTCGTTCAGAGTACACACTGGAGGGTGGGCAGCTTAGGTATTGCAAAGCAAGTTTGTACATGGGTTTCCAAATGGCCTGCTTTTCCTCCCAGTAAGGAAAGGGACTGTCTGACATTTCCATATCAATTACCTCTTGATAATAATCCTCCACCATCCTTTGCATGTTATACTTGTATTGGATGGAATTATGGGCAAGGTGACACATTTTTTTGAAAAATCCTTCAAACCAGCCCAGATGTTAAATTGTTCTGGTCTGCCCCCTGTGTCTTCCCTGCTTCTTTTTGTGAAATTTAATTTTTTATGAGCAGCAGCAGCTTGAGAAAGTGAAGTAGGACACGTCGTCAAGCCGAGGCCCAGTTCAGCGGCCAACTTGCTGAGCAATAGCTCCTTGCAAAAGTTCACATCTCGCTCATTTACAAGTAAAGACTCAATGTAGGTCTTAAACCTTGGATCAAGCACAGTGGCCAAAACGTACTGATCCGAGTTCAAGATCTTAATAACTCGAGGATCATTGTGAAGCGAATTAAGAACTTGATCGACAAGGCCAACATACTTTGCTGAATTGCTTGCTTTCAGCTCCTCCTTCAGTCTCTCAAGCTGCTTTTCCAATAGTCTAATTAAAGGAATGACTTGGCTCAAACTAGCAGAGTCTGCACTCACCTCACACGTCACAACTTTAAATGGTTTCAGCACCTTGCACAGCACTGAAAGGATTCCCCACTGTGCACGAATGAAATACATCCCCCCTCCTTTCCCAATGTCATGGCTTGTGCAATATGTTTGGATGGCTTTGCGCTGCTTCTCCATCCTCTGAAGCATGTACAGGGTGGAATTCCACAGAGTTACCACCTCTTGCTTCAGTTGGTGGCAGGGCAAGTTAAACTGCTCTTGGAGCTGCTGTAATCTCCTACATGCTGTGGCTGAATGCCTGAAATGGCCTGAAATTTTACGGGCCACTGAAAGCATCTCCTGCACCTCACGGTTATTTCGTAGGAAGCTCTGCACCACCAAGTTGATGGTGTGAGCAAAACAGGGAATGTGTTGGAAATCACCCAGCTGTAATGCTTGCACTATATTGTTGGCGTTATCAGAAATGACATATCCTAGGAAGAGTCCAAGTGGTATAAGCCATGTATCAATCACATATCTTAGTTTGCGTAACAAATTGTCAGCTGTATGCCTGTTAGTGAAGCCGGTGATACAAAGAGTGGCCTGCCTGCAACAAATGATACTTAGTGGTGTACATGCTGCTGCTGTTCCTGCTGGTGAAGGTGAATGACCAACCCAGTGGGCTGTCACAGTCATATAGTCTTTGGTTTGGCCACTTCCACTTGTCCACATATCTGTGGTTAAGTGGACAGTGGGCAGAATGGCATTTTTCAGCGCAATCTCTACATTTTTACACACTTTTTGGTATAGTTGTGGAATTGCTTTACGGAAGAAATGGTGTCGCGATGGAATTCTGTAACGCGGACACAAAACCTGAATTAACTGTGAAAAACCAGCTGCATTTATTGTGGAGATTGAACGCAGATCTAACACTAACATTGCAGCCATGGCGTCTGTGATTCGCTTGGCGACTGGGTGACTGCTGTCAATTTTGCTTCCCCTAGCAAATGATTGTTTCACAGTTAATTGCAGAAATGTAGGACTGCTCATTTTCTTGACCTGCCTCTGGGCTGACAATTCACCCCCAGCAGCAGCAACAGCAGCAGCAGTGGGATGCTTTCTTCAGAGGAATCAATAATAGTGCAGGAGTCATCCAGCCTTAATAAGTGGGATGCCTGTGATAATGAGGATGGTGTGGTGGGTGTATTTTGTAGCCGTCGTGATGTCGGTGATGATGGAGTGCTTGTAATTTTTTTGGAAGAACTTTCAGCTTTTCCCAACACTTTGCCATGAACTCTCGTTAAATGGCGTAACATAGACGAGGTTCCAAGATGGTTAAGGTCCCTCCCTCGACTGACTGTGGCTTGACATACACTACAAAGGGCTATACAATTGTTGTCTGGATTTAAATAATTCCACACATAAGAAGTGGATTTTTTTGTTTTATGCCCAGGCATGACAATGGCCTTTTTCTTGTCACATGCCAGAACTGCTGCCACTGGTGCAGGACTTACACAAACAACCTCATCCTCATCAACATCCTCATTAGCGCCCTCGTCGTCTACACAAATTTCCCCCTCATCCTCTTCTAATTCCAAAGTGGCATCCTCAATTTGTGTATCACCGGCTACACTCGAGCTATTAAGGCACACATCAGCAGAACTGCTGAAAGGTCCCTTCTTTATGGGTACACTAACAGAATGCTCACGATTAGACATCCCACTATTGGATGGACTCTCCACAGGGATTGGTGTCATTTGTGAATCAGAGCAAACATTATCCTCTAATGCCTTACTGTTATCTTGCAGCTCGGCTTTGACGCGTAACAGTAGTTGTGCACCAATTGTAGGCTCGGTAACTTTTTGGATCTGCCACTAATAGAGAAAGGTGAAGGCCTCATTCTCTCTTTGCCACTGCGTGTGTAGAATGACATGTTGGCAAAAAAATTTTTATCGGCACTTAACTTTTCCTCAGTTACACTTCTTTTTCGCTTTAACACAGTAAAAAAATTTTTGGTGTGTGCTTTTTGGACTGATTTCGAAACACTGTGTAGTTTGACATCGCCTTGCCCAGATGACGTACTGGGAACACTACCATCAGGACTGGTGACAGAACCTGGTTGCTCATTCTGCTCATATGTGGACTGCTTTGAATCCATTCTGAGCCCAAAGCACTTGTAGAGCTAAAAATTAATTTGGTAGATACTGCTGAAAAATATGACTTTTGACAGCCAGAAATATTTATGCACAATTATGGGGGACACCCCAAAAGCACTTGGGAGTGCTAAAAATTATTTGGTAAATCTGCTGACAGATAATACTTTGGACAGCAAGAAATATTTATGCACAATTATGGGGGACACCCCAAAAGCACTGGGGAGTGCTAAAAATTATTTGGTAAATCTGCCGACAGATAATACTTTGGACAGCCAGAAATATTTATGCACAATTATGGGGGACACCCCAAAAGCACTGGGGAGTGCTAAAAATTATTTGGTTAATCTGCTGACAGATAGTAATTTTGACAGCCAGAAATATTTATGCAAAATAATGGGGGACACCCAAAAAGCACTTTGAGTGGCAAATATTGAAAAAAAACAAAAAAAAACTCTTCTATCCTCCTCTCTTCTCTAGCGATTTTTGTTAGCACAATTGGAATCAGAATATTGTATTCTCTGTCCCTGCTCTAATCAGCCTGTGACTACACCCTGCTCTCTCCCTCTGTCAAATGGCGATGGATTGCTGTGGAGGCGTGTATTTATGATCTTCAAGTATCGCGAGAACCGAGCCCCGAGATCCGACGACGTCACGATGACGTTCGGCCTCGATTTGGATTCTGAGCGGGCGGGAGAGTACCGAGCCTACTCGGCTCGGTACTTGGATAGCCAAAGTTCGGGTGGGTTCGGTTCTCTGGGAACCGAGCCCGCCCATCTCTAATCTGCAGTAAGCTCAAGCAAGGTTGAGCACACACACATCCATCCGATTCAAGCTCTGGGCAATAAAAAAAAAATTACCAGGGATCCCAGCAGATAGTGGAGGAGGGGTGACAGGGGGTGAGGAGGCAGGGAGTCAGGAGACTCTCCCCTCAGGCAAGACAAAGTCTGGACACAATGTCAGGTTTACCTTTGATGAGAACTATGCACTCATCACTTGCATTGTGCCTGTACAGTATATGACCAGATTCTGGGCAACCAGGCTGCAAAAGACAAATGTGGGCAGGAGTGTGTGCGGCTCTAAATGCTGTTGACACAGTGAGGCTCAGTGTGGAAAAGTGCAGGAAGTGTTTTTCCGATATAAAACGCAGACTGAAAGAGAAATTGGGAGAGGAGAGGATAGCAGCATTAGATTCATGTAGCTGCAGAAGCAATGGAGTGACTTGAGGAGAAGACAGCCGGAGCTCCTGGCAGAACTGAGGGAGGAGATTGCTGGAGTAATAAAAGTCTTATGTCTGATACCTTAACCTCTTTACCTCCTTCATCTTATCACTTATAACCTGAATTAATGACACGAGACCTGAAATAGGGCACAAATAAATGATTTATTCATAAACATGGTGGAGGTGAAATAAGCAGTCAGTCCGACGTGTGCCAGGCAAAACCCAACTGTCCTAGCATATCCTTAGGACTACAAACTGGGGAACAACCAAACCCCTGGGTTCAAGTGGGGGACCAACCAATCAAACCCCGGGGCGCACATATCTACCTGGACGGGGCACCACGTCCTGAATCTACCGAACCCGCCCCTCCTCTGGGCTATACTGGAAGCAACCACAGGGCAGCCCACAAGGGCGGTGCCTGAAACCGAGACTAATAGCCGATTCACTCGAAGGGAGGCGGGTTCACCATGCCCAATACCGTAATGTGGGCCCAAACCACTGGCCGTCGACTGTACTGCTTTTCCGGCCATAACTCCATCCGTCTTCACTGAGAGATATGCTGTTGCCAACGCTGATATCCATCAAACAGAGCATCCAGTCGCGTCCTTTTCTCATCAAACGTAACAGGGAGGGTGGGTGGGCAACTTCCAAACTGCCAAGGACTGAGCAAACTCCGCCCATCCAACTTATAGTCCTAAACCCCTCCCCTATGACACCAGATGGGCGTACCCAAAGATTAACTGTTAACACTCCAGAGAATAGTTCAGTTAAAGATACAGCAAAGCTTTTATTATCCTTCGGTCCTATGCAGATCTCAGTTCTTATAAAAGTCTTATGTCTGATACCTTAACCTCTTTACCTCCTTCATCTTATCACTTATAACCTGAATTATTGACACGAGACCTGAAATAGGGCACAAATAAATGATTTATTCATAAACATGGTGGAGGTGAAATAAGCAGTCAGTCCGACGTGTGCCAGGCAAAACCCAACTGTCCTAGCATATCCTTAGGACTACAAACTGGGGAACAACCAAACCCCTGGGTTCAAGTGGGGGACCAACCAATCAAACCCCGGGCGCACATATCTACCTGGACGGGGCACCACGTCCTGAATCTACCGAACCCGCCCCTCCTCTGGGCTATACTGGAAGCAACCACAGGGCAGCCCACAAGGGCGGTGCCTGAAACCGAGACTAATAGCTGATTCACTCGAAGGGAGGCGGGTTCACCATGCCCAATACCGTAATGTGGGCCCAAACCACTGGCCGTCGACTGTACTGCTTTTCCGGCCACGCCCGGATCCCTAGGATCCGCGGCCCGCCACCATACTAAAACCTTCTGATGCTAAAAACACATAAATGTCCCGAACAAAAATAACCATGCCTTCGTCGCTTAAATGAACTCTGTCCCCCCTTAATAGCGAGGGGCTCTGATAACGAATACTCGGGTGTACAATCCGCCAACCACCCATGGAACGTAAAAACCGTGAAACAACCGAATTAATTTTCTTCCTTACTCCATCAGCAACACGCCCTTCAGGAAACGCACGCCAAGCCATCCTTGGCACAATATCCGACCAGCAAATGACAAGGGAAGGTCAAGATGCATGCACCCAAGCCAAGTCCTCCTGGATACGCAAAATCAAATCCACCGACTTGCACCCTCCTATGTCATTACCACCCAGATGAATAACTAGGACCTGGGGTACCCCTTGAACGACAACATAACTACTCAGGAGATGCCGAAAACCAGACCATCTAAGACCTCTACGACCTATCCACTGCACTACCATTGCCCCCTTAAACAGAGAAGTATCCTTAGCTGCCCTGTGCAATCGAGCCCAGTGAATATAAGAGTGTCCCAGCACCAGATGCGCAGCGGGGTCCGATGGTCTGTAGGGTGGAGAAAACCAAACATTAGTCATCAGCAACCATACGTGTTCATACATCCAGAAAACGGAACTCAGAGAGCCCCTATGATGCTGAATATTTGAACTTGACAAAACCACAGAAAGCACAAGAGCTAACAAATGCTCAGCACACCAGACACAAACACCCAAGAACACGCCCACACCGACAAAAGAAGGAAAAAGGTTTTGGGCGGAGGCACAGACGAAGGTGAAACCATAAAACCCAGTGGGAAAAAAATGGAGAAAGCCCTTCGAGCCTGACCTCCAAAGGCCCAAGCAGTCTAAGACCTGTGCCACCACCGCAGGAGATAGATAGGTAAAAGATAGGAAGATTTAGGTAAGGCGAGCAGGACGAACATAACGCTTATATACCTTGGTTTTCCACCTGCCAACACACTGTATGGCCCGTTCTGATGCCCCAGCCAAAGCTGCAGACGTGGCGGCACCAATTCTGAATGAATGAGTGCCGAACTGGGATCCGTCCAAGCCCAGCTTAGACAATGTACGTTTAAACACTGCCGTAAACTGGTACCGGGTGAGGGGGGTACCATCACCATGCACCAGCCACGGAATTACAGACACAGGACAAATAACAGCAAATTCATTCATAATAACAACAGGGCAAACTAAGAAACCAACCTTTGGGGCCAATGTAACCCACTGCCCTCTACCTAACTGGTCAGACTTTGATCTCCTGATTTTACAACATACTGAGGAAGGGGAAATAATAACATGCTGCGCCAACATTCCTGACAAAGGACAAGACTTAGAAGAGGCCACTACCTCACTTACTCTAAACGCTCCAAAATAAAGCATGACAAATGCGCGAAATAAGGCTGTCTCAAATGTATCACGTGCTACTTCCTTAATAGCCCCCAGCAATTCCGTCAACAAAGCCTCACCGATGGGCCGTCTTCCATCCGGAAGCGCAGGGTGTTCCCTAGCCCAACCCTTTAATGCTTTGGCTATCATGAAACTTTTCGTGTAATCGACCTCATTCCTAAGCCTGGTAAAAAAGGATATCCCCGCCAAAGCCCCTGATATTGCCGCTTTGGACTTACCGGACTTGAAACCTGCCCAAATATACGCTAGCATTAGCTGATGCCCTGAGGCCACTGACTCGCGCCCCTGGTCCCGGAACGCACACCAGTCATGCCAAGCCGAACGATACTTCTCCCTGGTAGCGGGTGCCAATGATGATTCAGCTAGACCCTCTATTCTGGCTTGACAATCTGCCAGATATAAGTGGGACAAGGTGAACCCGACAGGGATGCCTGAGGTGCCAAGGCTCGAAATTTCTCCCATTCCCCCCTAGATAATGAATCTGCCAGCGCATTATCCACCCCAGGAACATGTTGCGCCCTGAAGCTAATGTCATCGACTAAACACCTCCATACTAATCTCCTCAAAAGTGTGATGACCGGCTGAGAGGTGGCCTTCTGCCGGTTGATTACTTGCACGACACCCAAATTGTCGCACCAGAAAACTATCTGTTTCCCTACTAATCTGGGGGCCCACAATTCAAGGGCGACTATGATCGGGAAGATTTCTAACAGCAACAGGTTAGCAGTCCAGCCGGCCTGCACCCATTCTTCTGGCCACCGCGCAGCGCACCAGTCACCTGCGAAATATGCCCCGAAGCCCACACCCCCTGCTGCATCAGTATGTAGCTCCAGCTCCTTACTAGACACAGGGGGAGAAGGCCACAACCTAACCCCGTTAAAATTCCGCAGGAAAAGATCCCAAACTGCCAAATCCGTCCGGATTTCGGCAGATAGCAGTACTCGACAGTGAAGTCCCTTACGCCCTGACGTTGCCCTTTCCAGCTTCCGACAGAACACACGACCCATTGGAATTACCCGACAGGCGAAGTTAAAAAGTCCCAGTATAGACTGAGTCCTTTTTAAGGACATCCCTTCAGACCCAAGCGCCACCCCTATAAGCTCCCGCAGTTTCACTACCTTCTCTATTGGAAGCCTACAAAGACCCAAGACCGTATCGATCTCGATGCCTAAATACGCTAAACGGGTAGTAGGACCCTCAGTTTTATCATGCGCGACCGGGACACCAAGTGAATGAAAAAGAGCCCTAAGTGAAAACAAAACATCCCTACAGGTGGGTCCCTGGCTTGGGCCCACTACAAGGAAGTCATCCAGATAGTGTGCCATGCCCTGGTGACCAGTTCCGGCACAAACGCACCAGTGTAGAAACGTGCTAAAACACTCGAAGAAGGAGCATGAAACTGCGCACCCCATAGGGAGGCATCTATCAACATAGTAACCATCGCTCAGATGAAAACCCATGAAAGGGAACGAGTCCGGGTGCAATGGAAGAAGCTGAAAAGCCGACTCGATGTCGACCTTCGCCATCAAAGCCCCGGGCCCAAAAGATCTCACCATCTCCAGCGCCTCCTCAAAAGACTGATACACTACCCTGCAAAATTTTTCCGGGATGGCATCATTAACCGATGCACCCTTTGGGAAAGAGAGGTGCTGAATTAGGCGAAACTTCCCCGCAGCCTTTTTAGGAACCACCCCTACCGGTGACACTACCAGGTTCAGATAAGGAGGGTTCGCAAAAGGCCCAACCATCCGCCCAAGCGCCACCCTGCTTACGCACCTTCTCCGCCAAGATTTCGGGGAACACATTCGCAGATTTTAGGTTAACCATCGGGGGGATCTCGACAAACCCTTCAATAGGTAACCAAAAACCATGCCTAAAACCCTCCCGTAAAAATTCCGCAGCCCATTTTATTGGGTAGCGGTCCAGCCAGCGGCCGAGATTGACCACGTTAATTGGCGACGCGGCTTTCCGCAGGTCTGGGAGCCGTTCGACTTCCGTCACCACCCCCTCCTCGACTCTGCCTGTCACAAGTCTTAGCTGGGTGACCTCCACCGCAGCGGGTGCAGGTGTGTGAGAACCTACACGCCGCTCCGCGCAGGCAACCGGACTTGTTAAAAGGGAAACAGCGGCCCCTACCCTCAAAGGGCGCGGCACCCCTGCCGCGCCCCGACAGCCGCCGCCAACCTGAACCC